>NC_133463.1:56029890-56349265 GCF_048565385.1 Saimiri boliviensis | reverse complement strand
CACGCCACCAGGTCCAGCTAATTTTTGTATTTTTAGTAGGGACAGGGTTTCACCATGTTGGCCAGGCTGGTCTCATAGTTCTGACCTCAGGTGATTTGCCTACCTTGGCCTACCAAAGTGCTAGGATTACACACATGAGCCACTGTGCCCGGCCTAAAGTAAGTATTTCTTAAGTGTGTCAGATGCTCTTCTGGGATCTAAAGACAATTAGAAGGAAGTGTTAACTCTGGAGGAGCATATGATAGACTCAGGCAGGCATCCTCCACTCCCTCGTTGCAGGCTACAGGGCAGAGAGTGAGATTCAGTGGCCAACTCAGAGCAATCACTGTTAACGAATTACAAGCTGGGTAACAAGTGTGAGCAGATGTGGTCATAGAAAGATCACATAGTGAGGAGAAGAGGCAGAACGTGAGCCCAGGACAATAAAGCCATGGCTTCCCCTGCCTCTGCCAACTTTGGATCTGAATCCTGACTGTCACATAGCAGTTAAGGTTTTAGACAAGTAGCTTAACTGCTCCAAGCTTCAGTTTACTATTCTGTAAAGGGAAGTTTTAAATCTATGCTGATGGTTGAGAGGATAAGCATTTGTGTGTGGGGGCCAGGGTGACCCATGGACTAATATTGCACCAGGCCATAAGTCTCATACATCCTGCAAAAATGAGATGCTTACAAATATTGGTATTTTGGTTTTCAATTTCCAACTGTAATATCTTTGTTTCCTCAGTATGTGCTAAGTTGTTTATAATACTTCAAAATCCACTTACACCATCCAGTCATTAGATAGTTTTCCTTGAATGCAATATTCTTCATCACTCCAATATATCAAAGTTCTAATCCTATATTCTATATGCTAAACAGTCTTCAAGCCCAAGTCTAGTGTCATGTCAAACATCTAGTATGTCACCTAGATGTTTAAAAAAGAAGATACTGACAACTCCAGGCCCATGATTGTGGCATGATTGTGGAATTCCAAAGGATAAAGAATCAGACGTCTGCTATGGTAAAAACTGTAGGCCAGTGACCTCCATATCCACTCCAACCTCTTTCTCCTTTTGTTTTATCTACAACAGAAGTTGCTAAGGGAATACTTAAACTCCCAGCTTCTCCTGCAGGCAGGGATAGGCATGTAACAAGTCCTGGGCAATGACAGCTTGATAAAAGTCTTTGTGGAAAAAACACAGAAGAGCCTCCTGAGAATGTCTACCTTTTACCCAATCCCCTTCTTCCTGTAGAAAATACAGATGAGATGCATCAGGGCACAGCCATCTTGTGACCGTGACAATGAAAGTCAAATGTCAGGCAGGGTGCTGAGGAAGGACACTGAAGAAGCTCATTTCCTTACAACATCCTTAGGCAACCATGGTATTCCTGTGCTTCCCAGTTCTAGATTTCTTCTTATGTGAGGAAAATAAACCTAGTACTCATGTAAGCCATTGCTTACAACTATGCTGTCCAGTAAGGGAGCCACTATGCTACCCAGAGTAATTAAATTTTAAATTAATTAAAATAAAATAAATTTAAAAATTTAGTTCCTTAGTATTAGACAGTGCAAGTATATAATGTTTCCATTACCACAGAAATTTCTATTTAAGCAGCACTGGAGAAAATTTTGTTATTTTGCATCCAAAATTATGAATGCCACAGATGCTAATATTTTCATCACTAAGCTAAAGGCAGAAAGATTTCAGCTCCTGTTCCCCAACTAACACCAGGTGCCCCCAGGTATCTGACTGTTTATTCTATATTGAGATATCACATATTGATTTACCAATAGCCTTTCATCTAAGAAATTTCTCACACTTTCTTAGAGGATTAGATTAGCCTGTCAAAACATAATCTTCACACAGCCCCAAGTAATCAAGTAGTTTCCATAGACATAACGGAAGACTTAAGAAAATTAATATTGCTATGCTAATATTTCAGGAAGAGAGGGAAAACAGCCACAATCCTGTCACAATAACAGCAGCTGCCAAGTTAAAGCAACTGATGACAATGTACAGTGACGCTCCTAGTGATAGTTCTTAGCCCTTTGAGAATCTACCAGTCTCTTACTCTCTTAAAAATCAATTTATGAGGAGAGATGAGTCTGAGACCCATATCATTCACAGCTGCAAGCCTGGTTGTTTGAAGTCTTGTAAGAAGCTTTGCCCAGCAGTCTTTGATTGGGCTTCAGTGAATACAGTCACGAATCAGTCTACAAAACGTGGAGGCATGAAGCAGAATTAAAATCAATGGGAGGAAATATCTGATGAGTCAAGTTCTTACCATTTTTAACTTGGTAACAGCAGAAGAGAAGGAAATAAGAATTTCAAAAATATTTCTAACAAATTTCCTGATGCAGTGATCCTAATTTTAGTTCACTTATATACTTCTAAGTCACAAATTGTTGATTATAATAATAGCATCCAATATTTATTGAATGTTTACTACTAGTCAGGCAGCCTTGCAAGTAATGTTCATACACCATACACTTTCATTTAATCCTGAAAAATGTACTGTGAGATAGGTTCTATTATCCTACTAATTTTATGAAGAGACCAAGACACAGAGTTTTAAAAACTTGCCCTAGATCACACAACTAAGTGGTGAAGCTCAAATTCAAACCCACACAATCTCTATCTAGGGTCTTGACTCTTAGTCACTATGCACTTTTTTTTTTTTTTTTTTTTTTTTGAGACGGAGTTTCGCTCTTGTTACCCAGGCTGGAGTGCAATGGCGCGATCTCGGCTCACCGCAACCTCCGCCTCCTGGGTTCAGGCAGTTCTCCTGCCTCAGCCTCCTGAGTAGCTGGGATTACTGGCACGCACCACCATGCCCAGCTATTTTTTTTGTATTTTTTTAGTAGAGACGGGGTTTCACCATGTTGACCAGGATGGTCTCGATCTCTTGACCTTGTGATCCACCCGCCTCGGCCTCCCAAAGTGCTGGGATTACAGGCTTGAGCCACCGTGCCCGGCCAGTCACTATGCACTTTTAAACTGATCATATTCCTACAGAGAGAAGTCAAAAATTACTCAATGACCCAATGGGAAAATATCTCTTTCATTCCAGAAGTAATCTAAGACCACACTGAACCTTTTCTCCATCACTTATAATTCTACTTCCTGAAGAACAGAAAACAGCAATTACAAATACAATTATTTTTCAAGATATAAAATACTATAGATTCAGGCATGATCTTTCAATTGAATGTATTAAAAAATATATATAACAAGACATCCTAAAGAGGCAAAGCAGAGTGGATATGCCAGAAAATGTAGGCCTTTAGAAGCAGGTATCAATTTTTAAAATAAGAATAACAAAAAACTACTGAAGTCTTACAGTACTAAGCACTGTTCTAAGTACCTCAGATATATCAACACATTTTATTCTCATAATAAGTCAGTGGGGGAGATATTACAGTTGATCCCATATAAGGGAACAACTGAAGTACAGAGACGGTCACACAGACAGTAAGCAGCAGTCTCAGGCATCTGATCCCACAGCCCCTCCACTGTAAGTCAGGGAAAACTGTCTGTCTCTCAGGCCTTTTGTGGTCTAGCACTTGACCTTGTCTCTGACTTCAGCTCCTTTGCCTCTCCCCTTCCTTCACTCTGTTCCAGCTCCCTTGCTGTTCCTTACATGCCTCCTCCGCATGTAAGTTTGCACTTGCTCTTTGCTCTCTCATCGGAGAGACCTTTCCTAACCTCCTAAAGTAACAATTCACATCCCCAATCCAAGAACTTAGCCCATGTTAATTGAATGAATAAATAAATAGACTTGTGTCAACTCCACCTCCTGTGTTAGGTACAGTGATGATACCAAGAACTCACTTCTGCACAGGTGTCTGTATCTGCTTTCCTTTCCTTCCTAGTCTCTGGTGTAGTTTTTAAAGAGTGGAAGCTAAGAATTCCAAGATAAAAGACTCACTCTAGAAAACAAAACAGTTAAGAGACAGAAACATTCCACATAACCATGGTACTGCATGGTGTGTCCCTTTTACCACCCCAGACATTGAAAGAGGCAAGACCAATAACAATGCGGACTTACTGATCCTTTTAGTTCTTTCCTTTGCTGATTATTTTCATTGTCTTCACTTGTTGGTAAATCTTGTACTTTCACAAAATACATTCTGAGAGAAAAATTATATTATTTTAAAGACTGTATGAAATAAAAGGTAATATTAAAAACTAAATCATCTGTTGAGTTTTTATTTTTACCACTGGTTGAGTTGGCGCATGCCTGTAATTCCAGCATATTCGGAGAATAAAGAGGGAGAATAGCTTGAGCCCAGGAGCTCTAGACCAGCCTGGAGAGAGACGACCTCATATCTCTCTCCCTCTCTCTCTCTCTCTCTCTCTCTCTCTCTCTACCTCTCTCTCTCTTTCTTTCTCTCTCTCTCTCTCTCTCTCTCTCTCTCTCTCTCTCTCTCTCACACACACACACACACACACACACACACACACACACAGAGGCAAAAAAAGAAAAGAAAAAGTAAGAGGATCGCTTGAGCCCAGGAAGTCTAGGCTGCAATAAGCCATAATCACCATGATTACCATGCCACTGCACTCCGGCCTTCCTACCTGGGCAATGGGAATGAGATTCTGTCTTAAAAAAACAAAACAAAACAAAAAAACCCTGCAAATTTAGGTGAAATTCAGTACTCAGTTTTCATAATCCCAAATTAGTCTTCAATTTTTTTTAATCAATGATGAAAGTAATAGTTCAAAATAGGCTAAATAACTCAATTTTGAGGAGAGTTCTTAAAAATATCTGTCAATTCAAAAGAAAAAAATGTGAATACAAAAATGCATAAAACATTTTTCCTCACTAATAAGAAAATAAATAGAAATAAAAAAACATAATTCTTTAACTCCTCAAATTAAAACAATAAATTACAGTAATCAATAATAGAGTCCAAGGAAAGTAGAATCTCATAAATTTGCTAGTAGAGATAAGACCTTGCAAGAGGATAAGTTGACAAAACTCACTGAAGATTCTAATTTTACATATCCCAGGGCCCATCATTTCCACGATTAAGAATTCACACTGAGGAAATAATTTCAGATGTCGGAAGATTATGTCAGATGGATGATCATTGTAGTGCTCTTCTAAAAGTGAAAAATTAGAAACAATCTAAGCATGACCAAGATGACTGGTTAAATACATAACAGAATCCATAATGGAAGGTTTACTCCCACTTACTGGGCAGCCAGTAAAAATAATACTGTTGAAGAATACTTCATGACATGGGAAATTTGCATACTAGATATTTCATACTATAAATTTTCATATATATATAGGAAAAAGTAGATGATAAACTATGACAATCTAAATCAATTTAAATATACAGAAATATCTTAAGAAAATACACATAAAATGTTAGAAGTTTACTTGGATTACTAAATTACATATAATTCTGATATTTTCCCTTTTATTTACATGTATTTTCTAAGTTTTTCTATAAAGAATCAAGGCTGGGAATAGTGGCTCATGCTTGTAATCTCGCAGATCCAGAGGGTGGATCACTTGAGTTCAGGAGTTCCAGACCAGCCTGGACAAAATGGTGAAACCCCATTTGTACTAAAAATAAAAAATAAAAAAAATTAGCTGAGCATGGTGGCAAACACCTGTAGTCCCAGCTACTCGGGAGGCTGAGGCAGAAGAATCACTTGAACCCAAGAGGCAGAGGTTGCAGTCAGCTGAGATCATGCCACTGCAATCCAGCCTAGGCAACAGAGCGAGACTCTATATCAAAAAAAAAAAAAAAAAAATCAAGACCAGTTTAGGAAAGAAATGATTATTCTATTTAAGAGACTGCTTGGAAGAAGGTTGAGATTTCACATTTTCCCTATATTCCAGCTAAGGTGACATGATGGGATTATATTTCTCTGAACAGAGGCTCATGAGGGAGAATAAGATTCATTACTCAGAAAAAAGAGCTAACTCACATATATATATATGTATGTATATATGTGTGTGTATACATATGTACACATATATATACACACATACATATACATACACACATACAAATATATACATACATATATACACATACATATATACATACATATGATACATATGTGTGTGTATATATATGCATGTATTCATATATGTATGTGTATATATACATATATATGAACTTTAAGTTCTGGGATACATGTGCAGAACATGCAGGTTTGTTACATAGGTATACACATGCCATGGTGGTTTACTGCACCCATCAACCTGTCATCTACATTAGGTATTTTTCCTAATGCTACCCCTCCCCTACCCCTCTGCCCTCCAAAAGGCCTTGGTGTGTGATGTTCCCCTCCCCGTATCCATGTGTTCTTATTGTTCAACTCCCACTTATGACTGAGAACATTCTGTGTTTGGTTTTCTGTTCCTGTGTTAGTTTGCTGAGAATGATGGTTTCCGGCTTCATCTATGTCCCTGCAAAGGACACAAACTCATCCCTTTTTATGGCTGCATAGTATTCCATGGTGTATATGTGCCACATTTTCTTTATCCAGTCTATTTTTTATGGGCATTTGAGTTGGTTCCTGTGACCTCAATCATGTCAGTGTCACCACCTCAGATGTCAATCACCACCTGTGGAGGTCTGTCCTGTAGACCCTGACTTAATGATGGATGAATAAAGGCACCATCGCACCTATTTCAGTAATTCAAGTGGTCTAGGGATGGTCAATTGGCTGCATTAATTCCAACAGGTTCCAAATCTTTGCTATTGTGAACAGTGCTGCAATAAACATACATGCATATGTGTCTTTATAGCAGAATGATTTATAAACCTCTGAGTATATACCCAGTAATGAGATTGCTGGGTCAAATGGTATTTCTGGTTCTAGATCACTGAGGAATTGCCACACTCTCTTCCACAATGGTTGAACTCATTTACACTCCCACCAACAGTATAGAAGCTACTTGAGAGGCTGAGGCAGAAGAACAGCTTGAACCCAGGAGGCAGAGGTTGCAGTGAGCCGAGATACACCACTGTACTCCAACCTGGATGACAGAGTCTGTCTAAAAAAAAATGTTCTCTCTAATATTAATATCCATTAGGTACAGTGAAATGTAATGATGAAGAGCATTGGCTTTCATGTCAAAGAGAGGAGATTTCAAGTTCTTCTACAACTGACTATAACCGTAGGCAAGCTACCTTTTACGACCTCTCTTTGGAATCTGCAAATATGGTGTAATTAAAATACCTACCTCATAGAGTTATAAGCACAAAATAAGTGCTGTAAAAATGGTAGTTATTGCTATAAGAGTGTGTATGAACTCTGAGAAGTAATTTGGCTCTTTATGTGAAATGACACATATAAAAAACAAATGTAAAGTTATTAAATGTGACTAAAATGAAGATATTAATATTAGTCTTTTTTAACTATTTTATAATGCTTTAAATAATCAATTATTTAATATAATGAATAACAAGCAAATATTTACTGTCTTTTTCTAAGACAAAGCATGAAACTAGGACATTTATATTACCTCAAAAATAGATAAGAAGTTATCATTCAGAATTAACTTGTTTTCATTTTTGAAGAGAGGTGCTCTTATGTCTCATCGGTATTACATGTCATTTAATAATACGTGCATGTAATAAATACTACAGGACACAAACTTTGTATCTTTGTAGTATAACTTATCAATTCTTTAACTGAATTATAGAATTTTGCACATTTTTCCCTTAATTTTCAGCCAGTATTCCATGAAAGGAGACTTCCTTTCTCCACTGCAATGTCCTATGTAGTACTAGTAAGCTCTATCCACATATGCAACAAATGGATGCATAATTATGATAGTCTCATTTCTCTTCCTGCTTCCTTAGAGCCCAGACTACCTAAACCAGGGATAATGAACCACTTTAAAAATACAATTTTAAGTTTTAACTTAAATTTTCAATGAACTGAATTACAAAGATGCAACCTCTATAGTCTCTATGGCTAGAGAATTAGCCCACAACAGTCAAATAATCAGAACAGTGAGGTATAATTAGTACTAGCCAATCTTATAGCCTATATAGAAATTATCAATTTGCATATATTTAAGGAAAAGAGACTTTCTTATTCCTATAGATTGCATTAATGATTGCAATTAATGGCCTCTCATACTCATGCCTTTTGTCCATTAATTTTGTGTTCCCCTCCCAGTCTAATGCAGAGCTCCATCACATAACTTGCTTTGGCCAATGGGATAGAAGCAAAATTGGTAGAGATAGAGACTTGAGGAAACATTTGTTTATGTTTCCAGTCTTGCCTCTTTGAGATTGCCAAGAGAACATACCCAGCATAGACTTCTAAAGGAATGTGATAGACAAATATGTGAGAAGCGTGTGGAAAGGAAAGGAATTGTCTTAGCTGAAGCAATCCTGAGTTAGGCATGTGAGGGAACCATGTGACCAGTCCACAGTTAGCCATATGAGAGAACCCAGCCAAGACTAGCAAAACTGCCTCTCCACCCAGCAGCTAACCATGAACTTAGAGTGGGCCCAGAAAACCAGCAGCCAACCTATAGACATGTGAATAATTATAAATGCTTATTTTTGAAAGCTATTAAGCTCTGGGGCAGTTTGACGCACCCTACTATTTTGACAATAAGATAACTGATATACTTGTCAATTAGCAAAGAAATCTGAATCTTCCAATTTTAATTTCCAATTATACAACTCAAAATTATGTCAAGAGGTCTAGAGAAGAGCAGCATTCTTTATTAGTGTTCTGGGTATGTGGGTTGTGGGCAGGGGGCACAAACCCAAGTATTCTAAGAAATCATCTATTTGGCAATGGTATGAAATATGTTAAAATTTCTTTTTATCTGAGTAATTCTATTTTGGGACTATGTTTATGTGCATAGTATGTTATTGTAGTAGTTCATATACTATTCATTAATAATGAATATATATTTGAAGGACATGTTTTATTGATAAGGTACAACCTCAAAAACATTCAAAGACAGCTGATGTTGACTCTGATTACATTTGATAATTTTCTTCTGCAGTAGCAGTTTCCCTTAGAGTATGAGTCTTCCTCATAGGTCATTTATCCAGAAATTAAATAAAGACCAGTTAGATTTTACATTTCTGAATCATCTGAGATTTTAAATATCATTAACAATTAAGGTAAACTGAAAAACAGTAAATAACTGTATACACACACACACACACACACACGTACACATATATTTTATATTATATAAATATTTTACAATATCTTATTAATAATTTTAGTTATTTTAGATAAAAAATATTTTAATACCATATTTAATCAATAAATGCCAGTAGACAAACTTATCTTAATGAGTATACAGATTTGGGAGTTTCTGATTCTATAAATTTCATACAGCAAAGTTTTAAAGTGCTTTTTAAAACACCATTTATTCACCTAATCAAATGAACCCTAAAATACCTGTAAAATTGGAACTAAAATTAAAAATAAAACTACTACTAAATATATTAGTAAAGGATGATATATTTATTTCTCATACATAGGGAAATTTATACGATAGAAATTCATAAGAAGAATATATTCTTCAGCACTTCAGACTAAAAACAAATGTTAGAACATTAATTCTACAAACTAAGAAATAAAGATATATGACCTCCAATTCATAACCAATTTTACAATGTGCTACAACTTTCAAAGAAAAGTAATTTAAAACTGTCAACTTTGTTTTAGTATCAGTTTCTTATACATTAAGTTCCTCTCATAATCCTACAGTAAATATTTTTCTTTTTCCCTTAGATTATTCTGCAAAATTCGTACATTTTCATAAAGGTATTTTTTAGCACAAGTTATTTTCCTCCTCTTCACAAAAAAAAAAAAAAAAAAAAAAAATGCTTTACTTCCTTTCTGCCCTAAGAAGTGAAATATTCTAGGCTACTGAATTTCTAAAAGCTCAGTTTCAACCCTTCAAAAGAGGGTTAAAATAAAGTGTATGCATTTATCAGTGATGAATTGCTTCCTTTTCTGAAAAAAGTTTGAAGGCAGAGTCTAATTTGCATGTGTTTCCATAGTGTTTGGAGTTATGAGTTATATCTAGTTCTATAAAATGAAATAAACCTGTCAGTTAATACCACTGCAGTGGGACTGGCAAAGAAAAACATCCAAGTGACAAAGAAAATCCAATTAGTTACTGCCCAAATAAGAAACAAATAACCAGAGTGACTAAAAGGCTGTCTCCCGGCAATCCAGAGGAACCCAGAGCTGGGCACTTCGGTAAGCTCTAACTGCTCTACTGAGAGACTCTCTGCAGCTCCCCCAACCAAAAAATGGAACATGATGCAGGAGAACAAGTCTCACAGGCTCTTTGGCATTTCCACTCCCCATGCCTCTAGCAATATAATGAGCTCATCTATCATCTGTTTAGTTTTTGAGCCAACAACAAGCTATAGACTAGATCCAGACTCCAGGGACTGGGATGTTCTTTGCAGATCTGCTGACAGATTCATCATGTGACCTTGAACAAGCCAATACACCACCCAGTGCTTCAAAGTTCTCCATTTGTAAATAGAAGATAAGAAATAAGGCCAGGCGCGGTGGCTCAAGCCTGTAATCCCAGCACTTTGGGAGGCCGAGGAGGGTGGATCACGAGGTCAAGAGATCGAGACCATCCTGGTCAACACGGTGAAACCCTGTCTCTACTAAAAATACAAAAAATTAGCTGGGCATGGTGGTGTGTGCCTGTAATCCCAGCTACTCAGGAGGCTGAGGCAGGAGAATTGCCTGAACCCAGGAGGCGGAGGTTGCGGTGAGCCGAGATGGCGCCATTGCACTCCAGCCTGGGTAACAAGAGCGAAACTCCGTCTCAAAAAAAAAAAAAAAGAAGAAGAAGAAGAAGATAAGAAACAGCCTGCAATGTCCCTGCCTCAACAGAGTGTTAGGAGGCATAATGAACACATCCTTTTAACTCACCGCAAGTTCTGAGGAAGGAAGATGCTTTGTCAGGATAAGATACATGTTCTCGCCCACAGCACTCACAGCAGTCACAGCTCTCAATTTCTAACAGTGCTCCTGTACTTTTATTTCCCAAAACATTACATGCAAATGTGTACAAATAGACAAATGTGACATTTCAATGGAGTCAGTGATGCCACTGATGAAATATGTAGGAGTGGAATATTTTGCTTATTACATATTTTTGAAAATAGTGCTACATATTTAATGTTTATGAGCTTCAGTTATGAGCATTTTTTATAAATTTAAGAATAACTTTTTTTCTGACAACTAATTGGTGTCCATTGCTAAAAATAATTTGAATGGTACAAAAATATAAAATTACTCTAAATCCCATCACTCAGAGATAACCACTGTCAATATTTTGGTGACTTTTCCTCTAGACATCTTTGCGAATACACAAACACAATACACACATGCGTACATATCTGGAGGTCAGGACGTAGGTTCAAAGTGGCATTGACCTATCTATTAACCCATCTAAGTAGCTGCTACTTCGTAGCTTCATTGTTTTCACCAGTTGTTGTGAATACTAATTCCTCTTCAGTAAATAAATAAACTAACAGGATGATTTGCAATGGCTGCTGCATTATATGTTTCATAGAAAGAGAATATACTATTTTACTGAACCCCATTACTGAGATCTATTTTAAAGCATTCTTAAAAAACAAACAAAAAACAACCAACAAACAACAGGAAGGAGCTTTAACATTATTCAAAAGATCAGACATTTTTTTAGAAGAAAAGTAACCAAAATGTTGACAGTGGTTATCTCTGAGTGACGTGTTTCAGAGTCACTTTATATTTCTGTACCATTCAAATTTTTGCTCAGTAATGAAGAGAACAATGCCATGAAATATACAGAAAGGAGGTGATAGGAGGCAAACGTATTATTATACTTGCAAATGAATCTTTTATAGCTTATCCTTATACATATATGTATTAAGTGCTCCATTTACAAAATAAAATAAAAAAATAAGTCCCAAATTTGCAGTCTTAATTCTTTGACAATAACACAGCTCTAAATGAACTTCCTCCTCAGTGATTTAAAGTCTTTTTTGTACTTTCTTTTAATAAAATTCTGTACATTTTTGAATTAGTTGTCACTTTTGTCAAAAGTTGAAATTTAAAATGAGTCCCTTTACTATAGCTGGGCACTTGATACTGACTAGGCTACTGCTTCCCTGCCAGAAGTCTGAGACTTCAAGCCCTCTCCACAAAGTCATCAGCTTGTCTTTGTCCTTAGCCACTCAGGCCTAGAAGCAGTAAAGCCCATTCCCCCACCACCGCCGTCCCTAGTCCCCTGAGGATACTGCACTATCCTTGTGGTCACCTATACCCTGGTCCAAGCCTCTCTAAATAATCCCTTTATTAAACTCTCCTCAAATTACCCATTTTGAGAGTGCCATCTGTTTCCATTTGGAACCCTTACTGAACAATGCTTCATACTTCATGGGTAGAAAAGCACTGTAGTAGTAATACTGTATGAATATGGTAAAAGTGGAAACTCCTAGTAGGTCTTGTTTACATCACAAAATTTAGCTGATTAGAAAACTTAAGACACTTTTCTGTGAAAAGTAAGAGTTTTTGTAGATAGCGTATACATTATGTTATTATAGAAACAGAAGTTTTTTAAAGGTTTGTTTTGTTTTGTTTTGCTTTTTGAGATGGAATCTCATTCTGTCACCTAGGCTGGAGTGCAGTGGCATGATTTCGGCTCACTGCAAACTCTGCTTCCCAAGTAGCTGGGATTACACCACTCCAGGCTAATTTTTGTATTTTTAGTAGAGACAGGGTTTTATCATGTTGATTAGGCTGGTCTCAAACTCCTGACCTTGCAATCCACCTGCCTTGGCCTCCCAAAGTGCTGGGATTATAGGTGTGAGCCACCATACCCAGCCAGAAACAGAAGTTTTAATAAACCATCTTATTGGCCTCAATGACATGTTTTGAAATTTAGACTATTAGGCATTTTCTAATCACACTTGAACTGAATGAATCTCCTTAAACTCACAGTCTGAAGTGACAAATAGTTCTGGAGAATAAGCATTATACACAACACCTTATAGCAAACCTTACTCAGATCTGAGTGACAAATCTAGTTTTAAAAAAGGCATATTCTCTCTTATTTGCACAAATTATCTTCACAATCATGTCACATTTGGACAATAGTGGAGTTCCAATAGGTAACACCAATAGAATATTTAATATCTGCCAGTTATCATGTTAAAAAATACATAAACTCTTGTATAATTCTCCAGTGATCTTATGACATGGGTATTATTATGGTGATTTTTCAGATGACATCACACAGCTGACATAAGGCAGAAGGGAACTTTACTATTCAATATACGTGTGTTAAACATGATGCATTAAAAATTCATTAATCTCACAGAAATATATTGGATGTGTAATATTCCTAAGGTCTCCTTATAGCACTCTTCCTACTTACGCATCAACCTTGTTTTTTTTCATGTTAATTAACATTCTAAGTTAAGAGAAAACTTAGTAATTCCGGAGTCAAGGCCCTATCCATCTCACTAGCGACAAAATAATAAGCTGAAAAAAACGTTATTTTGAAATAAAATATTCAAAAGCTGCTACTTTGGGTTTCAATCTAGAGATAAGCAATGGCGAAATAAGGACATTGGACAAGGTAGCAAATGTTATTTTAAAAATATCAGACCAGAAGGACAAGCTTTCAAGGGAGCATTGGGCAGATTTATGCATTCTCACCAAGCCAAAAATACTTCATACTTCACTCGGTCTTTAACACTCCACAATATATACCAATAATAAAAATTGAATTCTTAAATTTGCTATACATTATGGTATTCACTTCGTTTGCATTATCTCATTGAAAATTCAAATTTTAAAAGAAGGTACACACACACACACACACACACACACACACACACATATTAGAATTCTGATTCCACATAGATTCTAAATGTGCCTGTAAGGTGTAACATAATGAAATAAAACATTATTATTATTATTATTATTTTTTTTTTTTTTTTTTGAGACAGAGTTTCGCTCTTGTTACCCAGGCTGGAGTGCAATGGCACGATCTTGGCTCACCGCAACCTCCGCCTCCTGGCTTCAAGCAATTCTCCTGCCTCAGCCTCCTGAGTAGCTGGGATTACAGGCACGCGCCACCATGCCCAGCTAATGTTTTGTATTTTTAGTAGAGACGGGGTTTCACCATGTTGACCAGGATGGTCTCGATCTCTCGACTTCGTGATCCACCCGCCTCAGCCTCCCAAAGTGCTGGGATTACAGGCTTGAGCCACCGTGCCCGGCTTAAAACATTATTTTTAAGCCAGACAACCTTTTATTTTTTCAAAGAAATACCCAATAGATAACCACAGCAATGGATCCCTTTGTCAAGAATTTAGCAACCAATTAATTTTAAATTGTAGCTTTAAAATTACAATATGGAAATCTGTTTATACCTGATTTTGTGTGTTAAACCAGCTTTATTACTCACCACTCCCCTCAGTCACACAATTAGCAGCTATCTGATCCTAATGTTTTCTCTTATACTCATGACTGTGTAGATGCTGTTATAACAACAGCTCCTGCTTTCTTATCCTTACACTCTTCCTTTTTAATTACATTACAACTCAGATAAAATGTTACCTCCTCTAATCAGCCATTCTCTAACCTCAAGGTTACCTATATCAATCACACTCCACGGAATAACTATTTGAAGATATACTATGAGCCAAGATGCCATGTGATGCATCACATGCATAAACACGTCTTTCTGAGACACATAGTTAAAAGGGAAAAAGGAAGATGGCTTACTATGATATAATAAATAAATTACATAAATCCAAAATAATATTGGAATGCAGACAAGCAAAATTTATCACTATGTAAGCAGTAAGTGTGAGTAGAACTAACCATTAAAATGTATTTAAAAAGAGTGTGTCTTATAAGTAATTTAATTATGTAACTTTTTGGTTTGCCAGGAGCCGTTCCCCAGAAGGAAGCAATTCTCTCTCTGTCTCTCTGTCTCTGTCTCTCTTTCTCAGTCCCACTCTCAATCTCCTGCTCTTGCATCCATGTAGGTGAGTACACACGAACACACACACATACACACACACACACACACACACACACACACACACACACACACAAACACACACAGAGTTTTAAAATTGCCAAACGGTAAAGGAAATTAATACATTCTTATGTAGCCTACCCTCTAAATTTCAAAAAATTATATTGGTTGCTAGAACTAAATTTGACTGTTGTCTTGTTGTCAACATCAGCTGTTAAATCAAATGGCAGATAACATAATGATGTCTTCCCTTTTGGCAAAGCCTATTAATACCAATAAAAGATGGCAAGACATTATTACAACTAATAAGACAGATGGCAATAGATTTTAGTCCTGAAGAAAAGCCATAAAAACACACTGAATATTTACAAGGATGAAAGATTTGTTAAATGGTGAGCAGTAAATTATGGCACTGTTAAGGCATTTTAACAGCATGCCACTGTGGAGTCAAATAAGTGAAGTTGGTTCCAAAAAGACATGTCACCTGTCACTTTGGATACTTGTTTACATTGCCAGGCATTTGTACTCCATTGTGAAGGATGACTCAGATTAAATTCAGGCCATCACCCCTCACTGTAATTGGTCTGCTAATTCTGCAGTACTGAGTTTGGCTTCTGCTCAGCAGTTGGCCTAAGGTTATAAACTGTACTGTTTATTAAGCCTTATTAAGACTGCTGTCAGCTATAATCATATTGCTCCTTCACACAAAACCCTCAGTAGCTTCCTGCTGCCTTCCTAATTAAGTCCATACTCCTTATCTTGGCATTTGAAAAGTCCTTTACAATATGTTGCTAACCTTCCTTTCCAGTCTGTTTTCTCACCAATCCTCCCAAGATTGTTCTGGCCAAACCAAACTACTTCCTGTTTCTCACACACACATTCTAATCTCTATCCTTTCCCATGTCACTCTGACTGGAATGTTTTTTACTGCCTCTCCTTGTTAACATCCCATTCCCACCCATCCCCCTACCTGAGCAAAGCTTTACCAAGCTTTCCAGATCTAAAAATACATTGTCTATTAAATAATTTAAGTTGTATAGATGAGAAGACTATCTGCTTCTGGAGAGATAGATTTGATTTTGAAATCTAGCTCTTTCTTCTACTTGCTAGATGAACTTGAACATGTTAAATGAGATCCCCACATATAATAATCCTTTCATAATGACTGGAACAATGTAGAAAATCAATATACACTAGCTTCCCTTTCCCCAATTTCTCCAATTCAACATGGTCCCTTCCCTCTCTGAATTACATAGGATAGATACCACTCCAACTGTGGTACCTGGGAGCTGATCACAGTCTCTTAGCACTGGTCACACTGGAAATAGCTACCCTTTCATCACTGATAAATTATTGATAGTGCATTTACAAACCAACACCAAAAGACTGTTAATACCATGAAACACAGTCCCAAATATCATAAATCAGTTCAAGTTCAGAAATTTAACACAGCTCCTCAGATCCTTATTTGTACTAAAATATTATTGGTTAAGAAATAAACAACACTGTACAGTATAGCAACAAAAATATAAAATATTAAATTAAAATTAGATACAGCAGGCTGTGTGCAGTGGCTCACATCTGTAATCCCCACCCTTTGGGAGGCTGAGATGGGTGGATCATTTGAGTTCTGGAGATCAAGACCATCCTAGTCAACATGGTAAAACCTTGTCTCTACTAAAAATACAAACAACAACAAAAAAAAGTTAGCTGGGCCTGGTGGCATGCACCTGTAATGCCAGCTACTCTGGAGCGCGTGGCAGAAGAACTGCTCCAACCTAGGAGGTGGAGTTTGTAGTCAGCTGAGACTGCACCACTGCACTCCAGCCTGGGTGATAGATTGAGACTTTGTCTCAAAAAAAAAAAAAAGTAGATACAGCATTAGCCATATATTAATTCTATTTTATTACTTACAATAGGATAATTACTGTAGGCACTGAGACCTGGTTCTACTTTGAAGACTGGAAAGCATATAATTAAGAATATTTTATAAAATCTAAGTATTAACCCTTAACCTACTAAAAGTCTTTTCAGTTTACTGAAAATGCGTCTTAATTTGTTCTTACTCATCTTAATAAATGTTTAACAATCACTACCTCTGTCTAGCATACCTAGAATTTTCAAAGATTTTAGAGTCTTATGAAGAAGCTCAGTCGACATCAATGTGTTTCCAAGCTCTACAGACACTGATGTCTAGCACATACATTGACAAATCACAGTGAATATTAGAAGAGATCATTAATCCTGAGGGTACATGGAGAGTACAATAGAATTCTCAGGATCAAGTACCTGTATGTGCTTGAATACACATTTTGGCCTAATAGCAAATGACTGTGCTCAAAAGCAATGTGAGGCCAAAGCCAAAAATTATCATAGAGAAAGCTTACTAAAAACAGGATTCCTATAGGATGAATGCAACATTTCTTTAAAGTTTCTACAAAGGTAAAGCATATATTTAAAAAATTAAATGAGGGCAATACTGAGCCCTGTATCAAGCAAATTTTCCTTGGTTATTTGCCAAAAAGTGTTGTGAGTCAGTCATACACAACTAAATGAATTCACTGGAAAGCAATTAAAATTCATATGGTATTCATCAAGAGTAGCTTTCAGAACAATGCAAGCTATCATCTATCAGTAAATTTCTATAACACATTCAGCATAAGTATTGTCTTTATAGAACCATAAAAATAAATAGGATTATAGAAGAGATAAATGTACATGTCATTACCCTGCGATGATATATACATCATTTTAGGAAAAAATAATTTTTCTGATTATATAAATAATACAAATTTGTTATAAAACCTTTGGAAAATACAGAAAACTACCAGAAGAGAAAAGTTACCCCAAATACTCGTAAAAAATAAAATGCAGTCTGCTCTCAGCCAATGAAAACTGAGGTGCATATCACCTGACTTGATCATAAACATAATTTTATTTAAGAATAACATTTTGAGTCTAAAATCTCCTGACTCCTTGTGTACTCCACATTGAAAAATAATAATGCTTGTTCAGGAACTTTCTGTGCCAGCATAAATTTAGTTATGAAAATTGGTAAGAATACTTTTTTTTTTGCATTTTAGGTTTTGGGGTACATGTGAAGAACATGCAAGACTGTTGCATATGTACACACATGGTAGTGTGATTTGCTGCCTTCCTCCCCTTCACCAATACCTGGCATTTCTCCCCATGCTGTCTCTCCCCAATTCCCCACCCCGCACTGTCCCTCCCCTATTTCCCCCAGACAAACCCCAGTGTGTGATGCTCCCCTCCCTGTGTCCACGTGTTCTCATTGTTCAACATCCACCTATGAGTGAGAACATGCAGTGTTTGATTTTCTGTTCTTGTGTCAGTTTGCTGAGAATGATGGTTTCCAAGTTCATCCATGTTCCTACAAAGGACACAAACTCATCGTTTTTGATGGCTGCATAATATTCCATGGTTAAGTATACTTGTGTAGGAATTGTTTACAGCCCAAAGGTCTATTTTGCTCTAATGCTATAAGCTCGCACACTGTTATTCTGGTGACAATTTTAAAGAGGTCTGGAAATTGTTTCCAAGATTGGGCTTTAAACTGTATTTATAGCCCAGTTTGAGCGATGGGCTTTCAGGCCCAGAGACATGTTTTCCCCATCCTACCATCTGAAGCACAGGATGCCTACTGGGATTAGGGGAAACTGATTTTTGTGCTACTGGATATGGCTGAGAAAACTTCCTATTGGCACAAAAAGCCTGGGGCAGCCAGATATAGTCAAAAGTGAAGGCAATCAGAAAAAAAAAAAAGAAAAGAAAAAAAAATCGAGGGTCAAATGTTAGAAACACTAGTATCTCACAGGACTTGTGAGAATTACCTAATAAAACAATAATTTAAATGCAGGTAACATTTTTGAGTATTTACTATTAACATGCATCAGGAATGTACTAAGAATTTTCACCTTTAATCATCACAATAATCCTGTGAAGTAGGTTCTGCTTTTCTCTGTACTTTACTGCTGAGAAGCTGGGGATAAGAAAATTAAAATATCACAGTGCTTATGAAAAAGAGAGTCATGACTGGATACTGAGCACTCTGACTCCAAAGTGTTCAATTCCCACACTGATAGTAAGATACTGCACATAATATAATAGTTTACTTTTAACGAACAAGCACTAACTCAGTCCTGAATGGGTGGGGTCCCTACCATATCTAAGGTGATATGGTTTCATCACAAAAGTTCAGAGGCAGTAGCCTGAGCTCCAAGCTCTCTAGATTCTAAAGGGCCAAAGTTCTGAGAGTCAAAATGTTGCACAAAAATCAGGGACTGGATAGGCAAGGCCTTATCACTGCATTATGGTTGTTTATTAAAAATCATGCAATCAATATATATTATTTACTACTAAGCAGAAAGCAGGTGTCATCTATTGTGTGAGGGACAAGGAATGAAACGAAAGCTAAGGGACTTTCTCTTCCAGAAGCCTCACATGGGAGAAAAGGCATCCTTCACATGTCTCCTCTCTGATACTTGAGCAGGCGTCCCCAAACTTTTTACACAGGGGGCCAGTTCACTGTCCCTCAGACCGTTGGAGGGCCGCCACATACTGTGCTCCTCTCACTGACCACCAATGAAAGAGGTGCCCCTTCCTGAAGTGTGGCGGGGGGCCGGATAAATGGCCTCAGGGGGCCGCATGCGGCCTGCGTGCTGGAGTTTGGAGACGCCTGTTAGAGGCTTCTTGAAAGAACCAACTCTGTCTTCCTCACTTCTATATCTTTCACGGTGCCAAATTACATGCCAATTGTATACTATACAGTACAAAATGGGTATCTGTTGAGTAAAGGCCAACGTGTTGAACCTGTTCTGAAGTGCTGTGCATGATGTATCATGCCACTCTCTTCTCTCTCCTTATCACCCAGTCTTCTCTTAGGTCTCTTAATTCCTTGAAGAAACCAGGAATTGCCCGAACTAGAGAGTTTGCCCACAGGCAAGTTTCAGCTTAAGTGTCACTTTCACAGGGCAGTCACCTCTTTCCTGTATGCTAGGTCAAATTCCCTATAAATCAATCTCATCTCATAAAATATACTTTCTTCATTATGCTCATCTCAAATATAATTAGACAGTTGTTTGTGTAATTAATTATATCAGGGTAAAAACACTGCAGGTTTTATTTCCTGTTATAATCTCGGCACTTAGCACATAGTACCAGGTGCCTAATGGAAACTCAGTAATCATGTATTAAATCAACAAAAACATGAATAACTGGATGAATAAACATTTCTGAACAAATGAGTCATTTCTGGGGGACACATATAAAACCACAGATGCAACAGAAACAGAAGCCTGAGAAGCTTAGAGTTTAATACAAAATAGAGTCATAAGAAATTATTGTTGTCTTCTCTGGGATATTAATTTTAAAGTTGCTTGTTATACACATTCCATCACTCCTCTTTTTCTTATATCAGTAAGTCAACCATATAATGATTTCCTGCTTTGTGAGCCATATCTCATATTGGCTTAGCTACATCTTAGGTTTTATAATCAGAGACTTTTGACTATTTCTTTGTTATGTTTATAAGCATTTGTATCCTCACTTGGCGAAGCATCGATTTTCAGGAATTACCTTGGAAATCCTTCAATGTTCTAAAAGGCCACTGCCTTCTGAAGGCTCAGGCCTACTTTTGAAAGAAGGTTCCAGGTTGAGTTTGTGCTAATGAATTGATTTACTGAATACAAAAGGAATTAGTAAGGAAGAGTTACTAACAGTCAACATCTAACACTATTTCACATATAAAAGATACTTAATAATCACTGGGTTTGATTGGAAAAGCAAGTAAGTTACAGGACTGTTAGCTTCCAAGCCAAATGAAACTCATTTAATTCTTTTGTTCAACAAATTCTTTTCACTGGCAAATAAATATCAAAGCTAGAAAGATGCTTATGGAGATATTAAAACCATAATTCAGTCTACAAAAACTTTGGTGTACATAAATATGTATGTGTGTGTGTGTGTGTGTGTATGTGTGTGTATATATATGTGTGTGTGTGTGTATATATATATATATATATATATATATATAAAATATGTATATTTCTTTTCTTCCTAGAAATGGATGAGGCTAAGTACAAATGCAAACTCAAATTTGCTTTGGCCTTCTAACCTCAGATTGTTATTGAAATCATAGGAAATGATCCATTGTCAGTTTACAGGTTGAGATTTTGTTGGTAGCTTTTTTTTTTTTTTTTAAGAGAGAGAGAGTGTGTTTGTGTGTGTTTATTCCTGTAAGCATTTTCAAAAATGAATCCCAATAAATCAAAAAATTCTTCATTTTGATATTTAGTGGCATTAAGCCTTGTCATATACTCTCCAAGGTAAAACATTTGCAAAATGATTCTCTAAGGAGAAAAATCAAGTACAAAAATAAATCATTTAATTCACTAAACTCATTTTAAAGGCCATATGTAGTTATTTTGTGTATTCCAGAAAATAAAGTCAAACTAATTCTTTTTCTATCATTAGCCCAACTGTTACTAAGCCTTTCATTCAGTGCGACTATATCATCCCACTAAAATAAAGTCAGTCAGTAAATAACAAATATTCTTAAACAGTCTCTAGGAGTTGTGAATTAATTTCCACGGATTTCATTCCTTTGAGCTTTACTTAAAGTTAGACTAAATGTTTTAAGGTTTTTGTTCATTATTTTTACCATTCCACTGGCTTTGGGTCTTCAGTACCTTTAAAATGTCTGGTATTTCTTGTATATGAAAACTGTTAAATCCCTCCCCAGACTCCATTTTTTTTAAAGACAGAGTTTTGCTGTTTCCCAGGTTGGTCTCAAACTCCTGGTCTCAAGCAATCATCCTGTCTCAGCCTCCAGAGTCACTGAGATTATGGGCACTAGCCACAATAACCAGCTAAATCCCTCTTGACAGGTCAAGTTCCCCTCCTGTCCCTTTGGCTCCCACATACACCTCATCACAGAATACAAGGTCAGTCTTTTCTTCCTTCTGAGAAGCTAATGGGGTTATTTTTTTGTGACTGCTACTTTCCTCAGCTAAGTCATGATTACACCCTGTGCATCTTGCCCAAAGAGCAGCAACAATTGAAAGAACATATAAAACAAATTTGTAGGCATGTATAAAGTTGACATTAGTGAAGAGAAAGGGACCTTCCCACTGAATTTGCCACCAGTGAGATATTAGTTTGCTCTTATTGGAACCCAATAATTCTATTTTGGAAGACGGAAAATAAAGTAATAAAGCCAGGCTTTATTCCCTCTTCTTGAAACAGTAAGTGAAATAGTGTATGTCTAAATCTTTACATAATAAGGGACCTAAAGCAAGAGGAGGTAGAGGAGAAGAAGAAGAAGGAGAAGTCTCACCAACAAAGAACCGATACCAATGTAAGTCATATCTGAACACTGTGGAATACTGTTAAGGATTTTAAAAATTGCACGAGCATTGGGAAAATAAACAAACCTTTGAATTGTGTATCGCTTGTTGTCCTAAAAATGTTCATCTCACTGCTTAGTTTAAAAGAACTAAAAGTAGCTATTCCAGAGAGAAGAACCATTCTAGGCTTTGATAAGCATCTGAAACAATACTGTAATTCAGGAGTTCTTAAGAGCAACACTATTTGGGGATCGATGATTTTTTGCTGCGTATGGGCTGTCCTGTGCATCGCAGGATGTTCAGCAGCATCACTGGCCTACATCCACTAGATACAACCTCAAGCCATGGCAGTTAGACATATTTCCAGACATTCCTTTCCTCTATATCTCCTTAGAAGCAAAACTACCCCTTGGTTGAGAACTGTGGCTGTAACTGATGGATAGCACAAAGTGTGGTGGGGATCTGGTCAATAGTGCCTTACTGCACTAGTGAAGGCTTCCCAAACAATATGCTGCTTGAGCTGAGTTTTCAAGGTGAGAAGAATTGTACAGGACAAAATATACCCTTTGCCCCATGAGGAAATATCAATGAAGAGCTCAAAACTGAGCACATTCAGGGTTAGTACTGGTAACTTCTGGGTCAATGAATTCTCCAAACTGTACAAGTACATTTGCTCTAGCATTCTCTCCTTCCACCATGACATGTTTCAGACAGTTTGTGCCGCTGAATGATGGTGTCATGTAATAAGTAACAGTAATGGCTCAATCGTTACCCAGCTATGTGATCCTGGGGAAGTTGTCTAATTCTAGAGAATTTCAGTGCCTTTGTCTGTAAAATGAAGGTGTTCAATTAGTAGATGGCCTCGACTGCCCCTTCAGATTAAGAAATTCTTTGATAAATCTTTCTGTTTCTCAGAGTATCCTTTCTGCTCATTAAAATGAATACCCTTCATGTTATATTGATTTTCAGTGGGCACTAATCAAACAGCAATTCTAATAAGTTAGGTACAGCAAACTGATTAGAAATGCATTCTCAATTCTCATGGCCCTCTGGGGAAAAATTAGTCAGATTCAAAGGAGAACTCACTCACCCTTCAGAGAAATCCCAGCATTATTGCACTGACAGTGAATTAAACTGCTCAGATAGTATCAGTTTCAAAGATTTAAGTCTTGTCATGTGTTAGCCTGTCACAGATGTACACACAACATATTAATATGCTTCAAAAACTCTGAAGTGTTTCCACAAAGAGAGAGAGGGAAACATTTACTTTAACACATAATTCATAGTCTTCAGATGCTTTTAAAAATAGTCTCTGTATTTTAGAGAATTTTTAGGGTAACAGCAAATCTGAGTAGAAACTACAGCATTTTCATATACCTCCTGCTCCTACTCTCACACAGCCAGAGTAGTTAGTGCAGAAATAACTGCAGCTTTGCCATTACTTTTAACAGCAAGAATCACCATTACTTTTGCACCAAACTTACAGTACATTTGTAATAAGTGATAAATTTACATGGACGTGCCATTATCACCCAAAGCCCATAGTTGCCATGAGGATTTGCTCTTGACATACATTCTATAGTTTTGACACAAGTATAATGACATGTATCTACCATTACAGTATCATATAGATAGTTTCACTGCCCTAAAAATCCTCTGTGCTCTACCTATTCATCTCTCTCTCCTGAGTAATCCCGGCATCTGCTGATCTTTTTATTGTCTCCATAATTTTGCCTTCTCCAGAGTGTCATGTAGCTGAAATCATACAGTAGGTAACCTTTTTGTGTTGGCTTCTTTCATTTAATAATATACGTTTAAGATTTCTTAATAACTTTTCATGGCGTGATAGCTCATTTATTTTCAGGACTGAGTAACATTCCATTGTCTGAATGTACCACAATTTTTCTTTGCTTCATCTACTAAAAGGACATCTTGGATACTTCCAAGTTCTGGCAACTATGAAGAAAGTTGCTATCAGTGTCAGTGTGCAGGTTTTTTCAGGGAGACAGGCACTTTTAAAATCATATATAAGTGCAAATATACATACACACACACACGAACACACACACACACACGGTTTCTGAATTGGCTCTCTGATTTGATATAAATACTTTAATGACTTCTTCTTCAGTAGTAAAGAGAGCACTGATAGTACATGTTTGATCTGGCAACAGAAATACACAAATATTTGCATTGGAAACTCAGTCAATAACTTGTAAGAAGCAAGGAGCTGAGTGACTGCATATAATACCTTCTGACATTTTTGGAAAAGTAACACATATAATAAGCTTGGCTATTCACTCCTAATGTTTCTGGACAAAGTGGTAAAGGGAAAGAATGAGCTTATAGATTCCAATTCCCAGTGTTTACGTGGTAGAAATGACCTGAAGTCTTCTATGTGGGCCCTGAAGGAAACTTGTAACTCCTGTAGCTATAGGGCTGAGATTGATGAAAACCAAATGCAGAATCTCATCTTGCAGCTGGCTAAATTATAACACAAGTTGAACTCCCAGTCTCACAGGGTCTGTACTGTTAAAATGAGGGTATTAACTGAGGAAACATGGGATTCAGTAAGTTGAGATGGAGATATGTGAGAAAACCCTGATGAAGATGGGGACATTGACCCCCTAAATTCTTAAGAATCTTCTTTACCAGTAGAAGTTTCTCTACCCTCAGTAGACGTTTCTCCCTGCAGCAGAAGTGGCCTCCCCACTCCCAGCAGAAATGGCTTCCCCTCTCCCAGCATCCCCACACTGATCAGTAGCAGCATCTCTACCTTCAGGTGAATTGATTTGACCCCCACAACCCCAAGTGGAATAGGGCTTTCTACCCCCATCTGAAAGCCCTTATACCACTTTGTCTGATGGTGTTGATGCTGCATTGCCTGAAGAAACTGAAATGGTATCCCCTGAGGCCTCACATGAAAGATGATGCTAGGTCTTCTCAGAACCTCCCCATCACATATCTCTTTGTTTCTAGATCCATAACAAGATTTAAGATCCTATAGGCCACTAAAAGTGAGGTTCAAAGTGTGACTCATGAAGAGTTATGTTACATTTTTTAAAAAATTTTGAATTTTCTAATGTACACAGACAAAATCCAGGGAACATGTGTAGGTATGGATACTAAGGGTATGGGATAATGGTGGAAGGAACATAAAGTTGGATCAGGCCAAAGTTATTGATCTGGGCTCGAGCAGTTTATTTGGTTGGCTGAAACATGGACCAAAAGGTGGTCCACAGTGAACAAGTTGGAAATGCCAGAACTTGCTTAGTTTATCATAAAGGAAAAATTCAAAGGCTCAAGGAGAATAGAATGTTACGGCAGACTTGTCATTTGTGATCTACCTATCTAAACTGGTAAAATCCAGAAGACATATCCTTTAGCACAAGTATGAGAAATAAATTTGTGTGGCAGGCCTCAGCATCCTTGAAGAGCTCCGTGACTACTCTTCTCTGTAGGCCAGACCTTACAGTAGGAACTACACCCACTGATTTGGGAAAACTTAATGCAGTGGGAATAATTGAAGTGCAATGTGGCAGAGGCCAAGTGGCAGCACTCAACTGACACAGGCAAGGTGAGAAATGTTTCCCTAATGGGCAGAAGTATCAAAGCAGCAATCGGAATATCCTGAGTCTTATAGACCTGTGGCATTAGCTAGTTGATCATGATGTTTCTAGAAATAAAGAAATAGGAAGCCTACTAAATTCTTACTTCATAGGTTTAAGCAGAAAAGTCTTGGTCAAGTGAACAGAAGCCTAACCTGAATCATAAAAGCAGAGAGTCATATTCCCTTAATGAATTCCCAGGCCTGAGCCAGTTTAAAGATCAGGACCCCTTCAATGAAGGGGAAGCTGGGTCCCCTTGAGGAAGGACTCCAGTACACTATAAAAAATTTATACTGTTACTCTTTTTCCCAAGCTTTTCCAAAGTGACCTATAGCTTTTCACTACAGTAACCTTGCATTGAGGAAAAGGAAATAATCAGACCTTTGGAGAAATACTGGACATTGGTTTTGAGCTAACATTAATTTCAGGAGACCTGAATATCACTGTAGTTCACCAAAGTAAGGACTTATGAATATCAGGTGACCAATGAAATTTTAGTTCAAAGCCATCTCACAGTAGGTCCAGTAAGTCCTCGGACCTATTTTGTGGTTATTTTCCTAGTTCCGGGATGCATAATTGAAATAAATATACTCAGCTGCTGGCAGAATCCTCACATTGGTTTCCTAACCTGTGAAGTCAGGGCCATTATGGCAGAAGACCAAGTGGACGCCACTAGAACTGCCTCTACCTAGAAATATAGTAAACCAATGGCAATACTTCATTCTTGGAGAGACTGCAGAGATTAGTGCCACCATCAAAGACCTGAAGGATGCAGAGGTGGTGATTTCCATCATATTACCATGCAATTCGCCTATCTGATCTGTGGAGAAGACACATGCATCTTGGAGAATGACAGTAGATTATCTTAAGCTAAACTAGGTGACTACTCCAATTGCAGCTGTTGTGCCACATGTGATTTTATTGCTTAAGGAAATTAACATATCACCTAGTACCTGGTATATAGCTACTGATCTGCTTAAGTGCCTTTTTCTCCATCCCTGTCAATAAGGCCTACCAGAAGCAGTTTGTTTTTAGTTGGAAAGACCAGCAATACATCTTCACTGTCCTATTTCAGAGAGATATCAACTCTCCAATCCTCAGGCTATAAAACCATAGTTTTCAGGAATCTTGGTCACTTTTCCCTTTCACAAGATAATATGCTGGTTCATTACATTGATTACATTAGGCTGATTAGACCTACTGAGCAAGAAGTAGTAACTACTTAGACTTACCACATGCCAGGGTGGGAAAAAAACTAACAAAAATTCAGAGGCTTTCTACTTCGGTGAAATTTCTAGGGGTCCAGAGGTGTGGGGGCATGCTGTGGTATTTCTTCTGAGATGAAGGATAAGTTGTTGCATCTGGCCCCTCCTACAACCAAAAAAGAGGTCTCTTTGGAGTTTCAAGGTCACATATTCCTCTTTTGTGTGTGTTACTACAACTAATTTACCAAGTGACTGAAAAAGCTGCCAGGACTTTGTCAGACCCCTACAGATGAATCATAGTGTGGGCCCTTAAAATTTCAGAGCAAGGCCCTGCCATCACTTGTAGATAACTATTCTGCTTTTGAGAAAGTCAGGGCCATTATGTCACCAGGCCTTAGTATACACCAAATGCTTAACCAGAGGAAGATAAGACCATACACATGGTCTGCACATAGTTCTACAGGATATACTGGTACTACCTGAAAGGGAACAGACAGCTGCAGCACTACGGCTTTCTTTCTGGGACATCCCTGAAGTAGAGTGGTAAGGGAAATCCTCCTTGTGGGCAGAACTTCAAGCAGTGCACCTGGTTGTTCACTTTGCTTGGAATGAGATATGGTCAGATACGTGATGACATTCAAGGACTGTAGCCAGTGATACAACTGGATGGTCTAGAACAGGTGTCCCCAAACTACGGCCCACAGGCCGCATGCGGCCCCCTGAGGCCATTTATCTGGCCCCCCGACACACTTCAGGAAGGGGCACCTTTTTCATTGGTGGTCAGTGAGAGGAGCACAGTATGTGGCAGCCCTCCAATGGTCTGAGGGACAGTGAACTGGCCCCCTGTGTAAAAAGTTTGGGGACGCCTGGTCTAGAACTTGGAAGGGACATGATTGGAAAGCTGGTGATAAAGAAATTTGAAACATTTGCGAAATAGTTTCAAATAAAACTCTCTTTGGAAATGTTTTACTTTTCATTTGTCTTTAGTTCTTCATTTTTTTTAACTTAGTCTTCCCCATAATACATATTAACACACTGAAATTTTTTAGTAGCACTACTAAATCATGTTGATTAAATTAAAAAGTAAAAATAGTTCTTTACTCCTCCAAAACACATACCTACTTGTATCTATCTGTCACAATCCACGCAGAAGAACTGGGATATTTTGGAGCATGTTTTATTTACATATTGCAATTAGATACTCTATCTCTAAGCGTGATTCAGAACGAAACCTCATTATGGAGCTATTTAATACAGACATTTCATTTTGTAACACAACAAATTTAAGTCTTATTTATTTTCCGTCTAAATTGGATGTTATAACTCCGTATTTCACTCACAAGTAGTCTGCCAACTCTGGCTATAAAATTATAATATAAGACCAATTTATGTTAATTAAAAAATAAAGGTTTAAAAATATCATCAGTATTTTAATACCTTTGAAAAATGAGGAAATGGACTGAAAAGAGTAATTTTGCTAGTGTTGGAAAATCCTGGGACTCTTCCAGTCTAAAAATATTCATTGTGTTTCATCCTCTTTTAGGAGTATTTTTAGGAGGGTAGACATTAAACCAGAATAATAAAATCCAATGTAGTTGAAATTGATAGCTTTGTTGTACATACATAGAAAGTAGTTGTATTCAATTTGAACATGATTTCCAATCTTTCAAATGAACTTCCCTTATTACTGCAGGAAGATTTGTCATTTAACAAAAAATGTTTTTGAGCACCTACTATGCACTCTTTGGAGGTGATATAAAGAATATTCCTGACTTAAGGATGTTACAATATGCTTGGGAATGTGGAGCATGGACACTTTAATGATGTCAGAATAAATACAAAGAACACAAACCCGAATGATCATTAAACTAGTGCAACATATGCAACTGCTAAGAGTCACATACTGAAACAATCAAAATAGTTGGAAGGCTTATAATCAAGAAATGACTCCAAAAAAAAGTGAATTTTTAAAGAGCAAAACACAGGTCATTTGTGTGAAAAAATTAGTTAGGGTTATTAACAAAAAGTAGAACAGGATGGACACAAAACATATCATTGCTTTATATACCAGCCTGGTGATAAGTTTTCCTTAATTAACCAGAAACAAAGATTCTTGATGCAAAGAAAAATGTACTGATATTTTCTACAGAACGCTTTATTATATCATAGAGGCAGTAAAACTCAGGAGTTACAAGCTTGCAATCTGAAGTCAGACTGTCTTGAGTTCAAACCTGACTTTGCCAGCAATTAGCTGTGTGACCTTGTGTAACTTACTTGACTTCTTTGTGCCCTGTCTCTCATTTGTAAAACACTGATAATAGTAGCACCTGCCTAGGCTATATTGTGTTACATCTGTTTGGTTAAAGTGGGAATTACATTTCCTAGAATCCCATCCCTGTATGGCTCTGGATTATTCTGATCAAAAGAGGCCTTCTAATCAAAGTCTGAATGTCATATAAAATACTTCAGAGAGGCTTCTTTGTGGATGGTAAAATTCTATTCCAAATCATATTTGTTAACTATTCACATCCATCACTGTAGCACCCTTTTATTTTGTAATGAACTTTGAAATATAATATATTGGATGAGGTAACTAGCATCAGATTATAAAACCCAAAACAAGCTGTAATAAGTCCTTTCTATTTTGACTGCTTCTGGCCAGGTAAACAGCTGGGAGCTCCATGAAATAATGATGATGAAATGCTAGGATTGCTACTGTCACAGCTGTATCACTGAATGCAAAAAAAAATCTGAGAAAATAGAATATTTTATATTTCCCAAGTTCTTTTTACTATCTTTATTCATCTAATCTTGACAAGAATGCAATAAAGTGCACTGAGACAATTATGGAATTATATATCTGTGTCAGAGATGGGCAAATGTAACTCAGATCATTTAGCAGGTTCAGTGTCTAAGTGGTAGTTACTTCCACTTAAACTTCACAACATCTCAGTATTTTCAAGTGGCCTTTTGGGTACAACAAAATCATAGAAGGTACAAATAAATAAAGACAATAGTGAAAAAGTAAAAGATTGAGCATTCCAACTTCATCGAGATGACTTTGTTGGGGGAGGGATTAAACAGAAATTTAGGGAAAACGAGAAAAAAAATTCCCAGATGTGCATGTAAAAGGATTATTTTTAGAGAACAGTAACGCTCACTGAGTGAAACAGTGATTTATCAGCAGAAAGAAGAATAGCAAATAGGTATGTTTATACCCTCAGATGTCTGTATTATTTCAAGCATAGGCCCTGATGAATGAAAACTAAGTGATTCACCGGAGGTGGGGTGGGTGGCACCTGAGCAATTCTTGCTACTCAAACCCCATTGAACACATCCCCAAGAAGGAAAGAGGAAAGCTTTAAGATAGTAGAGTTAAAAAAGGCATCTGGACCAACCATATTTGCAGAAAGCCATTTAACTTCCCTTAATCTTCCTGTGTATTTGAACTGTACACACACCAGAGGGAAAGGAGGCTAATTAGTTTTATACCTATTCAGTATTCAAAAATAGAAAGGGTTATGATCACTGACCCATCATTTCCTATTCCTTGCCCAAGGCAGAATATGCTCATGTGGCAACTGAGTCGTTCTTTCTCCTAGAGTGAATGGGGCTTGCTGCAGCAGCTCTCAATCCTGCTGCAAACAGGAATCAGCTGGAAAAATGCTTTTAAACACTCAGATGCCCAGGATGCACTCTGTACCAACTAAATCTAAATCTCTAAAGAGTATGACTGGTGCGTCAGTATTTTTCAAAGTTCCCCAGGTGACTCTGATGTACAGCTAAGTTTAAAAATAAAGGAAGACCACTGAAATGCAATTACTGACAGTGTAGACCACAACTCAGCTAGTGAAGAGAACTAGTGATACAAACTTTATTTGGAAATAGGATCATTACAGAGGGAACCAAGTTAAAATTCGCTCATTAGGTGGGCCCTAATACAGTATGACGGTGTCCTTATACAAGTAGAATTTGGAGATGGACACACACACACACACTCACAGAGAGAGAGAGAGAGAGAGAGACAGAGAGAGAGAGAGAGAGAGAGAGAAGGCTATGTGAAGGTGAAGGCAGAAATCGGGGTGATTAATCTACAAGACACAGAATGCCAGAGACTGCCAGCAAACTGCTGGAAGCTAGGAAAAGAAGCTTAAAAGACAGCCTTCAGAAGGCGCCAACCTTACTGACATTTTGATTTTGGCTTCTGGTCTCCAGATCTGTGAGACAATACATTTTTGTTGTTTAAGACATTCTGTTGTACTTTGCCATGGCAGCTATAGAAAACTAATGCAAGGCACAACTCGATATCTAACTGACAAGGCCAAGTTTAACATATTAAAACATTCTCCTGCTTGAGTCATGTTCACTTTTAAAAGTAATTGTTGATTTATGGAAAAAGAAGGTTGCAGTACATTCTTATTAGCTAGCTTTTTGTTTTTCAAAGTCAGAAAATAGAAGTCTGCAGATTTAAATCCCCAAACAGAAACTAATAAATATTTATTTCATATATAATCATCTTATACTCAACTCTTAAAAAATCCCATACAGAATATAAGTAATGAAGATTTAGAAAAAAAAAAGTCTTCAGGAAAGTATGACTAGAATGAAACCACTAAGTAAGCCTTTAAAAAAGTTAATTGTATTTTTTAAATCAGAAGATAGAAAAATCTATTCAGTAAAAAGTAAGACTCCTTCCCACCCATGCACCATATAGTTGTTCTTATGATCCAAAGCTGTGACCTTTCTCTCCTCATCCTTACCCCCCTTTTCTACGGTTTACTTAACTACTCTTAAGCCCTAAGAGGGGTTTTAAAATTTATATACACATCATTAGTTTAATTTTTCAATAAGAAATGTATACACAAGTACTAAAATTTAAATGGTGCAGCAAAGTGCAAGATATCCAAGTAAATCTCCTTGCCACCCTTCTTCCCAGGAAACCTCAAGGCAATCAATATCACCAAGTTTTTGGACAAACTTTCCAGGATACTCAATGCAATATGGATAATTTATATATAAATATTTTAATATAAATAGTAGCATATTATACATATTGGTCTGCAAATTGCTGGGGGCTTTCCTTGCACTTAATAATCAATGTTGGAATTGTTCCAAATCATTATACATATAGATCATTCATTTGTTTTTGAATAAAATTTTATTTGTAAATAATTTTAGTTTCAAAGACAGCATAAAGAGTTCCTGTGTACTCTTCATCTAGTTTCTCCTAACGCTAACACCTTATATGACCATAGCATATTTGTCAAAACTAAGACATTAAGCTTGGCATATTACTATTATTGGTGCAAAAACAATAGCGGTTTTTACCATTAAAAGTAATGGCAGAAAGCACATTTGCTTTTGCACCAACCTAATAAAAACTACAGATTTTATTTACCAGTTTTTCCACTGTCTCCTTACTGTTTGAGGGTCCAGTCCAGAGAATCATACTGCATTAGGTGTCATGTCCCCCTAGTATCCTCAAGTCTGTGATGGTTTCTCAGTCTTTCCTTCTTTTTTATCACCTCAACAGTTTTAAGAATGTCTGTCAAGCATTTTTCTAGAATGTCCCCCAGTCGTTGTTTTATAGCAATTTTTTCCTCATAATTAAACTAGGACTATGTGTTTGGGGAACATTCTCACAGACGTGAGGTGCCCTCCTCCCCACGTCCTGTCAGGGGATGCATGAGATGAATGTCACATATCACCAGCAATGTTAACTTTGATCACTTGGCTAAGGTGGTATCTGTCAGGTTTCTGTACCATAAAGTTACTCTTTCTCCCTTTCCAAACACTATTCTTTGGACGTGAGACACTAAATATGACCCAGTCTCCAGCAGAGTGAAATTAAGCTCCACCCTCTGGAGGGAGTTGTATCTACATATGTTATTTGAAATTGTTCAAAGTGGAATATCTGTCTGTTCTCTATTTAGGTATGTATATATTTATTTATGTAAGTAGAAACTTATATAATAATATAACTTTTTCTCGTTGTCTCTTGTTGCCACCATGTAAGAAGTGTCTTTCACCTCCTGTCATGGTTCTGAGGCCTCCTCAGCCATGTGGAGCTGTAAGTCCAATTAAACCTCTTTTTCTTCCATGTCTTTATCAGCAGCATGAAAACAGACTAATAGAATACTATATCTCATGCTTACTGATGGCTCCAACTCCAATTTAACATCACAGGATTAATTCTAGACTGTTCCCTTTGCTTATTTTATCTTTTATCTGATGGCGATAAATCTGGCTCCCATAATCTAAAAGACACACAATAATACATATAACATGGCTTCAGAATTGCTAATGGGTAACCCTATGCACAGTTCCTTTTGTTTCTAGCTTTTCAATTTCCAGAGAAAACAATATTTCCCAAAGTTATTTAGGTCAATTACTCCCTCCCCCAACTACTCTTAGTGAGGTTATAACATACATTTGTAAAATGTTAGATTTCTTTCTCAGTTTGCATTCCATCCTGAGATTCTTAGGCTGATCCTTTTGAAAATTTATTTGCATGTATAAGTTCATACTCATGAGGCACAGTTCTGTGGACTTTGAAAAATGCACAGTCACATTTCTGCCACCCAAGTAGCATGTGGAACAGTCCCATTACACTCAGAGTTCATTCGTGCAGCTGCTTTTGGTCAACTATTGTCCTCTCCCCCAAACGCTGGCAACCACTGAACTGCCCTTCATCCCTTCACTTTTTCCAAAATGTCAAATAACTGAAGTCAAATATGTAGTTACTTGGGTCTAGCTTCTTTCAGTTGACAAAATATATTTAAGAGTCATCCATAATATGGTTAAAATCAATAGCTCCCACTCTTTTTATTGCTGAGTAGAATTCCATTATTTGGCTGTAGCATATCAGTTTATCCACTTACCAGCTGAAGGACATTCAGATAGTTTCCAGTTTTTAAAGATTATGAATATAGATGATATTTAGAATTCACAATGATAGTTATAGTTTTCAATGATAATGATTATCAACATCACAGCATAGGTGCCAGTGTGGATGTCTGTTTTAAGGTTTCTTGGGTAATTACCTAAGAGTAAGGTTGCTGGGTTATATGGTAAGCATGTGGTTAATTTTGTAAGAAATTGTTTTTATCTTTTTTTTAACCATTCTAACAGATGTATAGCATATCTATTAAATATACCCTTTAAAAAATCCTCTAATTTTAAATATTTCATCTTTCAAAAAGAGCAACATGTGAGCACGATTTTTGGGTGGCTATGTGTCAATAGCTGGAAATATGTTTCCTGCCCCCAACTCTTTTTTTTTTTTTTTTTTTGAGACAGAGTCTTGTTTTGTCACCAGATGCCAGGCTGGAGTGCAGTGGCACGATCTCGGCTAACTGCAACCTCCACCTCCTGGATTCAAGCAATTCTCCTGCCTTAGCCTCCTGAGTAGCTGGGTCTACAGGTGCATGCCACCACGCTCAGCTAATTTTTGTATTTTTTTAGTAAAGACGGAGTTTCACCACACTGGCCATGATGGTCTCGATCTCTTGACCTCGTGATCCGTCCACCTCGGCCTCCCAAAGTGCTGGGATTACAGGCGCCCAGCCTGCCCCCAACTCTTAGAATAAAATATCATAGCTCAAAATACCCTGTCATTGATTATTTAATCAGTGAGTGGATAGTACATCTGTACAACAGTTACGGTCTGCCTTTTTAGGTAGAGATTCCCTTTTAAAAATGATTTTCTACTATTTCCCTAAAATTTATGCCCCACTGTTATCTTAAAATGTATCTTAAACAGAATTAGCTAAAATTATCTTTAAACTGTAGATGTATCACCTTTTCCAATGTTTCCATTGTGTTTCTGATAGTATAAGCATATGGGAATATGAAATCCTAATGATAAGTATGTATTATGCAAGTCATATCAAGTATTAGTAAAATTTGATACTAATATCTATAAAGAACATTATAAAATTATATATGTACATAAAATTTACTAGAAAAGTTACATTTTCAAAATTCCTATATTCTTTTTTTTTTTTTTTTTTTTTGAGACGGAGTTTCGCTCTTGTTACCCAGGCTGGAGTGCAATGGCGCGATCTCGGCTCACCGCAACCTCCGCCTCCTGGGTTCAGACAATTCTCCTGCCTCAGCCTCCCGAGTAGCTGGGATTACAGGCACGTGCCACCATGCCCAGCTAATTTTTTGTATTTTTAGTAGAGACGGGGTTTCACCATGTTGACCAGGATGGTCTCGATCTCTCAACCTCGTGATCCACCCGCCTCGGCCTCCCAAAGTGCTGGGATTACAGGCTTGAGCCACCGCACCCGGCCAAAATTCCTATATTCTTAAACCATAAAGTAGTCTTTACATATCTGAAATATAGCACCTTTCAACCCACCCTATGTTATATATTTCATTACTTACAAACACCATCAAGAAGAAGGAAGGGGAAATGAAGAATTCTTATGATTATTTTAGTAGCATTTAAGTGTTTGGAGACTTTTTTACATTTTAGACATAATATGGTTTTTTTTCCTATCGACTGTTTCTTACAGCAATGGAAAGACTTTTACATAGATTGTAAAAGACAGATTACATAATATGTGATTTCTACTTTTATTCATTATGTAAATTAGCAGTTTGAAAGAAAAATTCAAAGCACATTGGTGGCTAGATTATGATTTATAATTATATTTTGAGATAATCTGAGCCCAGGCACACAATAGTAAACTAATGAATAACTATCTCATGTGGTTTGTGACATGTAAAGATAGTGTTATCAATTTACCATTAGGAAATTTGTGTTGACTTATTCAGTCAATAAGGATAAGTTAATATTCACTTATACTGTTACTACTAATTTCTCTTTGTCACACATTTGTGAGATTAATTAGAGTTAAGGTACAGATTGTAGCAATGAAAAGATTGCAGGTAATCAGCCTGCTGTGTAAGAGGGAGGAAACCGAAACCATATGGAATTGTGACTCAGAAAGGAAAATAATCTCAAGTTGAGTGGAGAAGTGGGAGAAGGATGGAAACAGTCACAGGTTCTCCAGATCCCCTGTGCAGGGAGCAATATGGTTTAAAAAGGAGCTGGGGAAACTGTTTTGAAGCTGCATATGGCAGAAAATCTAAAAAACGACAACAAAAGCAAGCAAGCTGTTTTTATTTAGATTCAATGTCATTTGAGTTGGCACATCTATTGGGTGATAACCCCTATCGTGTGAAGAAATATCATAGCTATATTTACCTTTCCTAGAAAATTACTTTCCTACTTGCCTCTTGTCTTTTAGATATTATCATCTATGACATACCTAGCTGGTTTAGGGTGATAACTAGGTTACAGGAAAATTATAGAAAATCTCATTCTGAAGCTTCTTGGTTAAAGAATATGAAATTCCCATGCATTACCAACTTTTTATGCTGACAAATCAATGATATCATCACTGCATAACATATGCAGTAATATCATCATTGCATAACATATGCAGTAATATCATCATTGCATATCATAAGCAACAGGTTTTCTATATTTGGCACTACCTTACTATATTTTATTGTTAATATAATATTCCTTCATATAGCTACCTCTGTGACCTTGCATATGCTCTAACTCACCTGGAAAAAGTCTCTTGTCTTTTTATCAACCTAACTTAAATTTTATCTTCTCCAACTGCCTACTTGACATCTTAGATGTGTTAAAGGCAACTCAAATTCAACATTTCCAAAACTGAGCTCATAAATACTCCCCCCTCAAACCCAGTCTTCTTCCATTGTCCTCCACTAGAGTAAATAGGGCAATCCTTTGGTCCTTTACAAAAAGCAAACATGTATGTGGGGTGAGGATTTCCTATGTACAGGAAACTTTCTGTGCAATGGGAGAAAAATCACTCAGTTTCCACCAAGATTGAATACCCACTGATTATTTGTAAGTTCTAAGGTCTCACTTGCCAGCAGAGCATACAGAGAGCCAACTGCTATTGACCACAGATGCACACAGGTTAGCGTGCATCACCTGGTTCTTCTCGACGTCCTACAGCTCTGATGATGTTTTTGTGTCATGCTTCAAGCAAGGAATTATTTGCTGAGGATGGGAGGCCTTCTGGACAGAACATAAGAATCCCAGCTGGTGTCTCCCTAACTCTCTGGGGCAGTACCGAGGTATGGTCAAAAGGCATCACTCCACTAAGTGTTTTCACTGGTACTTCTGGATTAAAGATCTGCAGATGTCTTTTTTCTTTAAAATTTTCTATATTTTAAATGTTTCTCTTCTGTAAAGGATGGATTTATCCAGCAGAAATAAATATTGTATAGAAAAGCACTAACAAGAAAAAAAAAAACAGATTTTAAATCTGTATGCTAACATTTTTTAAAATTCTGAGTTTGCAGAGATCAAAAGAATGCACAAATAAATTTATCCTTCATAGGATATCAAAATATGGTTTAAAAACATTTGTTTTGGTATATAAAATAATTAAAGGGACACAGACTTGAAATCTCATTTTAAATGGAGCATGTGTCTTTATTCGTTATGTTTCAGCATTCATTACTCAAAAATATTTTAAAGAAAGAACACATTTTTCCCCTATGACTCAAATCAAGGAATGTATATCTTGGTCATGCAACACAGGCATCATTTTAATAAAGATGATTTATTATTTTTTATAGTCCCACATGCATAATATCATCTACGTGAATTCTTAGCAATGCATGCCCAAAATTTCACATTGGATATTAACCCTGGCTGAATTAGACATAGAGCAAAATGTCAAAGTATTTTTTGTATATATAATTTCTGTATCTTTCTAAAACTTTTAATTGTGAAAAAATGACATAAGAATAGAAAGATAACCTAATGAATTCTCATGATTCAATAATTATCAAGTCATCACACATCTTTAATAATTATCAACTCATGGCCAATCTTATTTTACCTATACTTCCATTCACTTTCTCCAACTCCAAATATTTTGAAAGCTTCATATCATTTAAGTTTCTACATTTTTTAAAGGCAAACTCCACAAGAGATTGATGATAAACATAAGCAAATGTTGCTTTTAATTTAATAACACTGCATTTCTCTTCTTGTGCAAAAACTAGTCCTACAGGCACAGGGTTGGTAGTTTCCTAACAAGAGTCTCTGGGGGGACTTCAAAGATCAAATGACCACAAGGTAGATCCTTTAGTCCTACTTAGTCCCTAATAGTGACGTAGCGGCGCTTCCTAGAATTAAGTCATTCTCTCAATATGTCCTAGGACAAAATACCAGTAGATTGCCCAGAAGGGAAAGTGTATGAGACATTCGCCTACTAACTGATCAATTTTTTTTAGCTATATTGATGATAAGTACCCTCAGTGTGATAGTGTAAAAATGAGAAATAAAACAAAAGTAAGTGGAAGATAGTCTGAAGCTTCTAAGGAGGAAGGGGAAAACAGGCAGAGGGAGGATGGGGGTAAAGTAAATCATCTTTGCTGACTTTATAACGTTGTCCATGTTCCTTTTGGTCCTTGTTTGTCAGCAAGGAAGAGAATCATCAGAAGGTATGTGAATAAGTGATTCTCAAGTAGAGTTACTAAATCTGGACCTTTAGGAGACTAGTTAAAATTTCTAGTGAATCACTCACTTAAGGCCACATCATATTGGAGAGTCTTAAGTGTGAGTCTACTTGGGTAATCTCTACATATTGACTTATAAGAGAATTTAGGTTTTCTGGAATAGAAATTATAAATTATTCTACTGTTATTACTATGAGCAAATTAACATTTGTTTTTCAGTAACTAAATTTTTCCACTGAATTGTTGATTCTGCTCATACTGTGATGATTTTTTAAATTCTGCAGAATAGTAACATAACTACACTGTATGTGCAATACTTATGAACACATGCAACTGAAGCCAGGCTGCCCAGGTTTTAAGTGTTGTTCTGATACTTTCTGTGCAACGTTAAAAAATTGCTTACCCTCTCTGTATCCAAGTTTCCTTATGCATAAAATAGGAGATAATAAGTTTGCATCTCTTAAAGACATTGTGAGGAATTAACTGAATTAATATATGGAAAGTGTTTAGAACAGTGCTTGGCACATAGAAAGCATTATATAAGTGTAAACTATTGTTCCATATACTTCCCTTCTCCCCCTCTCCAGGAGGTAAACTCTAGAAAGTCTGATGTATTTTGTCCATTAAGGTGTCCCCAGTAGTGTACCCTAGTACTGGCACAAAGTAGACACTCAAATAATATTTGTGGAATAAATCAATCTATAAAATCTTAGTTATCTTACTAGGGATTTTTAAACATGAATGTATACTACTTATTATGACATTAAAGAATAAAAATATTAAACAATCCTGCTGAAGTAAAAATTATAATTAAGAAAAAATCATGAAGGAAGAAAGTACAAATTCTGTAATTGCTACTTATATCCACAATGGATCACTTGTTTTGAGATGGAGTCCTGCTCTGTCACCCAGACTAGAGTGTAGTGGCACGGTCTCGACTCACTGCAACTTCCACCTCCTGGGTTCAAGCAATTCTCCTGCCTCAGCCTTCCGAGTAGCTGCAACTATGGATGCCTGCCAACATGCTCAGCTAATTTTTGTATTTTCAGTAGGAGTGGGGTTACAACATGTGGGCCAGGCTGGTCTTGAACTCCTGACCTCAAGTGATCCACCCACCTCGGCCTCCCAAAGTTCAGGGATTACAAGCATGAGCCATCACACCCTGTCTATGATGCATAAATTTAAAATTCAAGAGCAAATTAAACTAATCTATACATATCCCCCAAAATTTGTGTTTCCAGTTAATATCTGAAGGTATATATCATCAAATATGAAAAAGCCGTTTTATTGAGGTTGAATTTACACTTCTCTTTAGGAAGTAAATTCATTTCTTTAGGTCAGATCTATATTTTTTAAAATAACTGGGAAAATGGGTTTGATCAACCTCCCACAAGTTTTCCAACCATATGGATTATTGCATGAATTACTGAAAAAGTATTTTTAAGTCTCAATTATAAACTAATTTAGGCTCTATAGACACAGACATCATAGGCATGGTAGGGACATAGTATTCATGTTTATTAATAACATTGTCTTATGAGAAAACACAGTCAGATACAGACATGCTTCATTTAACCAGCACTGACAGTATGTGGTTGTTTCACAGTATTTAACTTACCAAGTAGCCTAAAGTTATCTTGTCTTATAGTGATAAAACATTTTCATGGGCAGTTTCTCAAAATGTATTCAATTCTTCCTTCCCTTTTTGCATGTAGTAAGCATTGCTTGATTAAACTTAATGTTGGATAACTTAACCTTTTCATAATGACTCAGGGTCACCATTAGCAAAATTAAGTATTACTCTGTGTTATAATACAATAATGTTCTCAGGAGTATTTGAGGTTTGGAAAACTATTTATCTTACTAAAGGCTTTGGAGTGCTACAATTCCTCTTATTAGAAGGATGAGGGTAAAGAAGGGGTCAAACTGAATACTCAGTTCCCATGGCTCTGATTGTAGGCCTCATCATTTAATTCCTAGACACCTGAGTTTTGAGGCTGTCCCTGGAAGAAACTCTCCTAAAGTGGGAGAGAACAGAGGGATCTCGTTGAGCACAGAGGACATCTACAGAAGCCCAAATAATTTTATACTATCAGTTTTCCAGCCTAGCTCATTGCCCCAAGCCATCAAAGCAGGAACATATGAGAATCAAGGTGCAAGAAAGTAAAATGGTAAAATTTCTTAGGTCCTGCGCTACTGAAGCTCAACTTAAAGAACTGAAAGTCCTGTGAGACCTTGGGGCTAAGAATGGCATAAGAGCAGTATTAGGCCAAAGGCAAGGGCTGAACGTCTTTGAATGTTGGACCCAAATGTACAGGTATTGGATGGGGACACAATTGTTCCAGAACTTGCTATAGATAAGACAAGAATTTTACTTACAACTGGACTTTCAAATAATTTTTCCACGACTGGGGAAATAAGGATTCTATTTCTCTTTATCTTCTGAAAGTGAAACGCCTAGCTTTCACTACTTGACACACTCATTGTACTCGTTTCTATCATCTTTTCCTTCCCCTCGCAATTTCTTGCTTCTAATTTGTTGTGGCCTGGAAAGCCACAATCTTTCTAATATTGGATCTACAATAACAGTAGTATTTCCCCAAGGGATTTATCCATGGAAAGCATATGGGCTTTATGCAGTAGACATTGCTATATCTATTTTAGGCCGTAAGAGAATTTTAAACTTAATTCCTCATCCTTAATGAGTCCTAGGGTAGCTAAAATTGCAAAACAAATTACCTTGAGAAAAATAGGCTGTTACTGTAAACAGATTTAGAGTCCCTTAATCACCAGGTTAGTACTGATCTAATGCATACTACTCAAGAGTTGGAGCATAATGAACACCTTCTGGGCACTCTCATTACTTGGAAAATTGAATGCACTTGTATTGCATGACTGTGTATTGTATTGTATGACTATTGTATAGCATGTGCTCTCCAATGATCTACTTGAAATTAAATACTATGAGAGATGCAACCCTAGACTGAAATTACATTTTTTATTTTTAAATTTTTCCATGTGGGAAAAGAAAAAGTAATCTTGAGCTCTGCTATGATCCTTGCAGGTTTCCATTGAAAAGTAAGTATTCCAATGTCACTTTTATAAAGATGTATAAGCAAAATAAAAACAGAAGTAACAACTGGATAAAGAACCTCAGAGAAACACTCAACAATCTCAAAAGAATGACCTCCTTTTTCAGACTCATGAGAACAGTAGCATGAGGCTTCTCCTAGTTTTCAAGGATGATTAATCTTCACATTTTATACTTTAATATGTGTGTATTCTTTTATATACAGAGAGAGAGCATGACACCAATGTTCACTCTCATCTTTTTAAAGCTCTTTTTTTATACTCAGCTTCCATAACAACTTCTTAAGTTAGACCAGTACATCTTTACTAACTATTGTCCTTTCTGTTTCCAGTTTTTTATTTCAGGTGTTTATTTCCCATTGCTGGGTTACTGAAACAGCTTCTTTACTATTTTCCTTCTGTTTCTTTCCCACCTCCAATTATCTAACTTACCAATTTCATATTAATCTTTTGAAAAAGGCCTGTTTTAAAAGCCTACTAAAAAAACTGTCAGCCTATCCACAAAATAGAAGACTAACTCCTTAGCTCTTTCTTAGCTCCGCTCCCCAACCTTATCTTTCCCTGCTTCTCTGCACTTGCTTTTACCCCAGAGAAACTTGCAGACTCCCTGTTTCAAAAACATCCTGCCCTTCTCAATGACTGTTCCCTTCCAGGGAGGCTTCCCACACCACCATATTCACCATTCCTTCAAGGTCCAGTGCCATTCCCATTTTCCCCCTGACTTGGGGGTTGGAGGAGGGCAGGAGAAGAAAAATAAAGACAAGACAGACCAGAAAACTCCCATTCCATTATTGCTTTTCCAGAATTGACTGGATTCACATAACAGGCAATTTTCATTTGGGATCTCCTTAATTGTTTTGGTTTAGTTATTCTTCAAGACAGTACAAGAGGCACATTTTCTCCCAGAAATGCAATGCTTTTTGTCATATGGCTAACTCAGGAGGGAGGAGATAACATCTATAGGAAAAAATTGCTTAAGCAAATGATGAAGGATATCCTGTCTACCCTATTCAGAGCCTTCTGTCTTAAAAATCAGAAAAAAATTTAAACTTAAAATTAGCCTTCTAGTTCAATTTTCCAGCACTCGGAGGGTCACCAAGGGTCAGAGAACCTCCTGAACCAATATCCCTTTATAGGCTTGAAGCCCTCTGCATTCACTGTGGATCTTGTTTGCAGAGAATGTAATCTAGCTAGCTTAAATCACAAAAATTTTTATTACAGGACAGTAAACAGTTACAGAAGCTTCCACCCATACTCTAAGAGCGTTCTAGAGGAAATCTGGCTGCTGCTTCTACCAACTGCTCAACAGCTATAATGCCAAAGACTAGACCAGCATGCTCAAAAGCACCTATCACACATATCTTTGCTGCCATCCCTGTATCTCATTTCCACACATTCCAAGGCTCAGACAACTGAATCCGCTTGGCAGAGCCTAGAGCACAGGTAGAAGTCTAGTGGCAAAGAACTCTTGGAAAGGGGGTTTTCGAGTTTCCAACCTTTAGAGTGCAGGAAGACATTTTAGAATGGGAGCAGGGTGGGTATCAAGTGAGTCAATGTGCAGTGGCTCCCCACATAATGTATGATTTTGCTTCTTTGATGCATAACAAATTGGATAGCAAAAGGCCATCTAGAGACCTGATCATGTGTATAGGCCCTGGAACAAGAATGTTCAGGTTAAAGTCACAATTAAGACACTCACTACCTGCATGACCTTGGACAGTTACTCATTCTGTGCATTTATTATGTCTATAAAGAGAGAATATTTCTCATTGTAAACTCCCCAGGTTGGTGTGGTGTAAAGTACTTGGAACACTGCCTGTCACGTACTGAGTGTTCAACACACGTTAGTTAAACAATTACATAAGACAGGATTATGTAAGTTACATTACAGGAAATGGTGACTTTGTAAAATTTTATGTAAGCTCAACTAAGATCTGCGTGCATCTTTACTAGAGGCAGTTTATATGAATTGTAACAAATGAAACACATTATATTTTCAAAATTCAATAAGAATTTTCTCTCTAGACTTCCTTCTAGCTTTCTTTTGCAATATGGCTTTTGAAGAATGGAAAGGAATTATCACTCATCTGCCTCAAATTAGGTAATTGTCACAGACAACTGCTGTGCCAGGGAAAGTAATAAGAGGTTTCAGAGATCATTCTTCTTTGAAGGAGTTGCGCAGTCCTGCCCTAGGATGATCACTGTGAGTTCTGAATGAAATAAACTATTTCTGTCTCTAAAGAAAAGAAAAAAATCAAGAATCTAGACTGGAACTAGTATGAGAAATAACAAATTGCTCTTTAATATTATTTTAAGTCAGGAATTTTAAGACAGGCAAGGGGCAGTGGCTTATGCCTGTAATCCCAGCACTTTGGGAGGCTGAGGTGAGCTGATCACTTGAGGCCAGGAGTTCAAGACCAGCCTGGGCAACATGGTGAAACCTGTCTTTACTAATAATACAAAAGTTAGCTGGACATGGTGGCACATGCTGTAATCCCAGCTACTCAGGAGGCTGAGGCAGGAGAATAGCTTGAACCCTGGAAGCAGAGATTGCAGTGAGCTGAGATCGTACCACTGCACTTCAGCCTGGGCAACAGAGTGAGTGAGATTCTGTCTTAAAGAAATTTAAGACAATAAGACAACAATGAAAGCTTTTAACAATCCTTAGTACCTAGATAATTGAAAATTTCCAACTCTATAGTCCAAAAAAAAAGAACAGACCAAAGATAGGAGCTTCTCCTGATTTTAAAATATACCTAAGACAGCTCCTCCTGCCATTTTTTTCAGCATCTCTGCCTATTATAAAATTCTTTCACATAAGGTATTGGCAATCTGTCTGCCAAATTTAGCCCAATGGCTAGTTCTGTATCCTTATATTTTATGAAGTCACTCTCCCTCCTCACAGTGTTGAAGGCCTAGGACAACACTGTCAAGGACTGGCAACTGCTTGTATGTGATGTAGCATGGCGCTGTCATTAAGAGCATGGGCTTGAGCTCTCCCTCTTTCTTGCCATGTGATCTCAGGAAGTACAGTGACTTCCCTGCATGCATTTCGTTATATGTGAAACAAGTGATCATAATCACCTATTTCACTGGATTGGCAGAAAATTAAATGAGATAATGTAATAAATATTGTCCTTAATGACATCATCGTCATCACAGACTCCAATTGGTCTTAAAATTAACTAACATTTTTAAATTAAAACATCCTTATGAGAAGCAGTTCTATTTTTACTTTTTATAGACAAGCATTATTTTGTCAGTCTTTTCCATAATGTAATGAGCCCCCTCCTCTACATGTAATCTAACTACTACAGCACACAGATGAAGTCTCCCCCCTTGCCCATTTGTTCTTGCCCCAGACTTCTATTCATTATACCTGTTGTAATAGGTATAGAGGCTCACCACATTTTATGTGTATATTAACTTTATGAACAGATGAAATCCCTAGGTCTTTTCCTGGGGAGCTGCCATTATGCCAAGTTTTTCTAATTCTAAGGTTTTTTGGTGATTTTTTTAATCCTAAGTGCCACAACATAAAATGATTTTGATTAAAGGCTGCACTGACTCATCTTAAAGTGTATGGCTTCAGACCCTGTAGGTAAACAGGATAAACTCAATGAAGTTAATTCCTATGGTATGGTTTTGAAAGCCCAGTCATACATCTGTCTCTTTTACCAGACTATAAGCTATATGAAGCTGGAGTTTCAGTGTTGATCATCTTTTTATATTTTGGCCAAAAGTGTACACTCACTACATGCTGAACTTCTAACCTCTGTATTGTAAAGAAATGATTTGCTCCCTACATTTTAATCAAACACATGCAAAATAATCCTTATAGATTTGTGAACATTTTATCAGTTTCTTCATAATGCAGTATTTCAAATGAGGCAATGACAAGGGCACACATCTGGCTTACAGGCAACGCTTCATTTTAATACAATGCTGTAGCTGCCGACAAGATATAATGCATGTCATAGATAATACGTTTCCAAACTAATACAACATGGCCCATTACCAGTGCTGAAAATAAATTTAGATATCCAGAAACCAATGATGTTATCTATGTAAACCTCATGGAAACTTTACATAGAGAAATATAAAAACATTTCTCATGCTATAACCTAATTAAAATACTGATTAACGGTGTTCTTGCATCATTATAAGCAAGCAACTCAAAGAATAACAACTGTCTTCATGATCATTTATGATTAACAATGGGAAAATATGATTCCTATTAGAACAGATACCCTAAAATGAAATGAATATTCTCTCTTCCAAAGATATGGTTACCAATCTTTCCTTTCTCATATTCTTCAAGTCTCCCCACTTCCTTCCTGCCCTTCCAGGTACCCAGGGTTTAAAAAAAAGTTTTAGAGAACTAAAACTCTTCCTTCTAAACAAGCCCAGTACTCTTCCTCCCAAACTTACTATAGGTCCACAGTCAGAGCAGCTAAGGGCTGACGTTTTGGATGTTAGCTGTCAGAGGTTCAAGATCATTTCCCTCCATTTACCATTTACTAAGTTATTTCACCTGCGTTAGCCTTAGTTTTCCCATATATAATGTTGTGATTACCCAGATCCCACAATAGGTATAAAAAGTTATTGGAATTATATTACAGATCACCTAACACAGTGTCTAGTATATAGAAAGCACTCCCTCAGTCCTCCTGACTACCTTCTCTCCCCACCAAAAAAACACTCTCTAGTTCTCAGACCTGGATAGGAGACTTTAGAAAAGAAAATACCAGATTGCTCGGACCCTCTATCAGAGCTGGGCTATGTGGTGTGAGTATAGTAACCATAATTATGGTCCATACCGAGAGAGAAACCTAGGTCCTAACAAGCTCACAAATGCTGTTCAGAAGCACTGTGACTGAGACAGCCCCACAAGCAGCTCTAGCAATGCTAGTTATATGTGAAGGAATCTGAGAACAGGAAGGAAACATCACAATTTCTTTATTGAAGATTTGTGGTCAATTGAAGGAATCAGCCATGAGAACCTAAGACATTATGGAACATTATGCCTTTAAATCAGAATGCCGCGTTTTTTTTTTTCACTTGGGGATCTGGGTTACTAAACAATGAAAGAAGGCTCAACTCTAAACTGACATAAAGACTCACAAAATATCAAAACTGGAAAGGACTGTACACTTAGCATTTTGATCTTATGCTTTCACAATGAAGAAGCAAAGTATTCAGAAATAATGTGACTTGACCAAGGACACAGAGCTAGTTAACTGCAGAAACAGTACTGAAAGCTAGGTCTCCTGATTTCTGCTGAGTTCAAAGTCTGATTTCCAACATTTGATCTACAGATAGTGAAATCACATCAATAATAAAGCTTCATACATAAACCATAGAAACAAAAGGAATATCATCTGAGGGAAGCTCATAATTTAGAAGGAAATGGTTAGACTATTGTTTAATTAAATTTGCTTCAGCTAATTAATTAATGCTTGTAACCATTTCCCACTTTACATGCCACCTGGAATTGTAGTATACAATTTAAGCCACTAAAATACTGTATTATAAGGGATATTTAATATTTAAGGTATATTTAAGCCACTAAAATACTGTATTATAAGGGATATCAGGAGATTTTTTGAATTAAAATCTTGCCTCAAACTTCAGAATGTTACTGCAAAAATAACTCAATAACACAGAATATTCCTTAATAAGGAACATTTCTTGATGAATGAATCAACCCTAATCATTTGATAGAAAATTTAGATAAATATATTAGGAGAAGGAATTTAATGAAGATTAGAAACCTCATTCAGATCAACGGGCCCATGTAAACAGTAAAGGTATAACCTGTGTGTTTAGATTCCACTTCTGAGCAATGTTGAGGAACTCTAAGAGGTGTCTCAATGACCATTATACTGAACAGCTCCTTGTGAGTTCTGTATTCTTTCCTGCCTACCTCACTGAGATTCTGCCCTCCCCTTCTCTTTTATGTTCAATTGATTGTTCTCTCTCCACACACTTTCCTTCCATTCCCTCAAACATGCTTAAATCTTTCAAAGATTTGACCCTCTGTTTCCTTGACCCTAATTCCACCTTCTCACCAGGCTCCTCTCTCCTACTCATCACATTCCAACTTAATGGAGGTAAGTCTATTCTATCTCCATTTCCATTCCTCTCTCTTATATATAAGATGAGTGCATTTTGCTTCTTGTCCCATTATGCCAAGGAAACTGTGTCACCAATATTTAAGATCATAGTTCACAGAGTGAATAACTTATATATAGTTCCAGTCCTATGTGACTCTTTAGTATTCAGCTTTCTATTCTTTATGGGAACTCTCTTTCCTTCAGAGCTCTGCATTGGCTTTCTTCTCCACAAATTTCAAGCAAAAAAATCTCTCAATTTAATATCCTGAATATATAATAGGTAGATTTGGTGTTAAATTATCCTACTAGTGACCACTGCTACCCTGTGTTTCATTGAAAAGAAAATAAATTTTTTATTATCTCATTAATCTCTCTTTCCATTCACAGGAATTATATTTGATCTTTTAAATCTTCATCTCAAAAAAGTTCTATGAAATCATATATCTGATAATGGCCTGCATCTAAAAGATATAAAGAACTTTTATAATTCTGTAATGAAAAGACAATTAACTCAATTAAAATACGAGCAAAAAATAGGAATAGCATTTCTTCAAATAAATCACCAATAAATATATGAAAGATGCTCCACATCTTTAATCACCAGGAAAGTAAATATCAAAACCACAGTGAGATAGTACACAGACCCGCTTGGATGACTGTCATTAAAAGCAGATAGCAACAAGTGCTGTCAAGGATATGGAGAAACTGAAACACCCAAACAGTATAGGTGGGAATGTACAATTTACAAAATAGATTGGAAGTTCCTTAAAAAGTTAAATATAAGAGTTACCATGTGAATCAGTCATTCTATTTCTAAGTATATAACCAAGAGAAATGAAAACAATGTCCATGTAAAAACTTGTAAATGAGTGTTCAGAGAACCATTATTCATACTAGGCAAGATGTACAGACAACCCAAATGTCCATTCACTGACGAATACACGAATAAAATATGGTATATCCTTTAAATGGAATATTTAGAAATTAAGAGATGAAGCACTAATATATGTTACAACATGTATAAATCTTGAAAATATTATGTTAAGTGGAAAACAGAAACAGAAGACCACACATTGTATGACATCATTTATCTGAAATATCCAGAATAGGCAAATTCATAGAGACGAAAAGTAAATTAGTTGCTGTGTAAGACTAAGAGAAGGGAAGAGGAATGGGGTGAGAGAGAAAAACAGGGAATGACTGCTAAAGGGGTCAGTATTTCTTTTTAGGGTGATGAAAATATTCTAAAATTGTGGCAATATATGCAAAACTCTATGAATATACCAAAATATATTAAATTGCATAGCTTACATGGGTAATTGTATGGTGTGTAAGTTCTATCTCAATAAAGCTGTTATATTAAAAAAAATACGTAAGAACCAGAATAGGCAGGGATTCACATTCCTCTTCAAGTACTTTAAACATTAAGAATCCAGGTTTGGAGCTAGGTGTGGTGGCTCACGCCTATAATCCCAGCACTTCGGGAGGCCAAGACAGACGGATCACATGAGGCCAGAAGGACCCATGAGGCAGAGGTTGCAGTGTTGGAGATAGCACTACTGCACTCCAGACTGAGTGACAGAGAGAGACTATGTCTCAGAGAAAAAAAAGGAAAAGAAAAGAAAAAAGAAATAAAAAAAAGAGTCCAGGCTTATTAGAGTAAACTTGTATATCAATAATTGGTCTAGTGTTTATATCAATTAAATGTCACAACAAACAGGAAAAAAAGCATGATATTACAGACTTATAATGTTCTCCTCTTGTCAAAAAACAACTTTAAAAAGCAGCTGAAACTGTTAATTAATATTATCAGAAAGAGCTTCTGCATATCAATTACGCCTAAAGTCATTATTCTTGGCACTCACACCATAAATCTAGAGGCTAGAGTGATAATTTTATACCATCTGCTCTTAAACTTGAACATGCATCAGAATTACCTGGAGGGCTTGACAGGATACAGATTGCTGAATGCCATCCCAGATTTCTAATGCAATATGGTTGGGATGATGCCTTTAGCAAGTTCCCAGGTGCTGCTGATTCTGCAAAGCCTAGGGACCACATTTTAAGAACTGCTTATGCTATACTAATCAACTTAGTTTCCTTGTGATCATACTTATGGCTAACTAATCCTGATTGTTTCAAATATAATTATATTCAAAAATCAAACTGTTACATAAGCCATAAGGCAGATTAAAACTGCTATAGTAGAAGGACTGCTTGATTGAAAAAAGGATATTGGATAAGACAGACTCAGTAGTGTAATGAATGAGCCAATTCTTGAGTTTGAAATATACAGTAAAACTTAGGAAGTGGTAGCAGGAGCAGAATTGGAAATCCCAAAGAAAGTCAGACATCAGTGAATGAGATTAATGTCAGAAAACTAAAAGAGAGATTAATAGAGCCCTGCTCCTTGAAGCAAGGAAGGGAGAAGCAATGAGATGACAGTCACTGGGGCATCACTGCATCACAATGGGCTTCCAGTTCGTAAACCACATTCTCATTCACATGTGGCCCAATGCTGCAGCAGTACCATGGGTTCTCCCAGCAAAACCCTTGACACTTGGTTGCGTAGCTATTTCTGCAATGCTGTGAGCTTCACTGTGTCACTAAAATATTTGTCGTCATGATTTCCAGAGTTATTACCTACAATATCTTGTCTTTACTTGAGATATTTGAGTAGGTATCTTTCCTTGAAATCTAATTAACAAATTTCCAAAAAGATCTTAATGCAACACATTGATGGGCCAGCTCTAACAAGTTGATTCTTAATATAGATATGTGCTTATTATGGATTTATAGTTAAGTATTTGATAACCACATGAAGTAACTGACAAAAAGAACAAAACAAAATTAAAATGACTTCTGTTAATGCTGATAGAAATATACAAACAGAAAAAGAAGATAGCACCCATGCTACACTAGGTCAAAACAAATCTGTTTTTTGTACTCAGTTATCACCATATTTTCAACAGAAGCAGAGACAAAACTGAGGCATGCCCAGGGCAAAGTGAAAGTTTATAGGAATCGTGTAACTGAGTAACGATTAAAGCAATTGATATGTTTAGAGTAAGAAAAGTTAAAGAAAGGAACAAGAGAAAATGAATATAATGTTTGTTTAATGATTTACTGCTGCCCCAAATAACATTCACTGCCTAAAAGAAAAATGATTCCATAGTCAAAAATTTCAGAAACTCAGATGACCGCATATCTTTTTTTTTTTTTTTTTTTTGAGACGGAGTTTTGCTTTTGTTACCCAGGCTGGAGTGCAATGGCACGATCTCGGCTCACCGCATTACCGCAACCTCCGCCTCCTGGGTTCAGGCAATTCTCCTGCCTCAGCCTCCTGAGTAGCTGGGATTACAGGCACGCACCACCATGCCCAGCTAATTTTTTGTATTTTTAGTAGAGACGGGGTTTCACCATGTTGATCAGGATGGTCTCGATCTCTTGACCTCGTGATCCACCCACCTCGGCCTCCCAAAATGCTGGGATTACAGGCTTGAGCAACCACGCCCGGCCGCATATCCTTCTTAAATATACCCAGTATAGACTAGCAAATAGAACACTGCCGGCTATGCTTAATACGTGTTTTATTAGGTCAGTTGCCATGGCTCACACCTGTAATCCCAGCAACTTAGGAGGCCAAGGTGGGAAGATTGCTTGAAGGCAGGAGTTTGGGATCAGCCTGGCCAACAAAGCAAGATCTCATCTCTATAATAATAATAATAATAATAATAATAATAATAATAAAAAGGCAAGTGTGGTGTAGTTGCCTATAGTTGCAGCTACTGTAGTTGCGGCTACTAAGGAAGCTGAGACAGGAAGATCGCTTGGGCTCAGGAATTCGGGTTAGAGTGAGCTATGATACGCCAGTGAACTCTAGTCTGAGTGACAGAGGAAAATCCTGTCTCAAAAAAAAAAAAAAAAAAAGTGTGTGTATTATCCCAAAAATGCATTTTTGAAGTATAGAAAAAACCTATCGTTTAAACTACTGTTTTCCAAAATGATGTGACTGTAGTTCTCTCTCCTTTTGTGGTAATATCTATTAATATATATTAATTGATGCATAGAATTCCATACAATTAATGTTCTGTGGAACACAATTAGGAAAATGTTACATTAGACATAGGATACACCTCTCTGGGTAAAATAAAAAAGTAAATTAGTACAGAAGACTTAGATCCAATAGAGGGGAATACTTGCATCAATTAAAGCATAATGGGTAGCTCATCTGGCTGAGAATCCACAAGAAGGCTTTTCAGGAAAGGCTGGATTACTGCTTGTTAGGATTTCTGTTGATGGAATACATAGTTTGAGTAGTTAGTTGAATTAGATCAGTAGTTCCCACATTCTTAGATCTATGGAAGCAAACACTGGAAATTAGAGGTGGAACCTCCACTTTAGAGCTAATCACTTCTGATTTTGTCAGTTAGTGACAACAATGATCATTTATTATCACCTTCATTTCATAAAAGAATGTCCATTTTAATAATGAAAAGGCGGGAAGGACATCATTTTCAGACTAAAAAAAGAAAATAATTTTTGGCCAATAATTATCTTTATTTTTCTCATTTTGAAATCTTAGACCAATATTATTTTTATTTTTCTCATTTTGTAACATGATTCTTTGTCTTTCACTAGCCCTTGATCATGAATTCAGGCTTTGTAGCCAATGTCTTTTCTGGCTTCACAGCTTCGTTCTACAAAATGTTCTACAATTTTAGGTAAATGCCTCATCAATGTCAGGTAATGATTTATGATTAGAAAAGGTTAAGGGACAGTTAGAAATGGCAAAAGATGACAGAACATGAATTTGAGGATATTCCCCAAAAGGGTAGATGTTAAAAATCAAGAGGACAGAATGGGAGCAGGGTTGTTTTATTTTCTTGAATATCAGGAATGTTTTCACCTTAGCTCAAATGAGCCACAGCACCAATTCACAGCTGCAAATATATCCTCAAAACTTCTCAGTGACCAGTTAAAAAAAAAATGTCTCTATACAGTGACTGAGGTGAGAAGGACACTTGAGTCCAGAAGTTTGAGATCAGCTTGGGTAACAGAGTGAGACCATTCTCTAAAAATACTTTTAAAATTAGCTGGGTTTGTGGCATGTGCCTATAATAGTCCCAGCTACTCAGGAGGCTGAGGTGTGAGGACAGCTTGAGCCCAGGAGTTCAAGGCTGCAGTGAGCTATGATCATGCCATTGCATCCCAGCCTGGGCAGCAGAGCTAAAGGATTCCATGTCTTTAAAAAAGTATCTACATATGGTAGGCACAGAATAGCCTTATCGGAACCAACCAAATTATGTCACCTCTTTTTCCAATGTTGGGCTTTGTTTTTCTTTTTAACCAAACTCTTCAACCAATATTGTATACACACTCTCTGTTCCAATGCCCAGCTGGGAGTCAGACTAAAGGTGCTAATGAATGTCCAGCCATTTGTGATTGCAAAGCACCTGTTGAGCAACTGGGCCCAGAACTGTGTAACATGACCCTATTCCTTTCCTAGTAGTCAGATGTCTCATGGATATTTCAACTGGGAAGCTGAGGTTTCCAGTGTCTCCTCATATATGTTCTGATAATAACTATAAGCGCAACGTTTGGCTTCAATTGATCTCATTTATAAACTGCTAAATATATGTCTGTTTTATTCTCCCAATGCTTAAAATCTGAATGAAAAACAAAACAAACAAACAAACAAAAAACTATGGGAGAATATCAAGCAAACCTTCAAGAAAATTACTTTTTCTTACTCATTTCATGAGAACCTAGAAGTAAACAATGAATGCTTTCACAATGCAAGTAAAATATTTGTCATTAAAAGTAATGACAAAAACCATAATTACTTTTGCACCAACCTAATAATGGATGGCTTTTTATACCATCATCTTTACAGTGACTTAGAATATCTAGCTAGTTTTCCGTAAAAACACTACTAGCAATATTATGGATTGAAAAAGATCATCAAAATTTCAATGAGCCTGATTCTATGCAAATTCTGTATCTGAATGTAATTTAATGATACTATAAAAACCTCAGGGAAAAATATCGAAGTGAAAATGCACACTTAGTCTGGCATCACTAAGAGGCATCACTTAGTCTGAATTTCAATTTCTTTTGTCATAGTCATGAAAGCAGTTTATATGAGTAATTTAAAACCAAAAAGTAGTTAACCTAATCTAATTTTTTGTCAATTGTTGAAGCAAAACCAATTTTCAATTTCAGCAGGAGTCTACGAAGCTGGTGTGCAAAAAGCTGAAAAACTATCTGGAACAATAATATTCCTCCTACATGAAATTTATCAGTCAGAAAAGATAGTGGACATCTTAGAACCTCAGCTTTCTGCTATGAGCTCACAGCTGAAATAGGGAGGCCTGGTGCAGCTGGCTCTTCATAAAATCGTCTGTCAGTGAAGATTATTCTGTCTCTGTTGCTGCTGCTGGGCTGCTATGATTACTTAGCACTGAAGTTGCTGAAATCATGCACCATTTTATCTAAACAGACCTAGATCAAAGGAAAATGTTCACTTGAGTTCAACCTTGTATCTATAATTAATAGTTTCAACTCACTAAATGTCATTTACGTGACCTCTGTAAGTATAAATGTTGAGAACATTTAACTTTCCAAACTCTGAGAAATTAAAATGCATTCAAAGGCTCAAATCTAGTTATTATGAAAAACAGATATTTCTTGATACTTGGAAATAGCATTAGCAAGTTAGATAGTATGGAACAATTAACTGATTTTGACCATAATAAAAATGAGTTTGACCCATCAGTAGGAAAACTTTAATGCTATCTAATATAGAAAATGTAATCATTAAAAAGAGAAGGAAAATGCATAAATGTTAAATATGACTATAAAGCAATAATATGATAAAAGTAATTATAATCCTATGGAGTATTTCCTAGACATCAAATGGCAAATATCCAGGGAAGAAGATTATTAGCCTTGCTCCTTATATAGGCAGTCATTTTTATGTGTCTAGTAAAAGAAGACTCCAGTAGGCTGTAATATTTGTATGCTTATAAGATCATTTTACCCCTTCCTAGGCAATTATGTAATGCTTAAGCTGTCTCAATATACTGAATCTACCAACCTACAGTGTGAAATGAAGGTGGCAGATACATATGAGTGACTTCTGTAATACAGATCTTATAACAGTGACACTACTTTGGCTTGGAGCCAATTTTAAGTAATTCCCAGTACATCAGTAATTCCAACCTTTTTGATTTTATATTCTGATTTTTAAAAAAGACGTTAGGGCTGGGTACAGTGGCTTAGCCTGTAATCCTAGCACTTTTGGAGGCCAAGGTGGGTGGATCACTTGAGGTGAGGAGTTCGAGACCAGCCAGCATGCTAAAACCCTGTCTCTACTAAAAATACAGAAATTAGCTGGGCTTGGTGTCAAATGCTTGTAGTCTCAGCTGCTTGGGAGGCTGAGGCAGGAGAATTGCTTGAACATGGGAGGTCAAAGTAGAAGTGAGCCGAGATCACACCACTGCACTTCAGCCTGGGCGGCAGAGCAAGATTCCATCTAAAAAGACACTAAAGAACACCCTATCTTGCATCTATAACCAGTGCCATAGAAGAAATCATATTTTACCATGAAAAGTGTAGAAAGGTCATAATCTTAGAATAAAGTGAATTTTATCCAAGAAAGGATACCTAGTCATTTTATGCCAATAATACACTCTCCACAACATGTTAGCATATGGATGGGTAGTGTAATACACCTGGTTCTTCACTAAAACCACATGCACATTAAACAACCAGTAAAGAAAATTTATTGTGTAATGCACTTTCACGTTTACATATCGAAATTAGCCTTAAAACTTATGGGAGAGGGAGGAGATCTAAAAATAAGCATGAAACACAGCTGGGCAACTATAATACAGTTGTCCCTTATTACCTATGGAGGATTGGTTCCAGGTCCTACCAAGTAAACCTAAATCCAAGGATACTCAAGTCCCAGGTAGAAAATTGTGTAGGACTTACATATAACTACATATATTCTCCTGTAGTCTTTAAATCATCCCTAGATTACTTATAATACCCAATATAATGCTTACATATTACTTCATTCATGCAGATTCAACATAATACTTGGTGTGTGTCAATTTCAAATTTTTAAGAACTTTGTAAATGTTTTATTCCTGAATATTTTCTTTTTTTTTCTTTTTTTTTTTTTTTTTTGAGACGGAGTTTCGCTCTTGTTACCCAGGCTGGAGTGCAATGGCGCGATCTTGGCTCACCGCAACCTCCGCCTCCTGGGTTCAGGCAATTCTCCTGCCTCAGCCTCCTGAGTAGCTGGGATTACAGGCACGCACCACCACGCCCAGCTAGTTTTTTGTATTTTTAGTAGAGACGGGGTTTCACCATGTTGACCAGGATGGTCTTGATCTCTCGACCTCGTGATCCACCCGCCTCGGCCTCCCAAAGTGCTGGGATTACAGGCTTGAGCCACTGCGCCCGGCCTTTCCTGAATACTTTCAATCTGAGGTTGGTTGGATCTATGAATGTGGAACTCACGGATATGAAGGGTCACTTGCATAGTCTCAATTTCCACAACTTATAAAAACATAATTCATCTACTGATAAAAGGCAAGGTAAAATGTTTCTATAGATGACATTTCTTTTATACAGATTGAGTATCCCTTATTTGAAATTATTGGGACCAGTAATTTTTTGGATCTTGAATACTTTTGGATTTTGGAATATTTGTATACATATGATGAGATATCTTGGGGATGCGACCCAAGTCCAAACACAAAATTCATTTATGTTTTACATAACTTATACACATGGCCTGGAGGTAATTTTATATAATATTTTCAACAATTTTTTGCATGAAATGGTTTTGACTGTTTTGACTGTGACCCATCACATGAAGTCAGGTGTAAAATTTTTCACTTGTGGCATCACATTGGTACTCAAAAAGTTTGAAATTTTGAACATTTCAGATGTTGGGTTTTCAAATTAGGGATGCTTAACATATATCATAGGGGTGGGGCCAAGATGGCTGACTAGAAGCAGCAACCTTCCAAGGCTCCCATCAAAAAAAAAAAACTTAACAAGTATTTGAAACCTTCACAGGCAACAAAGGTTTTCAGGTTCTCTCATCAAAATTGATGAGAAGGCTGGTGTGACTCATGGAGAGAAGGAAGAACAGTGTGATTCAGGGCCCACCTGAGAGCCACACGGAGATGAGAAAACCTCTACCCTCAGCCAAGGGAGGTGCTGAGTGAGCCTGCTACCCAGCTGGGAAAACGTCCTTTTCCCATGGAACCCACAAATCAGAAGATCCTACTGGCGAACCCATACCAGCAGGGCCTAGTGTCCCAAGCCTAGAACATGCAGATTCTTATAGCCTCTCAGCTGGAATCTGCTTAAGCCTGCCAAAATCTTAGCGAAAGGGGCAATCAGCATGGGCTGCAGCTGCCTGCTAAGTCCTTTGAATTCCGTGGGGGAAGGGCAGCAGCCAGCACTGGGACTAGTTTAACAAGCTAAGCTCCCTGGGTAGGGGAAGGGCAGCACCCATTTCTATAGCTCCAGGCTGTGTTTTTCCCCTGCTGAAGCTGGGCTTGACCCCAAGACTTGTTCCCACAGCCCAATACACCAACTGTGGCAGTCTGCGGCTGAAGCGCCTCTTCAGGCCTATTCTTCCTTATTGGGCAGGGTTTCCCTGCAGGATCTCCAATAATTCCAGCCGGAGTCTCAGAGACAGATTTCAGATCTCTCTGGGCCTGAGCCCCTAGTGGGAGGGGTGGACACAGTCTCTGCGGATCAGTAGACTTAGCCTCTCCTCTGGGTAGTTCTGAGGAATCCGGGCAGCCCAGATGAGTGGGTATAAGCACACCCTATCCTCCAAGGGACAAAGTGCTTTGTTAAATGGTTCCTGCTCACTGTGCCACCCAACTGGGTGAGACCCCCCAACAGGGGCTGTCAGACACCCTAAAGAGGAGAGATGCTACTGGCATCAGGTCAGTGCCCCTCGAGGTCAGAGGTCCCAGAAGAAGCAGGCACCTGTCTTTGCTGTTCTCCAGGCTCCATGAGTGACATCTCCAGATATGGGGGTGAATCAAATAAACAGGGCCTGAAGTGAAACCCCAGCGAACTAAAGTAGCCCTACAGAAGAGGTACCTGACTATTGAAAGAAAAACAAACAAGCCGAAAGTGACAACAACAATACCAACAACAATAACAAAAAAGTCCCCTACAAAAACCCCACACAAGTGTCAGCAGCCTCAAAGACTGAAACTAGACAAACTCATGAAGATGAGAAAGAATCAACAACAAAAAAAATGCTAAAAACCCAAAATGCCAGAGTGCTTTTTCTCCTCCAAATGATCGTAACATCTCTGCATCAAGGGCACAGAAGTAGACAGAGGATCACAGGTTTTAATTAACTATGCTGAGCTAAAGGAGCATATTCTAACCCAATGCAAAGAAGCAAAGAACCTTGATAAAAGGTTAGAGGAGTTGCTAACTAGAATAACCAGTTGAGAGAGGAACATAAACGACCTGATGGAGCTGAAATATATAGCACAAGAACTTCAAGAAGCATACACAAGTGTCAACAGCCAAATTGACCAAGAGGAAGAAAGGATATCAGAGTTTGAAGACCACATACTGAAATAAGTCATACAGACAAGAATAGAGAAAAAAAGAATGAAAAGGAATGAACAAAGCCTCTAAGAAATATGGGACTTCATAAAGGGACCAAACCTACAATTGACTGGAGTACCAGAAGGAGACAGTGAGAATAGAAACAAGCTGGAAAACACACTTCAGGATACTATCCAGGAGAAATTCCCCAACCTAGCAGGACAGGCCAATGTGCAAATTCAGGAAATACAGAGAACACCATTAAGATGATACTCCATGAGAAGATCAACCCCAAGACACATAATCATCACTAAGGTCAAAATGAAGGAAAAAATGTTAAGCGCAGCCAGAGAAAAAGGCTAGGTCACCAGCGAAGGGAAGACCATAAAACTAACTAACAGCAGACATCTCAGAAGAAACTCTACAAGCCAGAAGACATTGGGGGCCAATATGCAACATTCTTAAAGAATTTTCAACCCAGAATTTCATGTCCAGCCAAACTAAGCTTCATAAGTGAGGGGGAAATAAAATCCTTTCCAGAGAAGCAAATGCTGACAGATTTAATTACCACCAGGCGTATCCTGCAAGAGCTCCTGAAAGATGCACTAAATATGGAAAGGAAAAACCAGTACCAGCCACTGCAAAACACACAAAAACATAAAGACCAATGACACTATGAAGAAACCACATCAACTAGTCTGCAAAATAACCAAATAGCATCATAATGGCAGAACCCAATTCACATATAACAATACTAACCTTACATGTAAATGGGCTAAATGTCCCAATTAAAAGACACAGACACAGACTGGCAAGTTGGATAAGGAATCGAGATCCATTAGTATTCTGTATTCAGGAGACCCATCTCACATGCAAAGACACGCACAGGCTCAAAATAAAGGGATGGAGGAAAATTTACCAAGCAAATGGAAAGCATAAAAAAGCAGGGGTTGCAATCCTAGTTTCTGACAAAACAGACTTTAAACCAACAAAGATCAAAACAGACAAAGAAGGACATTACATAATAGTAAAGAAAACAATTCAGCAAGAAGAGCTAACCACTATATATATATATATATATATATATATATATATATATCTCCCCAATATAGGAGCACCCAGATTCATAAAACCAGTTCTCAGAGACCTACAAAGAGCCTTAGACTGCTTAGACTGATTAGACTCCCACATCATAATACTGGGAAACTTTTTTTTTTTTTTTTTGAGATGAAGTCTTGCTCTTGATGTCCAGGCTGGAGTGTAGTGGTGTGACGTCGGCTCACTGCAACCTTCACCTTCCCAGGTTCAAGCAATTCTCCTGTCTCACCCTCCCGAGTAGCTCAGATTACGGGCAATAGTGGGAAATATTAATACCCCATTGTCAGTATTAGATCAAGACAGAAAAATAGCAAGGATATTTAGGACTTGAACTCAGCTCTAGGATCAAGTGGACCTAGTAGACGTCTATAGAACTCTCTACCCCAAATCAACATTATATACATGCTTCTCAGTACCACATGACACTTATTCTAAAATTGACTACATAACTGGAAGTAAGATGCTCCTCAGCAAATGCAAAAGAACTGAAATCATAACAAACAATACTCTCAGACCACAGTTCAATCAAATTAGAACTCAGTATCAAGAAACTCACTCAAAACCACACAATTTCATGAAAACTGAACAACCTGCTCCTGAATGACTCTGGGTAAATAATGAAATTAAGGGAAAAATCAAGAAGTTCTTTGAAACTACTGAAAACAAAGAGACAATGTACCAGAGTCTCTGGGACAACATTAAAGCAGTATTAAGAGGGAAACTTAAAGCACTAAATGCCCATATCAGAAAGCTGGAAAGATCTCAAATCAACACCCTAGCATCACAATTCAAAGCACTAGAGATGCAAGAGCAAACTAATCCAAAAGCTAGCAGACGACAAGAAAGAATTGAAGAAGCTAGAGAGAAACACATACACACACACACACACACACACACACACACACACACAAACCCCAAAAATCAATGAATCCAAGAGCTGCTATCTTTGAAAAAATTAGCAAAATAGATAGACTGCTAGCTAGGCTAATGAACAAGAGGGAGAAGAATCAGACACAATAAAAAAAGATAAAGGGGATATCACCACTGACCCCACAGAAACACAAATCACCATCAGACAATACTATAAACACCTATGCAAATAAACTAGAATATCTAGAAGAAACGGAAAAATTTCTGGACACATACACCTTACTGTGACTAAACCAGGAAGAAGTTGAACCCCTGAATAGACCAATAACAAGCTTTGAAATTCAGGCCATAATTAATAGCTTACCAACAACAACAACAAAAAGCCTAGGACCAGATGGATTCACAGCTGAATTCTATCAGAAATACAAAGAGGAGCTGGTATGCTTCCTTCTGAAACTATTCCAAACAACTGAAAATGAGGGACTCCTCCCTAATTCATTTTATGAAGCCAGCTCATCCTGATACCCAAACTGGAGAGAGATACAAGAAAATAAGAAAATTTCAGAACACTATACCTGATAAACACGGTGAGGAAAAACCTTAATAAAATACTGGTAAACCAAATCCAGCAGCACATCAAAAAACTTATCCACCATGATCAAGTTGGCTTCACCCCTAGGATGCATGGCTAGTTCAACATATGCAAATCAATAAACATAATCCATCACATAGACAGAAACAAAGACAAAAATCACATGATTATCTCAACAGAAAGAAATAAAGGTATTGAAATAGGAAGAGAGGAAGTCAAGTTGTCTCTGTTTGCAGACAACATGATTTTATATTTAGAAAACACCATCATCTCAGCCCAAAGACTTCCTGAACTGATAAGAAACTTAAGCACAGTCTTAGGATACAAAAACCAATGTGCAAAAATCACAACCATTCCTTTATACCAACAATAAGCAAGCAGAGAGCCAATTCATGAATGAATTCCCATTCGCAATTGCTACAAAGAGAATAAAATACATAGGGATACAGCTATCAAAGGATGTGAAGTACCCCTTCAAGGAGAACTACAAACCACTGCTCAAGGAAATAAGAGAAGACACAAACCAATGGAAAAACATTCCATGCTCATGGATAGGAAAAATTAATGTCATGAAAATGGCCATACTGTCCAATGTAATTTATAGATTCAGTGCTATTCCCAACAAACTACCACTGACATTCTTCACAGAATTAGAAAAAACTATTTTAAATTTTATATGGAATCAAAGAAAACCTCATATAGCCAAGACAATCCTAAGCAAAAAGAACAAAGCTGGAGGCATTACACTACCTGACTTCAAACTACACTACAAGGCTACAGTAACCAATACAGCATGATACTGGTACCAAAACAGAAGTATGGAGCAGAACAGAGATCTCAGAAATAACATCACACATCTACAACAATTTGATCTTCCACAAACCTGACAAAAGCAAGTAATGGGGAAAGGATCTCCTATTCAGTAAATGGTGCTGGGAAAACTGACTAGCTGTATGCAGAAAATTATTAAAAAATTAACCCAAGATGGATTAAATACATAAAACCCCAAAACATAAAAACCCTAGAAGAAAACCTAGGCAATACCATTTAGGACATAGGCATGGGCAAAGACTTCATGATTAAAATGCCAAAAGTAATTGCAACAAAAGCCAAAATTGACAAATGGATCTAGTTAAAATAATGAACTTCTATATAGCAAAATAAACTATCACCAAAATGAACAGGCAACCTAAAATACGGGAGAAAATTTTTGCAATCTACCCATCTGACAAAGGTCTAATATCGAGAATATACAAGGAACTTAAACATATTTACAAGAAAAAACAAACAACCCCATCAAAACGTGGGCAAAGGATATGAACGGACACTTCTTGAAGACATATATGTGGCCAATAAACAAATGAAAAATAGCTCAATACCACTTATTATAAGAAAAATGAAAATCAAAACCACAATGAGATACTATCTCATGCCAGTTAGAATGGTGATTATTAAAAAGTCAGGAGCCCGGCGCGGTGGCTCAAGCCTGTAATCCCAGCACTTTGGGAGACCGAGGTGGGTAGATCACGAGGTCAAGAGATCGAGACCATCCTGGTCAACATGGTGAAAGCCTGTCTCTACTAAAAATACAAAAAAATTAGCTGGGCATGGTGGCGCATGCCTGTAATCCCAGCTACTCAGGAGGCTGAGGCAGGAGAATTGCCTGAACCCAGGAGGCAGAGGTTGCGGTGAGCCGAGATTGTGCCATTGCACTCCAGCCTGGGTAACAAGAGTGAAACTCCGTTTCAAAAAAAATAAAAAATAAAAAGTCAGGAAACAACAGATACTGGCGAGGCTCTAGAGAAACAGGAACACTCTTACACTTTGATGGGAATGTAAATTAATTCAACCATTTGGAAGACAGTGTGGTGATTCCTCAAAGATTTTAAACCAGAAATACCACTTGACCCAGCAATCACATTATGGGGTATATACCAAAGGAATATAAATCATTTTGCTCTAAAGACACATGCACAAATATGTTTATTGCAGCACTATTTACAATAGCAAAGACATGGAACCAACCCAAATGCCCATCAATTGTAGACTGGATAAAGAAATTGAGGCACATACACACCATGGAATACTAAGCAGCCATAAAAAGGAATCAGATCATGTCTTCACAGGGACATGGATGAAGCTGGAAGCCATTATCCTCAGTAAACTAACACAGGAATAGAAAACCAAGCACCATATGTTCTCACTCATAAGTGGAAGTCAAATATTGAGAACACATGGACACAGGGAGGGAAACAACACACACCAGGTCCTGTTGAGGGTTGGGAGTAGAGGGGAGGGTCTTAGAGAATGGGTCAATAGGTACAGCAAACCACCATAGCACACATATACCTATGTAACAAACCGGAACGTTCTGCACATGTATTCCCCCTCCCCTTTTTTAAGAAAAAACAAAAAATAAAAATAATTTAAACGTGCAGTAAAACAAAACATATATCATGCCCTTAATTAATCAGATGTGTCAGATTTGTTGAATCTTTTAAAATGTATAATAATGAGAAACTGGTTATATTCATGAAAAAGATTTTCTATTACCTTGGTATCTTTCATTTTATTGTTCTGCCATATGTTTACATTAAGAATACAATATGAATTATTTTCAGAAACTTTGAAGAACAGAGAAATCCTTTTGGATTTAGAAATCAGATTGTGTCAAAACTGCTTTCAACACTCAATTATGCCAATCACTGAATTCTCTAAATTTACATTTCATACGAGCTTTCACCTGTAACCTAGTAAGCCCATCAAATTTAGAACATACTCTAGTCTTTGTCTTGGCCTACATGCCTCTCTGCTACCTCTCTAAGCTCAGTTTCTTGGATTCTCCCCTTATTAGCTGTTTTCTACCTACCTGGCTTCCTAGACAGTTCCCCAGGTTTACCAGCTACTTTTCAGTCTCAGCTTCTTTGTCCTCCCTGTTTCTCTGCCCGAAATGGTTTTCCTCAACTATAAGAGTTGTATAGTTCATTTCTGCTTAAATGTCACCTCTGAGGAGCTTCTTACCAACTCTCCCATCGTCTACCATCATACTCTATCTTTTTGAGCTGCTTATTCTTCAAAATAAGTATCACTATCTGTCATGTTGACATACTTTTTATCTATACCTGTCTTCAGCACAGCAATAGATAAAAAATAATGTAAGCTTCGGGAGAGCAGAAATTTCTGCATCATTCAACATTCTTTCCACAGCAATGAAAATTGTAAATAGTACAATGTAAATGCTCAAAAATTCACTGAATAAAGAAATTAATGAATATAAATATTTTTTAATTGTAATAAAAATATACTGCTAGTTTAGAAACTAATTATATTAATTTATCTATATTTGTGTGAGAATTATTTTAAAATTATCATTCATCCATAAACTAACTTCAGATTATTCTCAAAGCTCCTATCAATGAACCTACTCTTAAATGTGAAACATAAATCTAAGTGTAAATGAATGCACTGAATTCTTTTATTGACCATATAATAGTGTTGAAAAGTGTTTTTTTTTTCTTGAATTAAACTGGGATAGTTTTATAATCAAGCTGAAATCTTTTTACAATTTTAAAAACAAATAAAATGTAATCATAAAAGAAGATGGAGAATGTATACTAGGATAACACAATGTTGATAAGGATAACAATTTTGATAATTTTATATACTTACGGAGAATAATGTTTAAGATTTGACAGTCAATTTTATTTAATCATCCTGAAAATAACATCTCTTAGCCTATATAACTATTTTGATAACTAAAATTATCTCATAGATTATTTTCTGGTCTTTAACCTAATTGTTCAAGTCCACAAATGGCTGATATTTAGAAACTACGGCCTTTAGGTTTGGAATGGACTGCCCAGTTTTATGTTAAAGCTTCTACAGTCTAAGGAAATATTGGTGTGATAATTCACTGCAGATCTTCCACAGAAAGTAAATTATGATTCATTTGAGAATGATGAAAAGTCTAATTTTAGAGCATAAATTTAAATTCTTTGACCTGGATGATATTCAAAAGGGAGATGATACATGTAACCCATTATCAACCCCTGAAGAACACTTGATTTTCATGTTTATATTTTTCCCCCAATATTGTTTATAAGCTGGTGACGAACAATGGACTATTTCTAATTACTTAGTTTGGGAGGGAGGGCTGGTCAAGGTTACAGTTCTAGCAGGCTTTGGCCAAGAAAGAGAATAGAACTCATTAGTCCTCTTGGGGTTTGAACCTGCAACCTCATACTCATTAACTGCACAGGAAATCAAACTCCTCTACCTAGACAAAAACTTACTAAGCAATTATTTTCAAGGATGTGATTTATATCTAGTTGGCATTAGTTTTTAAGGACAAAATTAAAATATAGTGTTTTACTAATTATTTGCCTATTCAAGGACAAATAATTTGAGGGAGATATAAGAAAAATATCCAAGTCTCCTATAAATGCCTAATTTTTAAAAAGCTATTCTAAAGGCACATAGCTGAATGCCAAAAAATGTTTAAGGTTTCTAAAAATGTAGTGTATTTAATTAAAGTGTCAATCCCAAATCAAAATAGTATTAATCATTTTACTAATAAAGGGATTTCAATTTGAAAAGGCATATTTTGAATAGAAAGACATTGACATTTTGCAGAATTCATTCAATTTAACTTTAACCCAAATACTAATACTTTATCTTCAGGTTTTAAGTAATTTGGGGGGATACATTTTTCATTTCTCTTGAGCTTTTTTTAGCTATTCTATTCTTTATCTTCTCTTCCTAGGTTATTTTCTCTTAATTTATGCTCCCCTAAATGTTAGTTACTCTACTCTATCTCTACTCCTTTACAAGCTGATAATTTCCACTTAGCAGGAGGATTCTTTGGTTTCAGGCTCTCAAACCCACTGTCTTCTCGGTACCTTAATAGAACAGCCATTCATTCAACATGAACTTAGTACTGAGAAATACTCATATTTTATCTCACAAGTAAGTTTTTCCTATCACATAGAAGACTCCTTTTTTTAATTAAAAATATCAGCCTTATATTTATGTCTAACCTTTCTCTTATCTTTTTCCTTTTCGACAACAATAGACCCTTCAAAATTCTGACTTTTCCTTATAAAACTGGGGCTAAAGACTTCCCTTACAATCTCTATTTATGCACATTACTCCCCCTGCAGGTCCTGATCGTTTCAAAAATAGAGACAGTCAACTTCCTCTGCCATTGCAAATACAAGTACATTAGTACTGTCCCTGAGAGCCTGTAATTTAGCAGCATAAACAGCACAAGTAGTTTGCAGAAGAGTGGCTATAGCAATTTTTTAGAAAAGAGTCTGGTTTTCCCATTTCCCCTCCTTAAAAAAAGTGGCTGCTTCTGTCTCTCCAGAATTTTCTCCTCCTAAATGCAGGTGAGGTGCCAATAATGATACAGAATGATTCAACTTCTTCATTTATTCATTAAGTAAGATGTTAAATATAAATATTATAAATAATGTGAATAATCAAAGGAAGCAAAGTTTCTGTATTTCAAATTTTGCATTTTCTCAACCCTAAAATTCTAAAATAAAGATTAGTTTTTGTTGTTTTTTTTTTGTTTTGTTTGTTTTGTTTTGAGATGGAGTCTTGCCCTGTCACCCAGGCTGGAGTGCAGTGGTGTGATCTCTGCTCACTGCAATCTCTGCCTCCTGGTTTCAAGTGATTCTCCTGCCTCAGCCTCCGAAGTAGCTGCAGGTGTGCACCAACACACAAACTAATTTTTTGTATTTTTAGTAGAGACAGGGTTTCACCATGTTGGCTAGGCAGGTCTAAAACTGCTGACCTCAAGTTATCCACCCACCTCGTCATCCCAATGTGCTGGGATTACAAGCGTGAGGCGCTGCATCTGGCCAAAAACATTATTACTTTTGGATAAAGAGAATAATTCAAGTGTTTTTATTTTCTATTAAAGTGTTATTGAAATTGCCAAGATTCATAATAGTATTTTAAATGATAAACATATGTAACAAAGATCATTCACCATTTCTAAATTCAGTCAAAACATTAATAACTTACCCAACTTAGGCTTTGTTATTTTTCCAATCTGTAGGCATACAAAACAGAATATTTTGTTGATGTCTGAAAAAATTCATCTAACCAGCTGTAATATTTCTTAGTTACCAGCATGTTACTTGATGTTTATGAGGAATTAAATCTGGGAAATGGGTGAGCATACATAATGGGCCCTTTTCTCAAATTAACAAAAAGATGATGAACTAACAAGACTCTTTCTCAGAAACACATTATTTCTTCCAGGGCCTTGATGTCTACTCTCCAGGTAGTTGCAACAAGATGGGGCTCTGCTGCATACCCTGAATCGCACAGTACTTTGTGATCCAATAATCTCTGAATAATTTTCCCCACAGCAGAAATATTTACAATCGTATAAAAGAAAAGTGGAAGACGTGAAGGTCCAGCCTAGACAGTAAAGTCAACAAGCTACTGCCATGCACTGATACACCAGCCTCTGCAGGTGATGATGTGGCTCTTACATCCACCAAATGGACTGAGGGCTGTAGAAACTGTTCACTAAAAATAGACGGTGGCAAAGTATCATGCATGATTTGAGTCTAATTTTGCAAAAAAAAAATGTGAATATATGCAGAAAATAATATACATAAGCATTTTAAACAATAGTTTTCTATGAATGGTAGGTTTTAGGTTATTTTTAATTTCTTCTTTATAATTTACAGTAGTGTTTGACCCTTTGCAATTAGTTTATTTCTTTACATTTAGGAACAAATTCAAGAGATGTATCTGTATTTCTGAAAAATACATCATTTCACCCCAAGCAGGAAAAACAAATATCTATTTTGTTTTCAAACACGCTCTGCTTTTATTTTTAAAGCACTTATCATATCAGATCAGAGTTACTTGATTGCTTATCAGTCTTCTGGCTTATAAATGAGCTCCAAAAGAGCAATCATAAGTTTTAACCCATACTGCTTCCCTGCGCTTAGCACAGGGCATGGCACATTATAGAGGCTCACTAAGTTTTGAGTGTGTACTTGGATTCTACCTTTCATCCAGCGACTTCTTTTTCCCATACATGGCTCTAGTGGAATTACTATTGCCTTCACAAGATGCTGTCCAGTCTTTAATATGTTTTGGGACCAAAATTAAAGTATTTTCAGGCATCATGGTGAAAAATAATTTGGGTCAAAAAGACATCATTTGGGAAAATCAGTTGAGCCTCTACTAGGATCTCTATCGACATACTGAGATCTTCCACTACTAAACCAACTACTTGCTACTCCCCAGGCCCTACTACACCCTGAGTTCCCATGATTTTAGTGTTATTGTACTTACGGTGACCAGTATTTTGTCTCCAGTTAATTGTTCCTGCTACCAGGAACAATTCTTTCCCTCAGATTAGGCTGGAACCTGTCACCTGTTTTGGGTTTCTGCAACAGATTCTGCAGATCCCTTTGTTTCTATTTCAACCAGCATCAACTTACTCATTGTCTCTCTCTCATCATTATTTACTAAATAGAGGAAGATTCATGAAACAACCAAATTCCACTCTTTCTTTTTTCCAACTGAGACTGTAGTTTCCTGGAAACTTGGAAGTTTCCTAGATTAAATATATTTCTTAGATTTTACATGAAATGGCTAAACTACTTCATATATATATTTTTTTCAAGTATCACATATATAACTATTACAGCAAGAAAGTTTTTTTTAATGTGTAAAAAAGATAACTTTCTTATACAGGATATTTAAAAGCTGAGAGAATTGCTTAGGTAGTTGTTACTATGCCTACAACTATTCCAACCTATACTTTTAAAATTCCTAGGTTTTCTATGTGAGTCCCAATAGGCATCCTGCACTCCCGACATTAACCTCAGAGTTACATTTTAAAATCAACACATGGATATAGTCAAGTAATACAATGTCAGGTTAGGCAGACTACACTGTTCACAGATTGCAGGACTTTTTGACTAGAATAGAAGCACCGTGGTAACATTGACAAGAAAGCCAAGCAGAGGGAGTCTGGTGGAAGTGGAACTCAGAATCACAGGAGCAAACGTTGGCAGTGTTGCTCCAATGCCTAGAAACAAAGCAGCAGCCCTGTGAGGCTCATCTCTGTCTGGAAGTTGGATCCTTTATTGATAGATATATTCTGCCAAGTGTACCCTATCCTGAATCCTTTGAACACTGGTGGCACGTAGCTCTCCTTGTTATGATTACATGGTTACCAGTCAAACTTCTGATTTAGTTTGTAGTTTTCCAAAAACAGTTAGAGAAAGGACTAGTCAGGCTAAATCAAGCATCACATACACTTAAATGTTGCATATTTTAAATTAATAATCTTTCAACCTAGTTAATTTTCCCATATCAGTCAATATTTTCATATCTTAGTTTCTGGATTTCAAAACAGAGAGCCTGATGAGGGACTGTTAATAACTTAATTAACGTAATGATGAGTTATTATTCATTCTTATTAAAATATTTATAAAACAATGATCCCCAAAATATAAATTAGATGTTAGGAATACAGAAGAATTACAAAGGTTATTATGAAAAAGAGAAGGTTAAGGATGTCTAACCTAGGTATCAGTGACATAAATCAGTGACTTGCTTTTCATGTTTTAGATTTACTTTGTTTCCTTTGCTGTCAGCACTTGGGAAATCCAAATGCTAAGAGGGAGAATGAAGATGCCAAACACCTCACAGCTGCATGATGGGGCGACACTGGGAAAACAAATTAATAGCTCCCTTCATGGGAATCTAATGCAGAACACTAGCTAGAATCCAGGGCAGTGCTAATAAAAATTTCTAAGAATCATTTCCTTAAAATTTGAACCTGTAACAGGGAAAGGATTCTTACAAATTCCAGATAGATGAATTCTATAAGATAGCCTCATAATTTAAAGCTTTCTTTTAGAAAGATAATGTTTATTTACCATTGAATTGCTTCCTTTATAATTTTTCACTCATTTCCGTGGCATGCACTTACAGAATATCTACTAAATTCTAGGTGCTATGTTGGACAACTGGGCTGGAACCATGGCATGCAATCTCTCTCTTTGTGGAGTTCACTGTGTTTTGAAGCAACAATCATCTCCTCACATCACATCAAAGCAGTTAATAGAAGTATGCACTGAGATGCACCGAAGCTAGGCCTATTTGTCAGTCCTGTCCTGAGTCTGTGACCAGACCACACCACACACTATCCTGAAATACAACTGTCATACCTGTTTCAATCTCCTCCTCCTCCTCCTCCTTTTCCTTCACCCCCTCCCACCTCCTCCTCACTCTTTGACATATTGCCTGCTTTTTGAGAATTCATCTCTTACACACAATTTGCCAGGAGTATAATTCCTTTACGGAAATGTGTCAAGGTCTCTCAGGAGCTTCAGAGGATTCACAAGTGCTATGAAGATGATGTTTTTAAAAACTTTTAATAACTTAATTTCATAATATAACTAAAAACATACTGTGCAGTAATAATTCACAATTTAAATACAATTTGTTTGATTATACTTTAGCTTAATTCTTTTTTTTTTTTTTTTTTTTTTTTGGTCAGACTGAGATCCTAGCACCCAGGCCAAAAAATCCAAGGCTATCTTCTGGGGAGTCCATGAAAAGCAGGTCCTTCAGAAATATGACTCCATACAAATAATTATATCCTTGCCCTAAAAAAATTGCTTACTTCATTACAAATAAATTTACGGAGCTAAGTTGAGCCAATAACAACTGTTAAATCTGAGGCTATCTACATTTCCAGCACAAATTGAAGGGCAAGGATAAAATAGATTCTTAAAAGAAATGGAAAAGATTACCAGATTTTCCTTATATTCACGTATTGAATACTGTGAATTTGTATAAATGTCACTTATACATCTCTTTACATAAAAAAATCAAAGTTCAATAAGACACCTTCAAATTTATCCCTGCTAGCATTGCTCTTCATTGCTATTGAAAAGCTCATTTGTCAGAAAAATATCTTTACACTTCTTTTTTTAAATCCCAAACAGCTTTTAAACATGCACTGAAAGTCGAAGATTATTCAGAATGCCAGCTATTTAGAGATATGCATCTATAATAAATTTCTCTCTTCCATATTTCAGTTCTATTCAGTTTAATCTTGGTAGATTTGTTCAAATACAAAACCTAAAGAAAAGAAGTACTGATGAGCAAATATCTACCCCCCTGGTACCCACCTACCTTACAGCAAGGAATATTGAAAAGATATTATATTACTTCTCTCTCTCCTATGGTATGCTGGGGAGAAATATATTGGATGTTACTGGGATTCAGTGTGAGGCTTGAGTCCTTTCCAGAGTCCCCAGATATCATGGCATTGAAAGTGTCAGATTTCTAATTCTAGATTTCTTTCCTTACCCTAACATGGGACAATAATCTTTGGAAACCAGATTTTAAGTTTTCTATCTGCCCAAGTTCTGCCAGTATAACTCCTTCACAAAACATTGCTTATGATATGTATTTATTTACATTTAAGAAAGCCATTCACTCACCATGATATATTAGATACAGACATTGCAGCAACTTGTTGCGGAGTATTCTCTTGATTCCAGAACAGGGAACGAGCAGGTCAAGTCGACAACACCACTAAAAATGCTAGCTTTGCTTCTGGAATGATGCACAAATCTCTTAGTTATTCAGTTTGAAAGGACCTATAAAGAAAAGACATGCAATGAATGTCTCTAGTACCTGGTTTATATGATTTGTCACACATTTATTTCATCCAAATCAATGGTTTTGTCATGGTACAAGACACAAAAGAAAATATGATTTTTTTCTTAAACTATAAAACAAGAAAAAATTAAACCAACCATATGATAAGCTGAGTGGTTTACTTTTAAAACCAACTGAAAGGTTAATAAAATGTTGAATCCCCAAAGTAGAGAATTCAAGGAAATAAGAGAACGTGATTTGGAGTCACCAAATGTCTTCTCATAAGATAATACTATCCAAATCAGTTTTATATACCTATGATAAAAGGATTAGAACAAAGATCCTGATTAGCCCATAGCAGATACAAGAAAGAAAGAAAAGGAGAGAGAAAGAAAGAGAAACAAAGACAAACAGACAGACAGACAGACAGAAAAAGAAAGAAAGAAGGAAAGAAGAAAAAGAAAGGAAAAATAAAGAAAGAAAAGAAGGAAGGAAGAAAGAAAAAGAAATTCCATGACACAAATTACAATTACACCTGAGGCTTTAACAAAAATGCTAGTACATATGGGTGAAAAAGGATTTTTATTGATTAATATGGGGAAAGTAAGCCAGGGTATATTCATATAACAAATATAACAACCATCTCCACACATATTTTTTGATGTGTACGATAATGTCCTATGATTCTGAATCAAAATCAATCAAATTAATTCCACAGTACTGTTAGTACTTTATTCAGTTCAGGTCATTAATCCAGTGTTTTTCAATTAAACAAATACTTGTTGAGCATATACTATGTGCACATACACTATCCTAGCTATAGCTCAGGGATAAAGATGAATGGCACATGAATAAGACATTATTCTTGTCCTCAAAGAATGTTTTATGTAAAATAAGATGATTTCAATAAAATAGGGAAAGTGTTCTAATAAAGGTACATACAGGGTATGCAGGAGCACAGCAGAACGGCTTCCTGCCTAGTCTTAGGGAATTGGAAAGAATTTCCAAAGATGTGCCCCAAATGACGACCAATTAGGTTTGGCTACAAATTTAGGAAAAAGCAACCCGAAATAAAGTGGCTTGGAAAAGAGTTTATTTTTCTCTCATGCAAATAAATCTTGACCTAAGAAGGAAAGGCATATATGGCAACTCCATGGACACTGGGGAAGGGGACATCTTCTTTCTTGTAGTTTCACCCTTCTCAGTTATGTGGTTCCCTTCATGGTCCAAGACGTTGTTGAGCTCCAGTGAGCATGTTTGCATTCCTGCCAGCAGAAAGCAGGAGGAAGAAAAGAAGGATGCTTTCTAACATTTACACATGACATTTCTGCCTGATTTTTATTGGCCAGAGTTTAGTCACTTGGCCACTCTTAATCTAAGGACAACTGGAAAATGCAGCCATTATTTGAGGCATCTAATGTCAATTGTAAACCAAAGTGTCTTTTGGTAAGAAAGGTGGAGAAGTGGATACTGGCAGAAAACTAGCAGTGTCTGCCACTATGTTTAAGGCTTGGCGACCTTGGCCCCCAAACTTTTGTGGTTTTGTACATACTGCAAAGTAGAAAACAAGGGGCAAAGGAGAAATAGAATCAGTCCATTGTTTACTGATAATTTTACATGTTATAATTTTAAATATCAAACTTTAGCTTCCTTAAGTCATTTATCAGCTGCAAAGAATTTCTCATGCTCTACTACTCTAAGTATTAATGATACAAAGATAAATAAAATATAGCATTTACACATAAAGAACTCACCATTTAACATAGAGGCCATCACATTAAAGAAAAAAAAAAGGACAAAAGCAAAGCACAGTCTGAAAATTGCTGTTGTGTACATACAAGCACATATGAGTGGCTATCAAGGAATAAAGCAAAAACAATGATTTTAATGAATTCTAATTGTAACTGGACCCTGACGGCCAGAATAATAATATCAGCCTGCCGGTGAAATGAGCAGCTATGAAGGTCCATCCACATCCTAAGTTGTGTGTTTACATTCCAAAAGGGGGTGTCTATCCTGTCTCTTGGTAAAATTGTTATGGCATATAGATGTACATCTGTAAAGACATGATAACTCCAAATTCTGACACCACAACAGTTAACTTGAAAATTTTCCAAGCTTTATTGCCTGATTTTTATTGAGGGTTCAGTTTACCAAAAAAAAAAAAAAGTATAGAATATTGTCGGATGCAATTCATTTTTATAGATATATTTAATTCCATCTTTAGATAACTGTATATCTGGATGTTATTTTCATACCTAATCAAATTGCTTTTACTGAATTACAGTTTGGAGTTTTGCCAAGTTTGCATTGAGAGACATCATTAAAAAAAAAGATAAGCAACAAGCAAAAACCCAGACTATGAAATCAACTATTAGGGTTAGTGGATAAGTTGCCAACAGACAAATGTTGCCTTTATGAGCACTTAAAGGAAAAAACTGTTTTACTGTTTGAGGTCTCAACACCTACACAACTATTATTTTAAATTTCTGGTTTGCTTTTCTCCTTGGGTCATGACTGCAGCTTACTACACTTCTTTCCTTGAAGCTCTGAAACAAACCTGTGACATTTCTTTAAGAACTATTCAAGACTTCTGCTAACCTTTTTTTTTCTTAACATTTTTGCCAAATTCAATTTTAACCTTTCTTAAATAAGCACATAGATATATACAAATGTATGAATACAAATATATATCATTTAATGCAAATACACAAAAAATCTCCCCTCCAAGTCCTTTTTGAAATAAGAAAGTATAAAATTAAAAACACAAGTCGAGATTTGTTTGCTTCTGCAGAGTGTAGAAATAATAGAAAAACATACTGGATCGTAGGATCTCAGATAGAGTCATCTGAACCCATTGCTTTTGTAGGTCAAAAATGGTCAAATATTGTCAGTGTATACAGTACAACTTAGTATAACTGAAGAGTTAACCAAGATAGCCTTAATGTTTCCCTCAGTTTGACTAAACTTTAGGTGGTTTTCTTCCTGTTTATGGCCTCCTGACTTCCTTTTCCTTAATGTATTTACTTCAGAAAATTTGCAGCTGTAAATCCATTCTCTGCCCCTTTGAGATGTAAATCTTGTTTCAACCACCTGTCAGTTTCATAATCCAGTAATGTATTTCTCAAGGATCTGGGAGCCATCCCTTTAAAATGCAGCCATTGAAAAAGATAGCTTTGCTAGCTGCCTCTCCCTGTGGGAGGGTAGAAGTCTAATTTAAATATGTGCCAACTAGTAAACAAAGATGGCATAATCAAATTGACCAACCATGCCCTCCTATAATGTCCTCTAGATCTTTTCTACTAGTTCATTCCAGCCCTTAAAAACACTTCTGTCTTTTGTTTAGCGGAGTTGGATTCAGTCTCTCTCCTCTATTACAATTACATGGAATACAGTTTTCCTTGCAGCTGTTTAACTCTGGTGCATTTTTTTTCTTTGACAGGGTATTGCTCTTAGTCCATAAAGTTGAGGATAATTTCCTAAGATCCTAGCCGTAATGTTTAAAAGTGCGATCTTTGCTCAGTGTCCTTTACCTGCAACTACCAACTTGGAATTTGATAAGCCTAGATGTAGATTTCTAAAATGAAATAAATATTAGAGAATTGCATTTTTTCTGATGACAAAAAATAAAAAGAAAAATTTTTAAAGAGAAAAATGATACATGTTTATAAGAAATAAATATTCAAACACACAAAAAAATTTACAGTGACCATTTACAGCAATTATGATCATCACTCTAAGGTTCATTTTGGTGTTTTCTTTTCTTTTACAACTTACACCTATCTGATTTATTTTGTCAATAATAGGCACACAGGTAGTGTACTATGCACCTACCAGGCACTCAAAGCTTACTAAATTGAAAAAAATTAAAAAGCCTGTTATATTTACATTTTTATGATGTGCTATTTTAAATAAACTCTTGTACTGGGCTTATTTCTTTACATTACATTTAAATGATTCATTGCTTATCAATGCAAGTCTTCCAGAGAAAATATCTTTAAAATCCCCACACAAGTTTAAATTTTCTGTTCATTTTGGTGATTTACAATCTTAATACAAATCTCCAACATCATTCTCGACACTTAAGTATGAATTCATAGCTTTCAGCCAAAATTTTAACATTACTAAGAGCCAGATCTGCCTCTTTGTCACAAGAGAAAGACTATATCTTCATGTTAGAGGAAACTTCTTAAAATACATGGAGTGATTTGACTTCCACTGTATGCCTAGCTATAAGTTATAAGCTTAGACACAATTGTTTTCTTTAGGTCACTCTTTTAGTCCAATATTAAGGAAAACAGCATGTAATTTAATAAAGCCCATCTCTTTTAACATATTTATTAAAATGTGAATAGTGTTTGAATACAATGGATTATTGAGATGATACTTTACCAAAATAATCATTTTAATCATTTTATTCATGAATGAGATTTTAGGCTTCAAATCCAGCCGGAAAAAAATACTATATTTTAATAAATTCCTTTAGTTGTAATTACTTTGCCATTTCACAGAACTTCTGTGAAGTGATTTTATTTAAGCAAAAGACACATCTTTCTAACCTACTTCTATGCATACCTAGATGCTTCTGTATCATTAAGATCTTAAAATTCTGTGAATATCAGTTTAAGTAACCTACCACATAATTAATATAGATTTTCTATATTTCATATTTAAAACAGTAAATCTATAAAAACGTTTCTTGGAAGAGGAATCAAAATGTTTCAAGATTTTGACTATAAGCACCGTAAGCATTAAGTGAACATAGTGAATTATATCATTTTGCCTGAAGAAAAGAAGACTTCAATTCCAAAGGGGACATTGAACATTATAGATGATTTCAAACTGGGATATCCAAGGGTTCATTGGATTTTGTTTTAAGTGATGTACTGTGCAGGTAATGAGGTACATATATACTGAAATTCTACTCAGGGTACTACAAGAGGTAATGGGTATAAAATATAGAAGGAAATGGATGGGGTATGAGGAGAAGACTTTTATGCTAAAGATTCAAATAAATGTTAGCAGAACAAATTATCAAAGAAATACTAGATTCTTTTGAGTTTAGGTGGATTTCTTTTTATTTTCACATCAAATCTAGTCTCTTTCTTGTTTTCTGGTTTCCCTATAAACTTACCTTATTGATATTTCCCAACCTAGGCTCTCTACTCTGCTTGAACTTGCTTGCTTACAATGTCCATACCTGAACTCTGAATGTGCTATACATTTCTGATTTGTCTCTGTACTGAAATTTTCTTTTCCTGTGGGGAGCGGCACAGGCCAAATCCTGGGGCCAAGAGAGCCCAGGTGCCGCTTGTGGGAGGCTGTGAGCAGCAGGCCAAATCCTGGGGCCAAGAGAGCCCAGGTGCCACTTGTGGAAGGCTCAAGTCCTGATGATTCAGGTCCAGCCCGTGGACGGCACGAGGCGGCACGGGGCTGGTAGCGGCACGAGGCACACCAGGCCAGAATTTTCCAACTGCAAGCTTCCTTTGCCCTGCCTCCCTGCCTGGCCTATTTAAGCTGTGAGCTTAGCAACAATAAACGAGACTTGATCAGACTCCTGTCTTGTCTCCATTTCTCGCGTCTCCTGCCCATCCATCCCCACTCCCTCCCTTCGGGCCCTTGTTGTCGTCCTGCAGGTTGGGACATTTTCCCTCTAATTTTACTTATCCAGATTCTTCAAGAATTAATACAAGTTCCACGAATTCTGTGAATTCTTGCCAGATAGTTTCATGGTTCTCTGATCTCCCCTCTTCCTGAATCAATCTACATTCAACTTAGCAACTAAAATACATTTCACATTAAAATGTACACTACATTTTCCGTATTACTTTTGCTTTCCTAAATAAACTATGAGTTTGAAAAGGTCTAATTGTATCTTTTATGTCTAAACTCCAGAGCATCTGGCTAAGTACCAAGAACTCTCCAGGTGTTAACACACTAAGGAACAGTCAGGAAGTAGTCCTGCCTGCCCAGGGACTCAAAGAGACTCACGCCCACTTGCCTTCCAGGAAGGTAAGCTGACCTAGGTCCCACAGCAGATCCTGACACAACCCTGAAAAGTGGTTCCAGCCCATCTCATCTGCAGCTTGAGACAAGTCTTGCCCACAGAGGTACCTGGAGGGAGACAAGTTGATCAGTGCTCCTGTAGGCTGACTCTGACCCTGGCCCCCTGTGGGTCTTAAAATAGCCTTGTATTAGGATCCAGCCCCTCTCAACTGCAATTTGAGAGCAGGCTTGTCTGCTCAGGGACCTGCTGGGAGGCACACCTGTCCATGACTCTAGAGATAGACTTGAAGACTCAGTCTCAGCTGGTGATCCTGAAGCAGCCCCATGACTTGGTTCTAATTCCCTTCAGTCACAGACCAGGGTAGTATGGAGCTTTCCCAGGGATGTGAAGGATGCCAGACTTCCTCCCAGGGTCCTGTGAGCTACATTCATCCACATATTGTAGTAACAGTGTAGATGTAACTTTCCCAGGAACCATCACACCCGACCCATAGTTAAATTCTTAATGAAGCACAAAAGAAACAAGGAAACCAAACTAAGAGTTTTACTTTTCCCTTAAGATAAAATTTCTCTAGAGATAAGATTTTTAAAAGAGGGGATTCTGCCTTGAATTTTTATAATTTGTCTTATCTTGTTATTGATTCTTAAAATAAGAAATCTATGTATATAGAGTAAAATCAAAAGGATATACCCTGAAGAATAAACATCTTTCCCTTTTCTGTTCTCTGTACCCTGCTATCAGATTTATATCTAATTCAATATCTATCTACTTGGCTTTAATAAAATGGTAGCCTAACATAGTTTTATCTACACCTTTATTTTCTACATACAAACATAGCCATAAAGTCATGTATATATATACAATATTTCTCTATCAATACACATATAGAGATGCCTCCTTCCCATCTAGGATTTTAGAGCATTTCATTGAATGGATTTACCCTAATTCATCAGCCAGTCTCATACTGAAGGGGACCGACTTTGTATACGATATTTTGCAATTACATAAGATGCTGCCCTGTATATCCTTGTACTTATGATAAAATGTCAGCTTCTATTTGTGGATAAATATCTAACGTAAAATTTCTAGGTCAATCCTATGCACCTTCTTAATTCTAAAATACACTGGTAAGCTTTCTTTCATACAAGTTGTACTGATTTACATTCCTACCAGAAATGTATAAATGTAATCTTTCTGACCTTAGTGCTTCTTAGAAAACCAACATATTCAGTGGATTTTACAAATACACTTCCTGAAATACATTGATCATCCAAGCCAGAGTATATCGTTCCACACATCCAGTTAATCAGTAAGCCTGGTTGATTCTACTTCTGAGATATTTGGAATGCATCCACTTTTCTCCATTCTCACTACCTCTACCCACTGTCTTCTGATGCCTGATTAATAACAATAACTTCATAACTAAGCCCCTTTTCAGCAATACATCATCTGCAATACACTGCAAACTGAGCGCTCTTGGTGGAACGCAGTCATTTTCTACATAAGAATTGCAGAGTAGAGAGGCAGGGACTATGGTGTCAGAAACACCTGGGTGTGATTACCAACTGTGCTTATTGTTAACTGTGAGCTTGGGGAAATTAAGACCATTCCGTGCTTATTTCTTCCTTTTTAAAATAGGAATATTAGATGTACTAATAAGGTTGTGATAAAAATTTTATTTAAAAATGCATGAACTAACTTGATAATGCCTGACACATAATTCAAACAACGATAATGATGATGATGATGACAATGATGAGTACGAACAAGGAGATGCTAGTGGTAACAGGTGTCATCCTCATCACTCTGCAATTGCTCTATTTTGCCCTCACAGTAAAGTATCAGTTCCTTGAGATGGTTCACAAGACTCGAGGTGATCGGACTGACATCTGCTTTACTTCCCACCTTCTCTCACTGAGGCCCTTACCTCCTTTTCTCCTGCTCCCCAGCACACACTATATTTCAGTTAAACTGATTTGCATTTTCCCGAATGCATCTCTCCACAGCTTACAGGCCTTTGATGTGTTATTCTTTTGTCTGCTACACACATCCCTTTCCTTTCCCATTGGCTTGGCTAACTTTTAACTCATTATATCTCTCAACATTGACATCATTTCTTCCAAATTTTCCTAATCCTCATTATGTGCAGCCCCTGTGTTCTTTCACAATATCTTGTTCTTATTCCATGAAAACCTTTAGAAAATGTGGTTTAATTCCTTGGGCTGGTCTGTTTTCCATATAGATTGTAAATTCCTTGAGGACAGACAACAAGTCTTAATGACTTTGCAAACCTATGACCTAGCACAGTGCCTGGGACAGAGGAGATATTTAATCAACATTTGTTGAAAAAACGATAAATGTTTTAGATTAAGAAATGTTAAACTTTATACAATTTTGAGCCAAAATCAGTCTCCCTTTTCCTTTTAGACTATCAAAATGCTATTTCTTTAATTTGGGGCCATATGTTTCAAGTTCTAGACTCCAAAAATGTCTATGCTTTTACAGGTATTTTTTATATTTGCTTGAGACTTGTATATTACTTATGAAATAATAACTATGAAAACTCTAGAAGTCATCCAATTTTTGAAATCCATTTTCCTCCTCAATTTTATCCGGAAGGCAGTTTGGTTGTGTAACGTATAAATTCACCTCTTCTTGTTTGTATATGCAACATGGAGTCAAATAATCCTGACATTCTATTTCCACAATCATTGTACAAAATTTCTGACAGAACACAGACATGTGTCTCTCTAGAACAACTGAGTGATTAAGGTCAGCATGGATGTATGCCAAATAAATGCTTAAGTACCTTCCAAGCTGCTTTTATATACTATTGATACCACTCCTGAAAATACGGTCTTTACACGGGTTGAGAATTCCCACACATTGAAACTTCAGATCAGCACAGATGGTAACCTTGGAGACAAACTAAGGGAAAGCTTTATGTGTCCTCTCACTGCAGTGCAGCTGTCATTTTACTTGTATTAAAGTCATTTCATGGGAGGTATTAGTATTCAATTGAGTATGTCAGTAATTAGTCTAAAGTATTTATCACAGCAACATGGCTATATTTGTGATTAGTCTAAGCACCTCCTTCAGAAACATCCTCATGTTCAAATTACAGGAAGCATTTACCATAGCCAGGGAACTGATCAGTTACAAACCTTAGAGCAATTTTTAAATAAATTATTACTTCAAACAAAGATCACCCTAAAACAGTTTGAGATTATTGTCTTCAGAATAATTAACTGTATCATATATTGCTATGATTTTCTAAGAAAAAATATCACTTCATTCATATATGAACTATAAAGACAACTTTTCCTACCTGTGCATTGCTCTCGTCTTCTCCTTAACCTTAATGCAATTGTAAGCTTTTTTGGTGCCTCCATCTTTCATGTGTGCCTCTTCTTGGTTCTTTCTCCTTTGTTTCTGATTTTATACAATCTTCCCTTGCCTCAGCTGTGACTTCAGACTACTCCTTTCTCAGATTTCTTCCCTGTATTCACAAATGCCACCAAATACTACCCTATGTCCACAGCCTTCCCCTTTTTACATCCACTCTTGTTTTCTGAGCTCCACCCTAAGGTTCTCATCACCAGTCAACCGGTGTATTGACTTAACTACTGATTCCAATAGGCTTCTATCAGACTCCACTTCGTCCACTTGTTTCTGAGTTCTCCTTTGCATTTTCCTGAATGCACTTGTGCCTCTTTACCTCACAGGAGGTTGATATGCCATTCTCTTTGCCTGCTACACTCATCCTTTTTTTTCCCTCTCTGTTTGGGTAACTTATACCCCTTGACTTCCAGGATCCTGAAACATCCAAGCCCTCCTAGCTTTCACTGTTCTTCAATGATCCATCATCATTTTCCCATATGGTAATACTGTTCAATGTTCTATCTAATGTGACGTTCTCAGGAGATCATTTTCAAATTTTTCATGTATGAATTGTTCCTTTTCTTTTGCTTCCAGAATAATTTTCCCTAATTTTTTATTAAATGGTTGCCAGGGCTTGTTTTTGTTTCTGTTTTGTTTACTGCTCAATTGTGTATTCTGAAGTCACTTTCTCCTCTTTATTCTGATTGCCATCCCCCATGTTCAAGTCTTTATTATCTTTTGTCTTGACCAGTTTATTTTTTTCAGATATATTAAAGCATCTGAATAATATTTGAAATCTTAAGAATGGACAAATATCCTAATTTTTTAAAAAAAAGTTAAATTCTTCAAGCAGTTTAAAATGCTCAGTGTTTAATGGAGAACATATCATTGTTTGCAAATACTTGAATCACCTCCACTGATCACTGGTGTTCCTGATACACAGTTTGCACAACACTGGCTGGAAATTATTGCATTGGCCTTCAAACTTGTCTTTAACCCTCCAATGCAGATTACAATGTATTTTTATTAAGGGAAACCACTTATATATGCAAATTTCTTATTTAGATAACCTCTGATGACTATTTCTACGACCTAACTATTACCCCTGAGACCCTCTTCAGTGTGGCCTATGCTGTATCTTCTGGCTTGTCTTCCCTCTATTACTACTACTGCTCAGTGTTTCTACTCTCTGCTGAAGGCCTAGAACAGCACTCTTCACTTGGAAGGCATCAAAAATTAAATTTAATTCTCAGTTCGAAACTCATGTTTTTCAGGTGTACTTTATTGTACTCAAGGGTAGTGCTAAATAATCATTTTTAAGAGAACAATATCTCAAAACTACCTGTTTTGATGTATTATCAATGTTTTTAAAATGTTTCACCAATACATTTTGATGAGTCATTGCCAAAAATAAGTTTAATTTTTAAAAAGCTGCAGATTATAGGCACATTTAATGAATCTTTCTGTATTCTCAGAACATAAGTATGTTAATGTTTCAAATTAATGAGGGAAGAATCTAGGAAAACCAGCCTTTGAAAACAATGCACTTAGGATTGTAATATATAAATTGGTAGGGGGGTGTGTGTGTGTGTGTGTGTGTATGTGTGTATGTATGTGTGTTTTCTGAAGACTTTTCAGGCATTGCTTCACTTTCCTTCATAGCACAGCCCAAGTCACCTTGTTGACATTCATCTTAAACTATCCCATCCCTACTGCCCCCTAAACCTGGCAACATGTACCTGGTTTCTCTCTGAAGAAACTAAATGCATCCATGACCTTATGTTTCACAACGAACAAATCTGATCATTATGTTCCCATTCGAGGAATGTCCTTTCCCTTCTTGAACAAAAATATTAGTCTTGCAAAATCTAGCTCAAAAATCAATACTCACTGTAATTAAAACTTGGAAAATTTTAATTCCCTTCATCTACTTACCCTTCACATTTTGTACACTTTGTGCGTATTTCTATTCAAGCTTTATCAGAAAACTCATGTTATGGTTTACCTATCTATGAAAGGTGAACACTAAATGTTAATAATATGATATTATTTAACTACTTAAGAAATATTTATTATTTAAGAAACACTGAATTTGAAGTTTCTAGCCATGAATCAGAGAGCACCCTTTTGTTGTAACAAATAACAGTCAGTGAAAGAGCAGATACAGTAATAGTCACATAAAATATAATTAATCCTTTGTAGATCTTTTAAAAAATGTACAAAAGCAAAATAAACCCAATAACTATTTATTTACTTATTTGATCTGGGTTCTACTAATTCCTCAATAGCAATAATTATGTCTTAATTTTTTTCCTAGTCCCTGTACAACCTAGTATAGTTTATTGCCTACAATCAACAATCAATAAATATCTGTTAAGTCAATTTTAGTTGAATTGCTATGTTATTAAGGTCATATAATTTATTGACACTTTCTCTGCTTCACAGCAAAGGCATCTGTATCTACTGTTTGACGAGTACTCAAACAATAGATACTGGAAAACTAATGCCTGCTTCTAAGGGAAGAAATCTTAGAGGTTAAAAGTTTGTCCGGTGATAACCACTATTCGGCCCCCAGCCACAGGCAGTATTTATTTGTTAGAGCATACTGCAATCCTGAAGTTTGGCATTTTTTGCAAATACAGATCACAAAAGAAATCTGCATGTCACTCTTTCCTTATGAAAGTATTTTCTTCTTTAGGGCATTATTGGAAAATACACAACATGATCAAAATCAATTTGCTTCATTTAAACAAGTCCTTTCATTGAGCCTGGAGAAGAACTGATTATTCTCTAAAAGTCTTTGGCTTTCATTCCACAAGCACTGACATGCTTAATTAAAACTGAACACCAAAGAGCTTCCATTTTTTGGAACTAAACAGAAAGGGTCTGTAAACATCAAAGCGTACCAATGAAGATTCAGTGAAGCCACAGCATCGTTGAAGGGATCATGTTGCCACTGGTAAAATGAATTAAGGATGGAAAAATAATTCAGATATTCATGCTAATGTGAAAAACATTTTTTTCTTAGCTTATCATCCAAACTAGGTTTCTTCAAGGCAACTTGATTAACCATTTATTTTATTAAATAAAATGTACCCAAACCTCAGCCACAATTCTTTGTGTTCTAAGATTCCATACCCCTAAGGAATAGACCATGGAAAACTATGACTCCTAGAAAAGTGACTGAATACTTCCTATTTCAACAAAGTTTTAGATTTAACAGCCACGTAATAGACAATTTACCCTTCCACATTTCTTTAATGGTCCTGAGTGTTCAGAATTACAAATGTAGGAAGGTTTTAGTTTACTATCACCTCTATAATTTTCACTTAAAAGTTATGTTAGCTCATCTTTAGATAGGTAGTATCCTAGCTCTTTTATATTATCTCCTAATAACACTTATTTATAAAAGACAAATTATATCAAGAAAATTGATACTACTGAAATTTTGTTTGTTACCTTTGTCAATAGTTTTCTGCAATTCACTGGAAAAAAAATGAACTGTTGCAAACCCATTCCTAGGAAGTTGCCTCCTCTATGATCTTCATTTCAATGATTCTATCTTGCATAGTTTTTAAATCTTTTGTAGTAGCCCAGAATTTTAGTTGAAAGTCAATTTTTACCAAATGATAAAATTCTTTCATCTCTTTCAAATCTTCAAAGACTTATAGTGCCATCAGCAGGTTATTCATGGTTTCAATCTTTAGGATTGTCCAGCCACCACATGAGATATGTCTGTAGCTTCTCAAACACACCATGCTATGCTTGAGTGACACAGAGAAGCTTTCAAAAAAACCAATAACCATAATATATTTTAAATTTTTCTTACATGTGGAAAATATAAGCATTATAGAGAAAGGCATGTACATGATCAAATGTATGTTTTATGTGTTAATCTCTCTCTGTATATTTTATGCACCAATGTTTCTTTTAATACATGGGATTCTCTAGACCTTTTGTACTCACTTTCTTCACAGGCTTTTCTAATTCCTTAGAAGACACTCACATGATTCTATATGGAGATACTCTACATCCTCCTACATGGACTCACCTACGACTTAAACATTTCCATTCTTACCACTTATATAAGTGTTATGATAGAATTTTCTATTTGGATACTAAAATTTTTGTGAAAATTCTAGCAAAACGTGTCAGTAAATATTTGGATAGCAAAGGCTATCTTTATTGCAGAAAGATATGTGTTTAATGGTCTTAAATCTAGAATCTTAGAGTGAGAAGCTTTGCCCAACTCATCCCTCCTAGCTCTAGCCAGCTTTAATTCCTGCCAATTAGGAGTTCCTGTTATAGTTTCTGCATATTTCTTATGTTATTCATTTATTTACCTAATATTTATTGAGCACCTGCTCTGTGTTCTTACGTTATTCATTCACTTATCTTATGTTTATTGAGAACCCGCTATGTGTCAGGCACTTTTCTAAGGACATAAGATTTAATAAAATGTGCTCCCTGCTCTCAAGGATCTTGCAGCATAATAGAAGTAGACAAACATAAATACAGAAACACAGTAATTAGTTACAGAAACCATGGGAAGTGTTCCTGTAAGTGCAATTGGGACGCAAAAAGCAGCACAGCTGTTTCCTCACAAGGCGGGTGATTTCAGGAAGGTATCCACTGAGAAGATGACACTGGACACAACTTTTGACAGATGATCTGTCAGATGCAGAGGGTATGGCATTTGTCAAGACACAAAAGAGTAGTGAAAGGCATGTAAGGGAAAGGAATACTGAATTTTAGAGTAAAGGAGTGAATGTGAGGGGTATGTGGTAAGTGGTAAGGAATACAAGAGCATTACACATCATTTACAAAATTTCACCTTTCATGCATCAACTGGTTACTTCCTGTCCACTGCTTCCACTGGGAGAAAGGCCAGAATCCTATAATTCCCTCTTCACTCAAGTAGAAGTTTGAAAAACTGGTGGCTAACTATCTTTGTACCTTGATCCCTGTGGAAGGATTAGAGAGAAACAGTAGTTCATGGGAAGCGATGACCTGCTGCAAGCAGCCGGGGATTTAACATCTCCACCCAACCCAACCCCGATCTATCAACCTCCTAAAGCTACTTTGACATTTCTATGCATTCTAAAAGTTATCTGGTGCTGTGGATGACAGGGTATGTGAGAAATCTCCAGTGGTTTTTAGCTCTTTGAATATGGAACACATTTACTTTATATTTTTTTGAGTTAGTTTTGAACTACCAGTCATCTGGCCAACAAATATTCTCAGGAATTTGTTAGGTAAGAAAGTAAGGGAATGCCCATACTCAGAATTTTGTATTTTGCAATAAACGCCAGTAATTTTCTGTGTCTAACTTAGCTACACTACCTAACCCTTCTGTATATCAGTTTCCTCCCTTCCTCATGATGTGGTTTTAAAAATTAAATAAGTGAACACATGCAAAACACTGGAAGCACTACCTGAGATATACAAAGTGCTAAATACATATTAGATTCTTTCATTATAAGTAGTAGCTTTCCCAGTGTCTATTCTTCTAGCAAGAGTTTGAATTTCCATTTGAGGATACACCCTCCTTAACTTTCATGTGGCTTGGATATAGGCCAGTCAACATATTAGTTTACTAGCAATGGTGAATCCTTTTGGGTAGGCACATGGCCCAATTGCAATGAGATAATTATGAATCTCTTCATGGGAAGGTTGGAGTTTCTTGTTTCTTTCTTGCTATACGTTAAAGTTGAGAGGTTACACAGCTACGGTGGCTCCAACATCTTGCTATCAACTGAACCGAGACTGAAACCAACACAACAGAAGGCAGAACTGAAATATGAAGAGAAACAAATTCCTGTTGACATCATTCAACCCAGATCCATCCTCTAGAATATTCAGTTGCCATTAATTCAATTTTCTTAAGCAATCTGGGTGTGGTCCTCTGTTATTTGTAAGTGACAAAATATTATATAATAAAGAAATTATCCCAGAGACTGTGAAGAGCCATGGAAGGATTTTAAGTAGGGAAGAAACTTGATCAGGTTTACATTTTAAAACACATCATTCCAGTGCCATCAGAAAGAACTGGCTGAGTCTGACAGAAGGCAGGAGGGCAAACTGGGAGAAGATTATAACAATCTAAGTAAGAAAGGATAAAGACTTGAAATAAGGTAGCTGGGGGTGAGAATGGAGTGATGAAGGAGGAGGGACAGCAAGATGTCAGGGGCTGATTGGATTTGCAGGGTGAAGACAAGCAAGGAGTCTGAGATGACTCCCGGGGTCTTCATGTTGCTGGCTTGGTGGGTAGTGAGGCCATTCATCTGAACAGGAAATATACAAGGTGGAGTAGAATTTAAAAGGGAAAATTAAATTAAGGCTTTGACATGTTAAGTTTCAGGTGCATGTGACGTAACTCGATAGAGATATTAAGAAGACAATGGGACATGCCAATCTGAAACTCAAGTTAAATGTTTGGCCTGGAGCTTTATATTTGGCAGTTATTAGTGGAACAATTTGAAACTTTGGGCATTGATGAGTTAGCCAATTTAAAGTGGATAGAAGTGTCACGCCTGTAATCCCAGCACTTTGGGAGGCCGAGGCAGACAGATCACTCGAGCCCAAGAATCCAAGACCAGCCTGGGCAACATGGTGAAACCCTGTTTCTCCAAAAATTTTTAAAAATAGCAGGTATGGTGGTGCACACCTGTCGTCCCAGCTATTCGGGAAGCTGAGTTGGGAGGATGGCTTCAGCCCGGGAGGTAGAGTTTGCAATGAGCCACGATGGTACCACTGTACTCCAGTCTGGGCGACACAGTGAGACCACAGCTTAAAAAAAAAAGAAAAAGAAAAGAAAAGTGTATAGAAGAGGACTATAACCAGAATGAGGAGACCTTCAAGAATTAGGAGCAAAGAAAAAGGATCTAGCTTCCGGGCGCAGCGGCTCACCTCTGTAATCGCAGCACTTTGGGAGGCCGAGGCGGGTGGATGACCTGAGGTTGGGAGTTTGAGACCAGCCTGACAAACATGGAGAAGTTTCATCTCTACTAAAAAAAAATTACAAAAAATTAGCCTGGCATCATGGCGCATGCCTGTAATCCCAGTTACTTGGGAGGCTGAGGCAGGAGAATCAATTGAATCCAGGAAGCAGAGGTTGCAGTGAGCCGAGATTGTGCCATTGTAGAAGAACCAAGAGATACCATGTCAGGATAATAATAAGAGGTTTTCAGAAAGCAAGAGGAAAGCAGCAACAAACATAGGTGGTCATAAGAGCATTTTCCCTCCTTGCTATAAGACCTGAAGTAGAAACAAGGGCAGCCGTCTAATTTCAGTGATTTGATGTAAACTGAGGAAGCTGGTAGATTTAGAATAGACTCTTGACAAGAACATGGTTTTAAGGGAAGGTGAGGGACTACAGTAGCAGTTTACCTGTAAATGTTTCACAACCAGTGCTGGAGAGTGGAGGGGAATTTGATTCATAGAATTTGCCAATTTCCCTCATATAAATAACGACACTATAGTGAGGGAAATTTCAATCTACCAGTGTGACACTGAAAGCAAAGTTGGAAAGAGATGCTCAAAATATACTCTCAGATACAAACTGGTATGGGTTGCACATAGATGAACTATGAAAAAACAACCCAGAGGTGAGAGACAGGGTATGGGAAAGAGCCAGTAGAGACGGAAAAGCTAACAAAATACATAAGAAATGAAAAGAGAGGCCAGGCACGTTGGCTCATGCCTATAATCCTAGTACTTTGGGAGGCTGAGGCAGGCAGATCACTTGAGGTCAGGAGTTCAAAACCAGCCTGGCCAACATGGTGAAACCCTGTCTCTACTAAAAATACAAAAAAAAAAAAAAAAAAAAATTAAAAGTAGCAGGGCATGGTGGTAATCCCAGCTACTTAGGAAGCTGAGGCACAAGAATCACTTGAACCTGGGAAGCAGAGGTTACAGTGAGCCCAAGATTACACCACTGCACTCCAGCCTAGGCGACAGAGCAAGACTCCATCTTGAAGAAAAAAAAAAACAAAGGAAAGAGAAGCAAGAAAATTCCTGGAGAGACAAAATCAGATCAAGGATATAGATGGGGTCGGGTGTGGTGGCTCACACCTATAATCCCAGCACTGTGGGAGGCTGAGGCAGGAGGATCTCACAAAGCTAGGAGTTTGACACCAGGCTGAGCAACATAGTGAAACACTGTCTCTGCAATTTTTTTTTTTAATCAGCTTGGCATGGTGGTATGTATCTGCAGTCCCAGCTACTCTGGAGGCTGAGGTGGGAGGATCGATTGAGCCCAGGATCAAGGATGCAATGAGCTATAATGGAGCCACTGCACTCCTGCCTGGTAACAGAGTGAGACCCTGAATCTAAAACAAAAGAAAAAGAAAAAGAGGTGGGGGATATAGATGGAAGGATGATCCTAGTACAGAAAAAGAGGAGAAAACCTTCTCTGAAGCTTGACAAAAGGAGATGATCTTGGGTGCAGATAGAGAAACACTTCTTAAGCACAGAAATGGGAAAATTGGAAACAGCGGTACTTATGACTAAGCAAAAGTATGGCCTCCAATTCCTTTAGAGGCGAGATATCATTTGGTTAGCAGTCAGGTGGATAGAAGAATAGGGCTTTCAGAGGACAGAAGAACTTGTGTGGGAAACAGTAGCAGATGGTGAACAGGACAGAACACTAAATATATATATATGTTGTATGTGTGTGTGCAGACACATTCACACACATATTTGATATGCCTGTCTTCCTCCAGTGAAATCCCTCTAGAGATGTGAGACTATAGTATTTCTCTTTGCTTCATTAACATATATTCTATCACATTTAGTTGTCTTTTAGTAATATTGTTTGTTAGAAAGTGTATATATAGTATGTTGACTAATTGAATAAATGAGGAAATCAATATGTAAGTATTTCTTAAAAGATGTACTATTTTAAATGTTTTCTTTTTTCTCAATCTTATTCAAGCCTCATTAACCTGAATTTATATATCCTATTTATACATAGCATTTACTGTTGTTTTAGCTATATGAGCATGTTTATTTGAAAAATAGTAGCCTTAGTCCCAAGATATAAAATTAAGCAAGGTGAAGGCTATAAAATAAATTATATATACAGAGGTGACATAGAAAAAAGCATTGGAATGGCTTCACTTATTTTACATATTAAGTAAAATGAAACTTTTAGTAGCAGCAGTTGAAATATGTTCATTGCTTTTAAGGCATACAAGATGTTAAAGCTTGGGCTTATCTTTTGGTATCTTCATGTACTGTGTTTATATTTGCCTGTTCTACATTATGAACAATGTAAGTTTACCTAAGGTATCTTTGAGATTACAGTAAGATTTGCTATAAACTCTTTGCAAATATCAGTAAATGTTGAATAATACAGAGGCTTTAAGAAAAAATGTTTGAGATTCCTAAAATTATAGCAGGTAGTACAAATGTAAATCATTGTTTCCTGCTGTGTTCCTTGGTGGTTTTATATTCCTCATTCATTCATTCAACACGTATTTGAGTGCCAATATATGAGAGGCACTGTTCTAAGTGTCATAGACATAGCACAAAACCAGGAAAAGGCTGTTGTCACCACAATTGTCACAAAAAGCTGTTGTGATTAATATCCTGGCAGAGGAAAAAGACAGTAACAACTAAATTACAGCGATATATAATATCAAGAAATTATAAACGCTATGAAGAAAAATACTGCAATTATATAAGGGGCCAGTGGGTTACAGGGGCTACTATTTTAGATATGGTGGTCTGGGAAGGCCTATCTAAAAGTTATACTTAGGCAGAAAACATGAAAGGAAGCAATTTAAACTTTCTTCTGAAGTATTTATGGATTTTGAATGATTCTTAAAAGTTGTATCAAAAATAAGACATGGTATTCAGTAGCTCATGTAAAACTTCTAAAGCATATCATTACACACACCTTTGCTTTTTTAATGGACCAAAATAAAAATAATTTAAGTGCTTCCTGTTGACTAGGGGTGGCAGGTCATTATTATGATCCATTCAAACCAGAAGGCTTTTTATTTTTTCCCTTTCCCTCACAACTGCTCCAATCACATCCTATCAGTTGACTGCTGCTAACCAACTGTAGTATGAAAACCAGAGTTAAGTTTAAAAGGATTCAGGGTAAACAGTTAAAACTTTTGAATGATGGTTTTAGAGCTTTCCTACAGAAGTGCTTTAGGCTGGAAGCTTCTAACGATTCTTTCATCAGCTAAGGAAACTGTTTCGTAAAGTGACTATGGGAAAAGAATTACGTAAATGCAAAAAATTTACATATCAGATCATAGAAGCTAATATTTATTGATTCACATTTATATACTATAATATTTATAGTGCTTACTACATTTTAGACTTTGTTCTAAGTACTTTATCTCATTTAATCCTTCAAAAGCTAAGCTCTGCCTTAGTTTTATTATCTGTAAAATAGGGAAAACAGTAGTGCTTTCCTCAAAGGTTTACTAATGAATTTATGATCTATAAAATATCCCATTTTGCACAGAAAGAATGCAAAATCAAAAGGAAGAGAGAATAATGAATAAAGGCCCTGACACAAAAATGGATTTGGCATGTGTTAGGTACAGCTAAAAAGCCAGTATGACTTATTAAATATGTATATCTAAATAGCAGCACATACTAGTCTCTAGAATGATTACTGATGATCTATTTTATCTGTGATTTTGTCATCTTTGTCAATATTTATAGCTAAATACATGCAATTAGGGAATAATCCCCAAAGAGCAGTATTTCGAATAAATTTCCCAATGTGAACACAAAAGAATGTAAGTATGTTCTTAAAGAGAAACATGAAATGAAAAATGCAAATTTCCTTGTGAGAAAAGAAGCAGCTTTAAACTAAGAGAAAGTTGGGGGAAAAACATTTTTGTTTATATAGCTAATATGTGTAAATTCCTTCTTTTGATGAGAGCAGTTTGAAGAGACAGAGTATTCGCAGTCTTATTTGCTAAATAATCAGGTAAAAATTAGAGAGGAAATCAAAGAGAGAGGGAGATAGTGAATGAGAGAGTTACAGAAAGAGAGAGAGAGATAAACAATGTGATAATAGGTAAGTACATATCTGCCCTCCAAATAGTAAACCTTTGCATAAATACCAAGAATCACAAAATATGTTTTAGAGAATCACAAGTTATAAAGCATGGATGGTTTAGGATATGTCAAAAAATAAAACTACAAAAATTTAGTAATAGATATAATCGGCTTTTGAGACTCATAATTCAAATAGCCTCCATTTTATAAAAATGAATGAGAGTTGCCACTGGGCTATAGCAGAACAGTGTTTTTTGTTTGTTTTGTGTGTATGTGTGTGTGTGTTTGTGTGTGTCTGTGTGTGTGTGTGTGTGTGTGTGTGTGTGTGTGTGTGTGTGGCAGGGAATAAGGAAACACAACAATGGGAAAAATTGATTGGTTAACATTGGGTCACTTTTTTTTTTTTTTTTTTTTGCGATGGAGTCTCACTCTGTCACCCATGCTGGAGTACAGTGGTGTGATCTCGGCTCACTGCAACCTCCACCTGCCGGATTCAAGTGACTCTCCTGCCTCAGCCTCCCAAGTAGCTGGGATTACAGGTGTACGTCACCACACCTGGCTAATTTTTGTATTTTTAGTAGAGTTTCACCATGTTGAACAGGCTGGTCTTTAACCTCTGACCTCAGGTGATCCGCCCACCCCAGCCTCCCAAAGTGCTGAAATTACAGGTATAAGGCACCACACCCAGTCCTAGGTTAACTTTTTTCTTGTAAAGACTAAAGCAGAGTGGACTTTTTTTATTATGCTGATTCAGGTATACTAGAATCTCCTATTTTGAGGAAAAATTGGTCTGTTTGGGACTCTGTCCTTCAGAGTTTCAGTTTGATTATGTGGCATTTGACCTGAGTGACTCCATTCTGGTTTGGTCTGGTCTGTTGGGGCCCAGAACAGGAGCTCAGTCCAAAACAATGGCCTCCTATAATTTCGTTTAACAGATAAAGTGGAAGTTCATGAATTATACTTGTAAATCCCTTCAGATATAACCAGAACAATGAATGCTCTGAGATTTCCCACAAAAGAGTCCAGGATTTGTTCTCCTAAACTTATAAAAAGCCACATTAACTTTTAGCGTTTTAAATAGCTATTATAATTCTACATCTTTAATAAGTATAATTTTAACTATTGAAAATAAAGCTTATTCTGATGGTGCTTAAGACCTGACAAGATAAGAGTTCTGTTTATGCATCAACATAAGAGAAAGGTAACTTCCACTTCCACTGCCTTTGTTAGGAAGAATATTTTATTTTATTTTTTTCTTCATATCATGAAGGAAAAGATATGATCTTAAGAACATTTATGTTTGAAACTCTGAAACACTTAAGACTACACATTACAAATTCTGACTATTTTAAGTATTTTTTAAATCCTGATCAATAGGCATCTGAGAAGTTGTTTCATAATGAGAATTCCCTATGGGGGACAACATAAAATTGATGGCTCAGAAACTTGGGTTCTGCCCCAGAATGCTGCCAGTAACTTGTGTGATCCTCATCTGGCCATTTGAAGAATTTCAAGTTTATTCTCTATTCATCAAAAAAGAATTTTGAATTAGGTCAGTCTAATGTGACACCATAATGAAATAACTCATAAAATGTCAACCATTTACAGGTTTTTTTTCCTTTTCTCTATATTTCCTAGTTTATGCTATTTTCACATTTTCTATAAGCTCTTACTTCCAATTTTTAATTGCAGTCAATAAGCCTAGATCATATGCAGTACCTTTCTAGGTCATAGAATTATTTTTTCATAATAATTATTATTTCCAAATTGTTCTGACTCATTAAATAAGCCATATGATGGAGATAGTTTAGCCTTAAAAAGCACAATTAAAATCTCATCTGTAAACAATGAGAATGTTTATGAATTATCTTTATACTTCCATGCAAATTACAAATTAAATATTTTAAGTCATGCTTTATAATTCATGTATATTTCCCAATTAGAAAACTGGCTAAGCATAACTTCTTGATTTTAAATTTACATTTGCCAAATATAAGTACTGTTTTATTTACTAAGGGCTTATAATATCCTATCATAATGGTGTAGGCATTTGCCTAACAAATTTTGAATTATCCTAGTATCTAAATGACTCTAGGTGATGCCATAAGCCATAGGTTTATGTCAACATTTTCAGGTTATTAAAGAGCCATTATGATCCAGTGTTTATGACATCAAGTACCAGAAAGTTCTGTCAGTCTGCCACAGGGCTCAAAATTCTCCTATTTGGTGTTCATCTAAGGATGGCTTTAAGAGTTCACCAAAATAAAAATAAAATACCTTCAGAAGAAAAAGCTGGAGTCAATATCTGGGCCTTGCCAGTGCCCCTTCCTCAAAGTAAAAGAGATTTCGTGGGTGGAAGGGGCAACACACTCTACCTGATGTTAGTTAAATATGGGTGACATAATTTGATTCTAATTCATCAGTTTGAATTTACGCACTCTATGTTTGAGATGTGAAAGTGAAGTAGAAATATGTTACAAATGTATTGGTGGGTATAGTCATGCATAGGTAAACTAATGCCTTAATGATGAGAATCAGGTCTACTGTTTCCATAGGGAGTGGTTCATAAGACCATCATCCAGGGCACCCTGATGGAACACAGTCTCTGAATCTGTCACTGGAATTGCCGAATCTCTACAGTAACATTTCTGCCCTTCCCTATACCACATAATGAAAGTCTGTGTCCTTGGGGATCCACAGCAGTGCCAAACAATGGCTACTCCTGTTCTACACTGACAATGTATACCTTGTCTCACCTGGAGAAACTGCGATCCTTTTATCTCATTTTTGGCTAGCCCTGCCACCACTGTCTTTTTCCAAGTGGGCCTTAGGAAAATGAGATTAACATTAAAATCAGCCTTTTATATTTATTATTATTTTTTGAAACAGAGTCTCATTCTGTCACCCACGCAGTGGCACAATCTTGACTCACTACAACCTCTGTCTCCTGTGTTCAGGTGATTCTCCTGCCTCAGACTACCAAGTAGCTGCTATTATGGGCACCCACCCCCATGCCCAGCTAATTTTTGTATTTTTGGTAGGGACAGGGTTTTGCTATGTTCACCAGGCTGGTCTCAAACTCCCCAGCTCAGGTGATCTGCCCACCTCAGCTTCTCAAAGTGCTAGGAATACAGGCATGAGCCACCATGCACAGCTTTAAAATTAGCCTTTAATCTGTATCTCATGTGTCCATGTTATCTGAATTAAAAGTCACTCTTTTGTAAGAAAAAAATAAAAAGAAAACCTTGAACATAATTTTAACTATTGAATCAGAGAATTATTACTCAGATTAGGAATCAAATAATCTGTAAATCACTTAGTTCAAATAAAATTTTTGATTATTTTTCTTCAGTGAACAGTGTACTGTAGTAATTATAACCAAGCAGATAGAATGGGCTGAAAGAGGGATAAAAGAAGGAAAGATTCAGGACGTCATGTCATATTCTTCCATGGAGAAACGTATAACTCAGTATTTAATTCTGGATAGCCAAAAGGGCAGTATGAGTATACTATTAATTATAAGCATTCATTCAAATATTTTTGAGCATTTACTTCATACCACTGTTCAGCTCTAGATATCGAGAAACCAAAAAATAGAATTTGATTTCAAGAAACTCAAGGGGCAAGGTGAGTGGCAGACATGTAAATCAATAATTCAAATATAGTATAATGTATACTTGGGGGTTAGATGAGGAAAATGGAGAATAGAAAGCTATCAAACAGAAAAAGGGAAGCTAGGCAAGCTTCCTAAAGAAGGTAATGTAAGAGTTTGAAACTTTGAGGCACCATAGGTGAGAGAAAATAAGAATGTTTCAGCAGATGAAACAACATATGGAAAGGAGGCGGGGGGGAGAGAGAGAGAGAAAGAGAGAGAAAGAGAGAGAAAGAGAGAGAGAGAGAGAGAGCGAGAGAGAGAGAGAATGACATGCTCGTGAAGTGATTAGGAACAGGATGGTTAAAAGAGTAAGGATGTGTGTGTGCATTTGTGTGCATGTGTGTCAATGTGTATGTCTGTATGTAAGAGCCTCAGAAGAAACAGGGAAGATAATAGGAGGTTTCAAGAAAGGTGCTGAGATGGCAGCCAAGAAATTGGCATTTGTTATTGAAATCAAAACAGAGCCACTGAAGCATTTATCAGCAGTAGTAGGATGGTGTGAGATGATATGATCAAATATGCATTTTCCTGACTTCAGCATGGAGAATAAACTGGAGGACAGAAAGAGTGGAATATCAGGAAAGAGTTTTAAAGTTCCTGCAATAGGCCCAGCAAAAATGAAAACAGCTAAAACCAATGGCAGCAGAAAGAGAAGCATGCAATAAATTCCCAAGGTTTTGGAGTGCAGTTTAGAAAAGAGTTGATGAATTATTTTGTTAGTGGTTGCCCCAGGGACTACAACCTACATCTAAATTCATAACAATCTAATTCAAGTTAAATGAACTTAAATAGTATCCAAATTTCACAGCTAGCATATACTTAATGGTAAAAGACTAAAAGCTTTCCCCTAAGATCAGGAACCAGAAAGGATGACCATTTCACCACTTCTATTTTGGAGGCTCTAGTCAGAGAAAGTAAGCAAAAAGTGAAACAAAAGGGATCAAGATTACAGAGGAAAAAGTAAAAATACTTGTACATATCTTAAGGATTCCACACACACAAAGAAATAACTATTAGTGTTAACTGTGTTCAGCAAAGTTGGAGGACACAACATCAATTTACAAGTTCAGTTGTATTTCTACAAATTACCAATGAACAAACTGTAAATTAAATTTTAAAAATTCATTTAAAATAGCAATCAACTATAAAAAAGTACTTAGAAACACATTTAAAAAAAAAGCAAGATTTGTACACTGAAAACTATAAAACATTATTAAAGAAATTAAAGAAGACCTAAGCAAATAGAGACATGTTGATGTTGATGGTCTAGAAGAATTAATGTTGTGAAGATGGTAATTCCCTCAAATTAATCTACAGATTCAATACAATTCCTCTACAAATTTCAACTACTTTTTATCTTTTTTACAGAAATAGACGAGTTTATCTACAAGTTTATATGAAAATACAAGGGACCCAGAAAAGCCAAAACCATCTTGAAAAAGAACAAAGATGGGAGGACTTAGTCTTACTGATTTCAAAACTTACTATAGAGTTACAATAATAAAAACAATATGGAATTGGCATAGGATAAGCATAAAAGTCAATAAGCTGTAACTGAAAGTCCAGAAACAAATTAATATATCCATGGTCAACTGAATTTCAACAAGAGTGCTAAAAAGAACAGTCATTTCAAACAATGCTGGAACAATCATTATCTACATGCAAACAGAAGCGGATTGGACTTCACCATATACAAATATTAATTTAAAATAGATGACAAACGTTAAGTGTAAGAACTAAAACTATGATAATCTTAGAAGAAAACACAGGTATAATTTTCCAGGAGATTGGATTAGAGAAATATTTGTTGATACAACAACTAAAGAACAGCCAACCAAAAAAAAAAAAAAACCCAAAAAGATAAGTTGGAGATCAAAACTAAAAACTTTTACATGTTAAAGGATATTATAAAGTAAAAATGCAACCCACATAATAGGAGAAAATATTTCTAAAGTACATCTCTTATAAGGCTCTAATATCTACAATATATGAAGAATTATTATGACTCAACAATAAAAAAATAAATAACTCAAAATTAGGCAACTCCAAAATAAAATGTTGACTAGAAGGTGAAGAAACTTGAACCCCTATATATTGTTGAGAATATAAAATGTTTCATAGCTGCTGTGAAAAACTATGGCAGTTCCTCAAACACTCAAACATAGAGTTATCATATGATCAGTAATCCCATTCCTCGGTATTCTCACAAGAGTATTAAAAACACATGTTCACACAAAAACTTACACTTGAATGTTGATAGAAGTATTATTCACAATAGCCAAAAAGTGAAAGCATTCCAGTTTATAAACTGATAAATGGATAAACAAAATGTAGTATATGTGCACAATGGAATATTATTCAATCATAAAACAGAATAAAGAAATAATACATGTTACAACATCAATGGACCTTGAAAACATTATGCAAAGCAAGAGAAGTCAGATGAACAAGGGCACAGATTGTATGATTTCACTTACATGAAATGTCCAGGATAGGCGAATCCATAGAGACAGAAAGTAGAATGTGGTGTCTAGGGGCTAAGAGAAGAAGGAAGGAAGAAATGACTACTCACGGGTACAGTTTCTTTTAAAGGTGATAGAAACATTCTGGATTAGATAGTCATGATGGTTACAGAGCTTTCTGAGTACACTACAATTCACTAAAGTGCACTCTTTATAAGGGTAACTTTATGGTATGTGTATTACATTTGAATTTTTAAAAAAAGAATTAATGCATTGCCAAAGGAAATGCAAACTCTCAGACACACATGGTAGGACTGTGTCTCCAATACAAGGTGCAGGTCTCCAAAACCTACCTTATCTTTCTTAGTTTCTCCTATAATTAGCCCTTATTCTATCATATGTATGCAGTTTCTTCCCAATAAGTTACTGGGCATTGGCAAAAATCAAATTCATAAGTACTAATAATTTGTAATAAGCATTTTAAGTTTCTTAAATACACATGCCAACATTCTAAGTGTCCAGAATATTTAAGAAAGTGGATATCCAACTAGAATATTCAACTGAAAGAAGAAATATGGCAAAGACAAACTATTAAAACACAGCTTCTTATGTATAGCTCTAACTTTAAACCTCATGATTTACTACGTGAGCAGCTTAAATTTTTGGTTGATCCTCTCTCTTATTTGCTTCCCACCTTAACACATTACTTGATATTGTTAATTCTCAAATCCAAAAAAGTTATCACTTATTTTATGAAAATAAGAAAACTAGTATGCAGGGGATAGGGAGGAAGAAGGGTACACACACACACACACACACACACACACACACACACACACACACAGTGTTCTTTCTAAGAAATAAATATAACAAAGAATGCCAAAAGAATTATCTTTTCTTTCTCTTTTTCTTTTCTTTTCTTTTTATTTATTTATATTTTTTTTTGAGACAGAGTCTCACTCTGTCACTCAGGCTGGAATCAGTAGTGCGATCTTGACTCACTGTAACCTCTGCCTCCTGGGTTCGTTATTCTAATGCCTCAGCCTCCTTAGTACCGAGATTACAGGTACATGCCACCATGTCCATTTAATGTTTTACATTTTTAGTAGAGTTGGGGTATCATCATGTTGGCCAGGCTGGTATTGAACTCCTGGCCTCATATGATCTGCCCACCTTGACCTCCCAAAGTGCTGGGATTACAGGCATGAGCCACCACTCTTGGCCTCAGAAGAATTGTCTTAAAAGATATTTTATGTAATGCTTCTCTTTACCATTACAAAGAACAAAAAATTTGTCAGAATGAGATTTATGACGTTTCCTTTTGTAGCTCAACACAAATAATTTCAAAGCCATCATTTATTATATTTTTATTATAAAGCTAATATAAATCTTTAAAAAATATTTTATAATTTAACTCTAAGACTCCTCTAAGAGAATGTAATTGCAATGAGTTTGCAAATAAATTAACTTATATTTGTATAAGTATTTCAATGACAAATTAATCTATGGCAACAATAATTTTAATTGTGAAAAATATTTGAAGCAACTTTTCAAACATTTCATTTTAATCAACTAATGAAAAATATCCAATCAAATTTGCATAAAGTTAATTTAAAAATGTTTTGTTGATATTAGACAACTAGAATACATTGCTTTTTTTGTCACTGGATGAGATGTTTGTTTACTTGGGGACTGAAGATAAAATGAACCTAAATATTTATAAAATAGGGCAAATAGTGGTGTGTTCATACACAAACAAGTAACAAGCATGTCTTGAACAAGAAAGCCATTTACTGTATTGAAGCAATTCTGGGCAACTCACCAACAATTAATCACTGCAATATCCAAATAAAGTAACTCTAATCTGAAAGATATTTACAATAAACCTTCATTTCTCTCAGCACTTCACACTTTTCTCTTTCTGACTACCATTTTTTTTTTTTGGTCCCTTTTATCAAGACTGGCTGTGGAAATCAAGGAAGAATTAATATTTTTATCAGAAGTTGCCAATTAGCAATCACACATTTGAGTAGAAGAAATGCTTCAAATATATTTTACTCTGGACAAATCAACCAGGTTGAATGGTTCAATGTTGATGAAAATGAGAGTGCCAGTGAGTAGTTCTTCATACCGTGATGGTACAGCCCAATACCTTCAATATTAGTGACCTGCACTTATAGGGGGTCATGTTGGTTCTTTCTCTCCAGTGCAGGAAAGGTAGAGTCTTAGGAAGACATGTCATAATCTAGAAGAAGTTAACACCCAGCAGTCATAAGCCCCATCCAAAACCCCCAAAACAGCTCCAGAGAAACTTCTACCTGAGAAAATTTTTGTATTTTCTCTTATAACCCTATAAATAAACATGTTTTCTTTTTTAAATGATCTAATGTTAGTTGAAACAGGTTGATCATACAATTTGTTTTTTCACAAAGTCTTTGGGACAACATAGAAAAATTATAAAGGCTGTCAGTAAATTACTACACTTAGTCCACAGGACCCATTCTGTAACTTTCATACCTCTGACCCTAGGGTAAAATAGTTTTCTTCAAAGAGGCTTCTGCACTACCCCACTATGAGGCTGAGCTAAGGCAAGTACACAAAGAAGCCAATTCAATCTTGAGAAATGAATAGTTGTCCTCAACCAGCAGTACTTACTAGAGTCTTCAGCAAAGTTCCTGGCATTGTGGTAAGTACTGTAAAAGTAAGGAAAATAGAATTACTAACTTTAAACTGTTCAGTCTAGTGGAAGAAATAGAAGAGGAAGTATGAAGGAAGGCTAAGAAGTGTGAAACAGAGTGGCAAATGAGAAACTCAGAAGGTTGCTGTGAGTAAATCATAGGGCAAATTTAGAAGAGTGTCCATGGATGGGGCTACAAGGGGAGAGAGATCAGAGAATAGCCAACATTCATTTAAAGTTTAGTATTTGCCAAATGCTGTGGTGAATATGTCACATATATATATATATATCTTTTTGTTTTTGCATTTAGTTCTCACTACACCAGTCTGTAAGGCAGATACTATTTTGATCCCCCATTATAGGTGAGGAAAGTAAGATCCAGAAAAGTATACTGGTGTCGATGCACACTGACACCCGTGCAGCCTGCTAGTAGGCAGGGAGATGGAAGACTGTCATGTGATTGCTGCTCCCACTCGCCAGAGCCTACGCATATATCGTAAAAGGTCCTGTGCTCCAAAACATGAATCTGTAGTTAACAAAGTGTCACTGATGAGTATTACACAGATAAGCAGCATGATTAGCTTTGTATTTTAAAAAGGTGTGGCCTGGCGCAGTGGCTCACAACTGTAATCCCAGCACTTTGGGAGGCCGAAATGAGTGGATCACCTGAGGTCAGGAGTTCAAGTCCAGCCTGGCGAACATGGTGAAACCCCATCTTTACTAAAAATACAAAAATTAGCCGGGCATGGTGGTGCACCCCTATAATCCCAGCTACTCAGAAGGCTGACGTAGGACAATTGCTTGAACCTGGGAGGTGGAGGATGCAGTGAGCCAAGATTGCACCACTGCACTCCAGCCTTGGCAACAGAGAAAGACTCCATCTCAGAAAAAAAAATGGTGAGCCTGACCCCATGTTGAGCTCTGTACCCCTCAGCAGGTGTGATAAGCAGAGGGCCAAAGTGGTAATTGAGGTTAGGGATGATGAGGTCAAAAATTCTGACAGCCGAAGAGTAAAAGGGAAATGGCCCTGTGGGAGCATTAACTCCCCTAGGGTATTTCAGTTGCTGACTATTGACTCCTGTTGATCTCTGAGACTCATTAAATGTGTTGCTCTGAAAGGATGGTGGTGATCTTGTTATGATACTGTTCCTGTTAAAGGGTCTCCTTTTATCTTATTACTTTCCTGCTTTTTAACCTTTATTCTTTGCTCTGAAACATAATTGTCACCTTCTCAATAACTGAATATCAGAAAGATGGCAGGCTGACATTGAAGTTTCACATACCCCCAACGACCAACTTCCAGCAGTTGTGCTGTTTCACGGTATCTTTACAGATACCTCCCAGAGCCTAGCAGAACTACCTTTGCTTATTAGATTTATTCTTAACTTTTAAAGTTGAATGTTTTAGAATCTGAAAGAGGATTTTACTGGACAGGAAAGATAAGCAAAGGATAAACATGTCATCATCATCTTTCCCTTTATTGTAAAACAAATGAAACTAACCCACACTGGAATTTGTTATTGCTGTGGTTCATCTTGCATCTCTGGTTTTAAAGTCTCCCATTCTCTGTTCCTGCCATGTACCTTTCCTACCTTAGCTGAGCACTCAACGCATATTAGTTTCCCATTCCTCTGGATAAAGACTTATCCAGGGGTGTGCTCATAGCAAGAATGCCCAAATATAGCCCTTGTGGGGAAATGATAAACACCGGATTGTTAGCTATGAGTCTCATAAGCCTGGACTGACGGAGAGCCAATTTGCTGCCATGTGTTGCTTGAAAATGATGCTAAACTCAGGAGTTAGTGAAGTGAGACAGACACACCATCAGAATCCTAGCGATATCATTTGAATACCAAATCCACTGGGTTAGAATCAACCTCACACCCTTTAGTCTCCCCTCAACCCTTTCTAAACACAGTAATTTGAATTGGATTTCTGCTACTTGCAGCTGAAGTAGTCCTGATAACTAATACAAGGACAACAATAAATTATTTTCTTTTCTTGGAAAACACAAAACAATAGAATGCTGGTACATTATATGGTGAAGTAAATTTATACTTTTCTTACTGATAGATTAACTTGAATTATGAGCTGGTACTCACAATTCCTCCAGCATGAGCAACCAAATATTAGAGAACTTGGAGTACAAAGCCAAATGAATATTCCTTTAAGAAGAAACTTTTATAAACAAAGCCAGTGACAAAACAGACCAAAAGAGATTTTTTTTACAAGTATAAGAATATTAGGAATCTGAAGATTTAAGCAACATTTAGAACAATGTGGTGAGCTGCATTTAGCAAGACACATTGCAATTGAGGAAGATCAAAAACAGGAGTGAATATATTTCATGAATTATGCATTGTATCAGAATCCCATTTGTTAAGTATTTTGACCTCTGCTATTTCTGTGCTGGTGTCTGTTGTACTCCCAATTAATCAGAAAGGAAATTAGCATGGCAGATAATGGATAATGCTAGAATTAAGGACAGAAAGTTGAAAACCCTTATAGTAATTTAACATTTAAAGGCATGAAATTAGTTTTAAAATTAAAATGAAATCAAAAAGCAGGAACAAAAAGTAACCTTTTCGTGGTTCAAACTATAATTTTTGAAAGAACATAAAATTGCTCACTGTACTTTTAATCTCCACAAAGCAGTTCATTTGCTTTTGAACTACTTTCTGTCAAAAATATAGAGAACAATTAGCTAACCAATGTATGTTCTGCATTCAAACTGAATATAGCATATTAAAAATTATGTGATGGTCAAATACAGAAAACAACTTTTACAAAGGATACTTAATTACTGAAATTGTAAGCAAAAGTTTCCCCAGATGGAAAATTAAAATGATTGTATAAGTATTTGTGAATTTTCCTAAAAATTAAAATAATTTCATGATTTCTCTCATAAAGGAAGTATTAATTATAAAATTAATTTCCTTTATAAAAATAAACTATTTACTAAATACCAAGTTCTAAACAGAGAAATTAATAAAAAGTTGCCATTTCCTACAAAGTCACAGAAAGCTCTCATGATGTCCCTCTACCTTTGCCTACTGCCTCTCTGACTCCATTCCCTATTGCTCACTGTGCACCAGTCAAACTGGCCTCCTTTTTGTTCCTCAAATGTTTCAGCAATGTTCCCACCTTATGGTCCTTGAACTGGCTGGTCCCTCTGTCTGGAATGTTCTTTACCCTATATTCACATGGCTCTCTCCCTTCAGGATTTTGTTCTAGTGTCATTTTCTCAATAAGGCCTCCCTTGACAACTCTATCTAAAACTGCCCTGCAGCAAAGCTGAAAGATCTCCGGCTTAGATTAAAACAAAATTTTCTAATCAGAAGCAAAAATCAACTGCTAACTTTATTCTTTTTCTGTCTTCATTGACTAGAGAAAGAATTGACTTGTCTTGCCAGAGGCAGAATTTAGGTTGGAAAACAAGAATCACTTTTTCTAGTATCGTTTCCTTTCCTTTTTCTTGTCTTACTGGAATTATGCTGCAGGCAAGGTTAACATTTTAAGATCCATGTAAACACAAGAAAAGTTACCTAGCCAGAGTACCACTGCACTCATCATGGTTGTTGTTTTCTACATCAACACACTAGGGACATCCTTCCATTTTAATAAGACTGCTTTACCTTGGGAAAGCTTCTTGGAAGTGAGAGGTGGAGGGAGACAGGAGACATACTGAAATTTTGACAGAAGATGTGGTCAAAGATGGTACATTCCCACCAATATAATTATCAGTGATCACAGTTAAAACCTTCACCCAAACTTATTATAAATAATTCCAAAGATGGCAAAGCAACTGACTTTATATAGTTGGTATCTAGGGTCTAAAAGATCAATCGCAATGATTATAATTAATGACTATACATACGTCTTTTATTTACTGTTATTTGTAAGTAACAGAAATGAATTACACTTAGGTAACATCACCTAAATGTATTCTTCTTCAGATCCTCATATACAAATGCTTCCACCTTGAATAAGAATTTTACTTTATAGTAAACTTAATTTTTAAAAGGCATTCTTCTTTTAATAAAGAGCAATTAAAATCAAAATAATCTCTGCATATTCACATAAAAATGTAAATGCAAAATATATTTTAAGTTTTTCTCTTTATGGGTATATTCCTAAAGCCATCAGATCTGTGTGAAAAATATAAATCAAGTAAAATAAATGTGAATGGCAAATTTCAGGGTGACTCAGGATTGACTTGCATTAAAAACAAGAGTGGTAAGGGATCACATGTACTGAGCAAGCTGGAGAGCAACCAGCATGCCCTCAGTGAGTGCTCTCATGCAATAACAACAACCTTCACAGCAACCCTAGGTCATAGATGCTATTATTATACCCACTGCACAGTTGAGAAATTTAGGCACAGAGAAGTTGTTTGATAAATATTAATAGCAGAGTTGGGGGTAAAAATCTAGGAAATCTCATTTTAGCTCTTGGGGGTCTTCTGTAGAAAAAAAAGTGTGCAAATAAATGGAGAACACATGCATATTATTTTTAAAGAAAAATTTTGTAGATTGAGAAAGAATAATAGCAAAGTAAAGACAGTCAAGTCTTCTTTACATCATTAGCAGAATATGTTATATGGCAATATATTAAGAGTTAAGGAAACAATAATAGGACAAGCAATTCCTTGTTCTATTGGGGGAGAAAGATTTCTATGAAATAAAAAATTCTTCCCAAGAGTTTCTTCCTCTTTTGTCTTCTATTACTTTTATTATTTTCCTAAAGAGTCTGTTATCCACTTATAGAAGAAAATGCATCTTTTTTTTTAACCTACAGAATTTCCTTTACAGTTCAGGAGGTCACACTATTCGCAGGAATTATGAAAAGATTATAACATTTCAAGCTGAATGACCAGGATTCCACCTGTAATTCCTTTACCCTGCAGTGTGTTAATTTTATTTCAACACAATATATATTGTTTCATGGCATTATTTCCCTTTCATCAGCAGAGATGAGTAATTGTGACAGAGACCTTATGGTTCCAAAAAGCCTAAAATATTTACTAACTGCCCATTTACAGAAAAAAGTTTGCCCAAGCTTGGTCTAAATAATCAATGAGAAAATGCATAGGTAATACAGAGATTCTGGCACAGGGTGAGCACTCAACAGAGTGCATTTTCTCAGCATCCGTGGCAGTGGGTGCATTAATGATGATGGAGGGCACTAGGCGTGCCTTAAAAAAAGGAAGGAAATTTCATGATACCCAAGGACTAACACAAGATGCAGTATATGTACTGCCATAGAGTTCTAAATTGTTTTTTTCTTTTTTTGTATAGTACCTTCCTTTAAATAAAATAAAATAACAAAAACTTCTATTTTAGGTTTGGGGTACACATGAAGATTTGTTACATAGGTAAACACGTGTCAGGTGGGGGGTTGTTGTACAGATTATTTCATCAACCAGATATTCAGCCCAGTAACCCAAGACTTATCTTTTCTGCTCCTCTCCCTCCTCACACCCTCCACCCTCAAGTAGACCCCAGTATCTGTTGTTTCCTTCTTTGTGTTCATAAGTTTTATGATTGAGCTCCCATTTATAAGTCAGAACATGCAGTATTTGGTTTTTTGTTCCTGTGTTAATTTGGTAAGGATAATAACCTCCACCTCCATCCATGTTGCCACAAAAGACATGACTCATTCTTTTTTATGACTGAATAGTATTCCATTGTGTATATGTACCACATTTTCTTTATCCAATCTGTCACTGATGGACATTTAGGTTGATTCCATGTCTTTGCTATTGTCAACACTGCTGCAATGAACATTTACATGCATGTGCCTTTATGGTAGAATGATTTCTATTCCTCCAGGTATATACCCAGTAATGGGACTGCTGGGTTGAATGGTAGCTCTGCTTTTAGTTCTGGGTTAAATGATAGTTTGCTTAGCTCCCTGAGGAATCACCATACTGCTTTCTACAATGGTTGAACTAATCTCTACACTCCCACCAACAGTGTATAAGTGTTCCCTTTTCTTCACAACCTAGCCAGTATCTATTATTTTTTGACATTTTATAATACCCATTCTGACTGGTGTGAGATGGTATATCATTGTGGTTTGATTTGCTGTTCTCTAATGGCCAGTGACATTGAGCTTTTCTTCATATACAGATTAGCCATATGTATTTCGTCTTTGGAGAAGTGTCTATTCATATCGTTGTCCACTTTTTAATGGTTTTATTTTTTAATCTTGTAAATTTGTTTAAGTTCCTTATCGATACTGGATATTAGAACTTTGTCAGATACATAGTTTGCAAATATTTGCTCCCATTCTGCAGGTTGTCATTTACTCTGTTGATCATTTATTTTGCTGTGAAGAAGCTCCTAAGTTTAATTAGATCCCACTTGTCAATTTTGCTTTTGTCACAATTGCTTTTGGTGTCTTTGTCATGAAATCTTTGCCTGGTCCTATGTCCACAAGGTATTGCCTAGGTTGTCATCCAGGGTTTTTTATTTTGGGTTTTACACTTAAGTCTTTAATCAATCTTGAGTTGACTTTTATATATGGTATAAGGAAGGGGTTCAGCTTCAATCTGCATATGGCTAGCCAGTTATCCCAGCACCATTTATTAAATAGGAAGTCTTTTTTCCATTGATTGTTCTCATTGGTTTTGTTAAAGGTAAGATGATCATAGTGTGGCCTGCTTTCTTGGCTCTCTACTCTGTTCCATTGGTATGTGCCTATTTTTGCACCAGTACCAGGCTGTTTTCATTACTGCAGCCTTGTAATATAGTTTGAAGTCAGGTAACGTGACACCTCCAGCTTTGTTCTTTTTGCTTAGAATTCTCTTGGCTATTCCAGCTCTTTTTTGGTTCCATATAAATTTTAAAAGTTTTTTTTTTCTAGTTCTATGAAGAATGACATTGGTAGTTTGATAGGAACAGCACTGAATCTGTAAATTGCTTTGGGCAGTAAAGTCATTTTAATGATATTGCTTCCTCCTATCCACATGCATAGAGTGTCTTTCCATTTGTTTGTGTCTTCTCAGATTTCTTTGAGGAGTGTTTTGTAATTCTCCTTGTAGAGATATACCTCTCTAGTTAGCTGTATTCCTAGGTATTATATTCTTTTTGTGGTAATTGTGAATGGGATTGCCTTTCTAATTTGGCTCTCAGTTTCACTGTTGCTAGTGTATAGGGATGCTAGCAATTTTTTACATTGATTTTGTATTCTGCAACTTTGCTGATGTTGTTTATCAGCTGGAAGAGCTTTTTGGCTGAGACAATGGGGTTTTCTAGATATGGAATCATGGCATCTGCAAACAGAGATAGTTTCACTTCCTCTCTTCGTATTTGGATGCCCTTTATTTCCTTCACTTGCCTGATTGCTCTGGCTAGGACTTCCAATACTATATTGGATAGAAGTGGTGATGGCCTTGTGCCTGTTTTCAAGGAAAATGCTTCCAGCTTTTGCCTATTCAGCATAATGTCAGCTGTCGGTTTGTTATAGATGGCTCTTATTGTTTTTTAAGTATGTTCCTTTAATACCTAGCTTATTATGAGTTTTTAACATGAAGGGATGTTGAATTTTATTGAAAGTATTTTTTTGTTTCTATTGAAATAATTATGTGGTTTTTGTCTTTAGTTCTATTTATGTGATGAATCACATTTATTAATTTGTGGATGTTGACCCATCTCTGCATCTCAGGGATGAAGCTGACTTGATCATGGTGGATTAGCTTTTTGATGTGCTGCCAGATTCTGTTTGTAAGTATTTTGTTGAAGAACCTTCTTTTCAACTAAAGTATTATACTGAAACTCAATATGCAAAACAAATAAAAGCAATACTGCGCTTGTTGTGGATGGAGATGGCAGAAGTAACATTCAAGCATATTGCTTATCGGCCTTTAGTTCTTTCCTCTGCATCGTATTCTATTTTTATGTAATAATGTTTTCTTATCACTGAGTTTTTATTTAATTGGGTAATGAAGATACATAAAGTTGTATAAAGAGGTGTCATGACAAATTTGTCTTTCAACTTATAAACTAGGGCCTTCTCAGCAAACGGTTTATATCATGTTTTTCCAACATCAAACATCACAGATATTTGGTAGTTCCCAATTAATTGCTTAGGATTGTTTTACAACGCTATCATTAATTATCATTCTAGAAAATATCACCTTATGAAGGGAGGCAAAAGCAATTTCTAACATAAGTCAGAATGCACTTTGGGGTAGAATCTGGAGGCTGTGTCTTTAATTGGTAGAAAAGCCTGAATGTGAAGGAAGGGCTACACTCTAATTTTCTTCTCTCTCCTCACTCTTACTTCTCACTGCTCACTCAACATCTTTTCTAAATAGCCTTAACACCATTCAGAAATTGGTGTAAAACATGTAGGGCTGCTTGCCCATCTGTGTCCTCCTCCACCACTACCACCAGCACCCCAGCCTCAACATCAACCTCCAACTTCTGCCTCCTGGCTATTCCTGCAGCACCTTGGACCACATGTTATTACCAGTCACAGGCCCACTGTCCAAGAACCCTCCTCACCATAAAGATTTCATTTCATTAGTTGTAGTAGAAAAATAAATAGGCCAACAAGCTATAAAATCCATTATATTTTTTCTTTGAAACACAGTCAATTCAAAACATAATATGGAAAAATGTATTTAACATCAGTTGGCTTATCAACAAACAAGAATTTTCACAAAGCTCTGTTTTGTTGTGATTTCAAATTACTTTTCATATTACGTAAAAATTATTTGTTCAACTTATTATTTATAGAGATAAAATGTTTCCTATAATAGATTTGAAAAACATTTGCCCTTGTTACATGAAGTTCTACAGATTTGTGTTACTAAGTCTTATGGGCATTAATCAATACTTTTTAGCTATCAAAAAGGTATAAGTAATAACTGGTACCAAGAATGAGAGAGAAAGAGGCTGGGCACAGTGGCTCACGCTTGTAATCCCAGCACTTTGGGAGGCCAAGGAAGGTGGATCACTTGAGGCCAGAAGTTTGAGACCAGTCTGGCCAACATGGCAAAACTCCATCTCAACAAAAAATTAGCTAGGCGTGGTGGTACATGCCTGTAATCCCAGCTACTAGGGAAGCTAAGGCACGAGAACCACTTAAACCCAGGAGGCAGAGGTTGCAGTGAGCTGAGATTGTGTCACTGCACTCCAGCCTGGGCAAAAAGAAAAAAAGAAAGAGAGAAAAGTGATGAGAGAAAACAAGAATTTAAAAACACAGGGAAATTTTATACTTAATCACCAATAAATTATTTGTGAAAAGGAATATGCCCAGTAAATGCTGAGCTGTTAAAATACTATTTTGCCCTAAATCCTCAACAGATGGGCATATTTAATTACCACTAGTCTAGGCAAATAAATGGAATTATAAGCCTAGATTAAAGGGTAAGTTCTCACAACTATTCTCCCTCTACCCCATATAAAAATGAGTTTTGCTGCCTTGTCTTTGTGAGCTAACCAGAGGTAAAGGGCACAAATACTTGGAGAAACCTGAGTCTGTGACAAGGAGATCCTGAAGTGGGAGTGGATGTAACCCGGAGAAGAAAACATCTGTGGGGACAATGGGAGAAAGAAAGTGAGAGAAAGTGATGGAAGTCACAGAAAATTGTGAAGATGGATGTCAGCACTTCAGAATGAGGAGCTAAACTTCATTCAGAACTTCAGAATGAGGATTTAGCACTTAGATTCAACTTCAGAATGAAGATTTGGTCTTGCTATGTGATGTGTACTGTGACTGCATCATTACATGTCAATCATAGTTACTGCTGCTCTAAGGCCTGCAGCCTGAGAGACAATATGCTGGCAGAGGGCTACAGAGTGTGCACTCAGCCTCCGATCCACAAAAGGCCACCTCTCAAACTTCCACAAACTTGGAAACAGAGAAAAGAACCATAACCAGCCACAGGACTGTGCAGTAAAACTTCAAAACAAAAAAAATACTGCTGACCTGCAACTATTCCTAATCAAAAAGTCGTGTTGATTTTTAGCTTGGGCTAACCAGCAAATTCACAGAAGTGCCCACAGTATGAAAAATAAAGAATCACTTTTATTTCTGCTGCCCAAGGCTCCTGAGGAACCCATTTATCTTTGGAGAGTTATTCTCTCAAATATTCCCTCAGAATGCTGCCTAAGGGAAAACGGCTGCAGCTGCTTTTTAATGCAATTTTTGTCAGGAAGATAAGTTTCCTCATTGAGAGGGTAAATGAAAGAAGAACAGGCTTCTGCAAACTGTCATATTTCATAAGAAAAGGGCCTTTTAAAATTCCCTTGGAGTTTGATTTTCTCTTCTAGACCAAAAGAGCTTTAATTGCTCTACCTTAATATGCCTGGCTTCTTCGGTCCAAAACTAGACAAAAAGTTTAATTCTCTGAAAGGCTACTCCTTTTCTGTTAAATCGCTTTCCTTCTGGATATAAAGTTGGCCAGTAATCAGTCTGAAATAGGCTGTCTTTAGTGGAATGTGATTCTTTTTAGTCAATGGAAAGACACTTTTCAGCCTGTCCTTCTGGTTCTGCAGCAAAGAGGCAGGCAGCCTGCTTTTCTGTCCTCTTTAAGGAGAGAGAGCTCCACTTCAGTGCTATCCGCTAGACAGAAGACTTTCAGATAGACACCAACCCGAAATTACTTCTGCTAGAAGATCTTTTGGAAATAAGAACCCATGAAGCAATCAGTTTGAAGAAAATGATATGTATACTTTTGCTAGTTATTAAATTAATTTTATAAGGCATCTTTATGATGCCCACAGTTTGGGATTAATGGTAAAACATAGGATTAATGTATATTACCTTTGGAATATACAAACAAATTATAAAGATCAACTATTCAAGTAGTCCATCCACTTAAGCAATAAGATTGATAGACTCAGATAAAAGAGAAACATTTTGGATATTTTCTCCCTTGTTTATTAAAATGATTTTTAACATCTGGAGATAGACCTATGATTCAATTCATTTATTTCTCTCCTTTACCATACAGGGCTCTAATGATAAAAAGATAAATAACATATTGAACCTGCACTCCAAAAGACTAAGAAACTAGCAGAAAAGCAAGTATCTTATAATAATTGTGTAATCTAAGTCAAACTTGTGATATGAACAAGAGTCAGGGAATGTAAGGGAGGAAGAAAGTAATTTGGCCAGAAGTCAGAAGAAAGAAGAATGCAGGATCCCCTCACTACAGGATAAATTTAAGCTGACCCTTGAGAATAATAGGAATTTGCTAAGCAGAAAAGTGATCAGAGGGTATTTCAAAGAAGACTGAAGTCTATAACATTTGAGGCAAGGCAAAGAACTTTGTGAACATAGGAAGCAGGGTGAAAGGAGGGGAGAGGAAGCTAGCAAGGAAAGCCTTTGTGAAGCCTTGAATACCATACAAAAAAAAATTAGTTTTCCTCGAGACTCTGAGGAGCTGCCAAAGATTTCTGAGAAAGGAAGAACCTTCAAACAAACTACTGGCCAGAAAGATTATAATGACTTTGCCTTTTTGGTTAAAGTTGAAGCAAACGATGGCTGCAATAAATGCTACATAACATAGCTTTTTAAAAAGCATACTTTCTTACAGTCAGTTTTTAACAGTTCAGTTCTGGGGCAGGGAACAAGGGAGGAATCATAACCATTTACTCTTGGCTCTTCATTTTTGTGTGTGTGCTTATGCTCAAATAGCAAAGACACTGATTTTTTAAAATTATCAATTTTGTTATGATCACTCTCAAGGTCAAATTATGCTTGAGATGCTTTTGTGTATAATAAGCATCACATATGCCCAGTATATCTAAAAATTACGGTAAAGACACTAGAGTTCAATGTTATCATTATTACCTGTCATGGTTATTAGGAATCTATTAATTTTATCTTTTCACATTCATTTTTATTCTTTACAGGTTTATTTTCTTTGTTAGTCTTTCCTTTGTGTCCTCTTTCATAAGCAGAAGGAAGACTGGAATATTAATGCACATAATTGTTGCTTAATGCACAAATAAGATATTTTCTAAGTTTTTATTTTCAGAAGAACAATACAAACTGTTCCACTTCTTTTTTTTTTTTTTTTTTTTTGGAATTTAGTTAGAAAAGATGAAGTAGAGAAAGAATGAGAGAGAGTTCTCCATAAAAAGCTATTCTGAAGCATCCTGCTATGTCAGCCAGATCTTCAAACTGCCAGAAATAGGAAATATCCAGAAGCACTATGCTGTGTAGTGGGAGAGGGGCTCCCATGGTTTTGACCACCTTGCTCCAATGATGTCCTAACTAAAAAGTCACCTCGGAGATGAAGCAAAGAAAAATACACATTAAGGTTATACTTTATGCAAAAAGTATTAAAAAGATCAGTATTTAAAAAACCCGACCTTACTGAACAAAGTAAGGGGCTCATATCCTTTATTGGCTTTCCTTTAGTAAATACTTGCCTAAATTTGGTATAGTTTCCTATATTACTATTGCTATAAATATGTAAATAAAAATGGGGGTACTGTTTAGATACCTCTAGGTCAACCACCCATAGACACTTAAGCAAAACTTAGATCATCCTGACTTCCTGGAAATCCTAACCCTGAATATAAAAAAACAAATGTTACGTTTTTGTCCCTCACAGCATGATTCAGTGAAATTAAACCAATCAGCTATGGATAAATCAGCTTTAAAAGCTCTATTTGCCTTAGAAAAGAACACATGACAGTCAATCATGACAAAGGTGAATACACTTCATCTTTTATGCCCTGCCAACTGTCCTGTAACTGCTGTAGAATTGAGGTTTAATGCCATTTTTCAGTTTTGGGGCTCCCAGTTTGCAAACTGCTGCTCTTCAAACTCAAAATTAGTCAGGCGTGGTGGTTCATGCCTATAATCCCAGATACTTGGGAGGCTGAGGCAGGAGAATCACTTGAACCTGGGAGGTGGAGGTTGCAGTGAGTCAAGATGGCGCCATTGTACTCTGGCCTGGGCAACAAGAGCGAAACTCCATCTCACACACACACAAAAAAAATTCAGACCTTAAACTTAGAACTTGAACTTCCACAAAAAATTATATATATAATTTTATATAGATAGATAGATAGATAGATAGATAGATAGATAGATAGATAGATCTCCCTCTCTCTTTCTAGTGATAGATAGAAAAACAGATACATTAAGCCACTAACCTTTCCTAGCCCAATGTTTTACTTAAGTTTTAAAGGGAAAAAATTCAACATTGAGTCTCTTTAAGGACCCAGATAAAATGAGGAAACAAGGATGTGATTTAATATTGTAGGTTCATTTATCTTCATTTGTAAAAAGAAAAAAAAAATCACTGTAAATATATGGTTATAGCCCTCAATGACCAACAGAGGTAAGAAGATGGCAGATAAATACAAAATGTAATGAGGTAGGACTGTCCAAAAAGCCCTGCCTGTCTTCAGTGTAGATCCTCTTCAATAAAGATTGACTGTAGCCTTCAAGGCAAAATGTATGCCATCATTCTTCAGACAGCTCTTCCTGGGAGACTGAACTCCCTGGCTATTTTTATTAACCTGGGTTTGTCTATACTGACAAAGAAAAAGAAAAAAGCTTTACATTTTGTATTTTTGAAGTGTACCCTCATATAACCAAAGCCACAGGTTTGCATTAATGTAACCATCTAATATGAGTGCCTATATGTCTGAAATTGTTGGATTCTTCTCTACATACTCTGTTACCAATGTTGAGCCACATCAGTAAATGCACATCCTGAATGCACTGTGGATTTACTACAGCTTTTCATTTGACAAAAACTGTTACAAAGTTACACAAATTATCTCAGACTAATAACCTATCTAAATGGTCTAACCTACAGATTATCTGTTTTTAATGGCTTTTGAAGAAATACATTTCATGATTCTTCTTTAGTTCACATCAAAGTTTAAAAATGATACACACACAGAAAAAAAAAAGTATTTTCTGATCTACTCCACATGCCTCTTGTTTCCAATTTGGCTCATCCGGATTTACTCTTTGTGGAATTAAGGGCTTGTGTTAAGTATAAGTAGAGATGATCTTCTCTGAAAAGTGGAATCTGAGTATTTTCTCTACCTACTGCTACACAGGTGTTTTGAACTTCAGTTTCTTTTCAATGAAATGGAGAAAATAATAATTTATATGTAATGGATTTCAACACATTTCTTTGCTGCATTACCCAGTATGTTTCTACTATATTTCCTCCTTTCAAAGGTGCCACTGATTGCAAGTCCCACTAGTAAATGAATAATAGCTTTCCTAAACATTTCTGAAATATGAAATGAGTAAAAACATTGGTCTTAATATCAAAAAAGAAGGATTTTAAGGCAACTTTTAGCCAGGTTTTACACAGATGTCCAACTAAAAATTAGTTTGTTAGGAGGACAACATCTGGTTGTAGAAGGTTTAGGATATTTTATCTTGGGATTTAACATATATATTAAAGTAGTTAATTTCAATAACAAATAAAAATGTGAAATATACTAAAATAAAGAAAAGGAGGAAAATGTGGTATCAGCTATTTGCCTTGTACCATGTGCTTTATGTAAGTTATTTCATTTAATATTTATAACAATCCTATGAAATACATACTACTTTACCCATTTTAAATTGAAGGAAATTCAGGCTCTAAAGAAGTAAAACAAAACAAAAAACAAACAAAAAACTTGACCAAAATATAATAATAATAGGGTATCTAGTAAGTGAATGAATAAAAATTTTAAAATCTAGAACCCTTCCACTACTATGCCTCTCAAATAAATGCCAACTTGATAAGTTTACAAAAAAAAAAAACCTCTGATAAAATATAGTTCCACATGCTTAAAACAGTTTGCTTAGAAATACACCTTTTATATTATCTTGATCTAATTATTCAAGGAGCACTACTTTTAAAGCCAATGTCATTCCAGAGATAAAATTCTGAGTGTCTACACTGTTATGTTCTAATATACGTTATCATTTTTAAAATGCAGGTAAAATTCCATTATTTTTACTTAAATTAGGATATTCTTTTCTCTGATAAGGATAAACAATTATCATTAATACCATTCTATCTGTGCCTATATATGCTGGAGGCAGTTAGGAGCTTGTGTGAAGTCAGACTGAACTAGGTTTGAGTCCCTGCATCACTGAGTTACCAGCCATGGGACCCTGGACTAGTTTACTGAGCCTGTTTAAAACACAATCTCATCATCATTTATGAGTTCATGTTCGTAAAGCTCTGCCTAGCATAGAGTAAACCCAGATGATTCATTCCATAAATATTTTAAATGTTACTGAGGTAAATAGCCTATAAGAGGGAATTCAAATTCTCAACACACTTAACTTCAGCTTAGTCAGTGAGCAAACTGTGCTCAATGTCTTACATATAGAAGTAATTAAGCCTAATTTTAGACTCAAGAATATTATATTCATCTTCATCACTAATTAACATATCAAATATTGCCTTCCCATAGAATTAGAGAAGTACTGGTGAAAATGGCATAGTGGTCCATAATAAGCACCTGTGAGAGATTACTTCTTGATCAAGAATATCAAGAACCAAAGTGAACTTCAGTTTCCAATGAATGCAAATTACCTGCAAAGGTGTTTCCCAGATTTTCTTCCATAGACATTGACCTCATAACATACATTTAGAGAAAAAAAGGGTCCCTGGAATTTTGGGTACACATAAAACTCTCTTTTGGTGATCCATGCTGCATATGTGTTCTCTGGTGACTGGCAGTAAGGAAGCCTATTTAACTTTGTTTACAGATTCACAATTTTCCAAATTTGTATGATGACAGAATTATTTTTGCTACATGAAAGCTATTAAACCTAGTTTGATGGAAACACAGTCCAGGATTCAACAGACTTCTTTTGACTCTCCAATAAGAAAGATGAGAAAAACATTCTTCTTTAATCTGTAGTAACAATAGTGGTATGATTGATTCCCTCTTCAGTTTTCAGGAAGTTTCTGCTACAGAAAAAGGAAGGTATAGACCTTCCTTTTTCTGGTTAAAATTTCAACTAATTCAATGTTGAGGGCGATAGATGAGAGCAGCATATGGCAGTGAGTCTTACACTTCCTACCTACATGAACTGTTTTAGTTCCATAAACAACATGTTTTTTTATTTTTAGTAATGGACTCCTGCCACAGAAATAATGTATCTCTAGGCTCTGATATGACTGGAAGAATTCATTCTGTCCTAGCAAAAGGGAGAAAAAAACCTATATTGGATTGGTAGGTTCTTCCTCATTATGATATAGCAATGTGTACCATGCAATGATTCACTGTGCTTATTAAAAGAAAAAAATATCCTTCCCCAGTAAAACATGATGTCAGCTTACTGGTCACTAAATCAAGAAAATCTCATTAAATTCAAAACACCTGAATGAATCAAACCACCACGGAAAAGAGTGTGCTTCATCTGCATGTTTCTAAAATCTACTACAGGACAGAATATGCTGTACCCTAATTCTGTTGGTTTCTACCCCTCCAAAGTACACATTTCGGGAATTTTTAAAATCCCAAAATTGAACCTGTAATTTCAATGGCATGATGTAAGGCAATATTAAATCTTCACTAGTCTCTAAAGCAGACATGATAATGGCAATTTCTCAAAAAAACGAGAGGCCAGTATTGTCTCATCATGCAATGATATTTCACAAAGCACTGTAACTACTTGGAGTATTAGTATAAAAAAATTAAAAATTCATACTGGAGAAAAAAATAAAGATCCTCTCTACCCTCCCTAAATTTCACATTGGTAAGTGATTTCTGATGCTCCTTATAATCACATTTCTAATAATCACTTTTCTAAATAAGAAAGTCCTTCCAAAGTACCTTTTACGGCGTTCAAAACATTCGCCCTTCCAAACAGAAGTCTCTATTTGGGTATCATCTCATTCCTGACCTACCCAGATGAAATGCTGGACACATACACAATGTGGGTACCCTTTATTAACATCTTGAAGGATAATTTTATGTTGGGCCATTTACACAGTCCTAATGATCTGACAACTGAATTCATAATATATAACAAATTATGAAGGTTGGTGTTTTAAGCTTTATAAAGGGCTTTCAAAAACCGACATTTTAAAAATTTGATTCTTCACAAGTAACACCATAAAATTTAATTCATATAGGTGTACCAACCTGAATTATTAAAGCTTGGATCTTAGAGTAACTTAATAAGTGAGGGAGCCTGAGTAAACATACACTGTGGTAGCAAACTTCCAGTATGGCCCTTGTTGATTTTTGCCTCTGAGTATTCATATCCCTGTGCCACCTCTTCTGCAGTGAATAGACTAGCCTATCTCTGCAGTTTATAGGATGCTGTATAGGATGCTCTGTAATTAATAGGATGCTGAATAAATGAGGTAATGTGACATCTGAGGCCAGGTCACAGATAACACTGTGGTTTCTGCCTCGCTTTCCTGTCTTGCTCACTCTGGTGGAAGCCAATCACCATACCCTGTGGACACTCTTCCAAGACTACTCCATTTCTAACTATAAATGATCCCCCACTGAAACTGAAGTTGGCCTTGGACTGATCTGAGATTGAATTTAGCTGTTTATCTTAATGTACTCAGGGTAGAATTTGGTAACATTATGATTGTTAACTGCACAAGAGGCAAAAGAGGGTACAGCAGGAGGTTTATATTCAAGACATTTAATTCAAATCACTTTAATGTATACCCCCGAAATGATTCTTTAAAATCTCTTAAAATCTTTAAGACTCCCAGTGAAACAAGTTAGCCTCTGCTCCCTCCTGTAACTACACACAAGTGAAATAAAGGTTGTGGGCAGGGGCGGAGGTGAAGATGAGGATATAAAAGACAGAGGCCCAGAAGAACAATTAGAATAAGAAGGAAAACAGTAGCAGAGAGAAGAGGCAGAGGGGGACAGACAGGGTGCAAATTATAAACGCTGAAAAACGAAAGGATAAAAAACAACTAACTTAGCAGAGCAGATAAACCTGAAAGTCCAATGCCAAGAATGTTAAGGAAGAGAAATAGCCAATTCACAAGCAAATTCACTTGTCAGAAACCAGAAAAGGGTGTAAGAATAGGGCGCATATTTGTATTTTTGAAGGGAGTGGCATAGGTGGGACTGAGAAAAAATGGTTGTTTGAACATCTAAGAAGCATATAGGCTCTTAGATCGAATCCTCTACCCTAAGCAACCAGATGACTACACCTCCTCCACCCAGTAAGAGAATAGCAGCTGGGTCTCCTAAAAAGTTAAACCAATAGCCTGGTAGGAATGAGCTCAGAATATTCCTTTCTGAGTAAATCAACACACACAGGAAAAAAATATCTAGAATTACTGATAGTTTATTATATAAACTAAATATACCAAATAAAATGAACAAGTGATAAAATGGTAGTGCTTACCACTTAACAAGTTCTACACATAAATACCAGGTATCTAATTAGCTTTTAAATGCTTTATTTGCAAACATAAGTGGACAATCCAGACAGAGAAACAAGAAACTAAAAAAAAAAAAAATGAACAATGCAAGAACAGAGGAAAACTTTAGAAAACTATGACCAATATGAGAAGACGTGCAAACATGAAACAAGAACAGGATACTATTTAAAACATTTTTGTTGAAATTTAAATAAGAGCAGAAATAACAAATCCCATAAAGGAGCTGGAAAATAAAGCAGAAGAAATCATACTCACAAAGTAGAACAAGAATAAGAGAAAGATAAAAATTGAGATAAATAATATGAAAGTTAGAAGACTGATCAAGTTGGTACAATATACATATTATAGGAGCTCCAGAAATGTCAAACAGAAAACCAAGAGATTCATCCAAGACAATATTCCAGAACATACACTAGAACTGAAGTACATGAGTTAACAAGATAGGATCCACTAAGTATTTTACAGAACGAATAAAAAATGATCTAACCTGAGGCACAAAAGTGTAAAATTTTGAAACACTGAGGACAAACAGAAATCCCTAAAAGACTCAATCAAAGAATATAAAGCCATAATTTAAAAAGCAAGCCAAAAAGCCAAATGCTAGGTAGCAGAATAGCATCACACTCTTCAATAACTGAGTGCTAGAAGAAAATGGAGACATGCCTTCAAAATTTATAAATAACTTATTTCTAGCCTATACATACTATCAATCAAATGTGAGTTTAGCAAAAAGGCATTTTCAGACCATGTGATAGCTCACAAATGTATACTTCCAATTATGGAAGCCTTCCCTAGAAGTTATAAGAGGATTACCTGACTAAAATTAGGAAGAAAACTAAGAAAAAGGAAGACATGAAACCTCAAGGGGAGAGAATCCAAGACAAGAGAAAAGCAAAGGGAATTGTCAGGATGCCAGTGAAGGGAAAAGGTGTATGACAGTGGTGCAGTAGAATGACAGAGCAGCTAACTCCTATTGGAACTGGAGGGCAGACTACCAGGAGACAACTGTCTGAGGAATGTCTCCAGGAAAGCAAAACCAAAACCAAAGCCATGACAGAATACCTGATTTTCAGGAAGTTATTGAGAAGTGGTTTACATTTCTATAGAGAGTTTGGAAAGAGTTAAAAAAAAATGTCACAGGGATGGTACCAATTCTTAACTCCGGGAAAAACAAAACATTGTTAAAGAAATGTAAACATATAATAAGACAATTTTATAGCCATAATCGTACTAATATTGATTTAATTAAAAATGTATATGACTAACTGAAAAAATATAGAAAAACATATAATTAAAATCATTCCCATTTTCCACAGTAGAAAATCAGAAGACAATATGCAAAACAGAAACATACAAACTGAAGATATTCAGAATCACAGAGATAAACCTGAAGAAAAAACAGTTAAAAATGTTGAACATGGTTTCCCTAAGGAATAAGAATACAGAGATGGGAAGAAGGGGGCAGAGTAATGGTACATTTTCTTATACATTTGTAAAACTGCAAACTTCCAGACTCGGTAAATACATGGTTATATACCTATTTATATATATTTTTGACTTTCAAATTTAGATTTAAAACACCAAAGCTATTGGTTTGTCCCAAGAGCAATACAATTTTATATTTAATATTAGAAAATTTTACCACATGTGAAAACACATTTTATCTCTCAAAGGAAAAAATATTTCCTGCTGTAAGACTGAGATATTCCATTTCATTCATTCTTCTCAGACAAAAAAATCTTCAATAACTAATTTTTATATAATATAAATCCATAGATAGATTCAAATACTCATATAAAAGCTAAACAAAGTGACTCACATTAGGTCCACCAAAATGGGTATAAATAGCTCATTTTCCTGGATTGAGTTCCTGCTAATTTATTATTTCAATGTTGTACATATGATACATATACACATTCATATATATAATTATTTAAGATGTGTATGTGGGTTTATGAAAGATAATTTTGGTATGATTAGTACAGAATGGATTTTATTCTTCTGAAGATGCTTTGCTCAATATAAGAATTTAGCTGGGTGCAGTGGCTCACACCTGTAATCGCAATACTGTGGGAGGCTGAAGCAGGAGGATCACTTGATCCCAACAGACACATTATTTCTAGATGTGTCTGTGTGGATCTTTCTGGAAAAGATTAACATTTGAATCGGCAGGTTGAGTAAAGTAAAGAAAATCACTGCACCACTTCACCAATGTGCCCAGGGACCACCCAATCACCAAGGGCCTAAATAAACAAAAAGGTAGGGCAAGTTCGCTATCTTCCTGAGATGGAACTTCTGACAACCTGAGACATCAGTGCCTTTACTTCTTAGGCCTTTAAACTCAGACCAGGACTTACACTATCAGCTCCTTGGTCCTCAGGCTTTCTTGATTGACTCTATACCACTGGCTTTCCTTGATTGAATCTATACCACTGGCTTTCCTGGGCCCCCAGCTTGCAGACAGCATATCGTGAAATTTCTCAGTCTCCATAATCATCTGAGTCAATCTCTTCTAATAAATTTCTCACTTTCTCTTTCTCTCTTCTCTCTCTCTCTCTCTCTCTCTCTCTCTCTCTCTCTCTCTCTCTCCTTACCCACCCCGTGTCTCTCTCTCTCTCTCTCTCTCTCTCTCTCTCTCTCTCTCTCTGTGTGTGTGTGTGTGTGTGTGTGTGTGTGTGTGTCCCATTTTGGTTCCATTTCTCTGGAAATCACTGATTAATATAAGTGGTTCTCACTTATTTAAAGAAAATGGACATATGACAATCACTGATTTTACTCTGTCCTCAGAAACATCGCCCCAAGATTTTGTACCCATTGACCCAATATCTTGAGAGCTGTCTATAAACAGGAAGAGATTTAGAAATCAACACTTAACTGCTTCTTAAATTCAAGCCACTATTTTAAAATGTCAAACTATGTACTCATTTTAAATATATGACTGAGAATCAACTATAGCTCTAGGTACCTGTTACAGCTGGTATGGATGCAACCTTCCAAAAGATCCACATAGACTTCCCACCCATAGGATGTTTCCATTATGGAGGTAGATACATACAGATTAAAACAAGAGAACCACAAAATAGGACCAAAAAACCCCTTAGGCCAGTGAGCATGGGAACTGAAGAGTCTGAATCACAAATATTTAGTGTTTGAACTTGAGAAAACATGGGAAAAAGCCCAGGATGAAACAGAGTAAGACACATTCTGGAAACCAAAATACGATGGGTGGATAAGGAGTGTGAGGAGGAAAAAGGACTAGCAAAAGATAAGGCCAGAGGAGCAAGGGGATGCCAGACCATAAAGAACAGAAGCTTCTACATGTGATCCCAGGGACAATGCGGAAATCATAACATCTTTAAAATGTCATTTTCATCAAAGTGCCATGTGTACACAGTAACATATTTGATCCATGGACAAACTTACACTGTAAAGCACTGCTGTAGTATGCCCATGGCTTGCTACACAGTACAGCAACTTCCCCTAACGTTTTCTTACTTTAGGTCACGTGTTGGCTACCAACTCTGAATAAAATGCTGTTTCTTGAGGATTCATGCTATTCCTTCCTCCTTTTTCCAATTGTTGATAATCTTGTTATTATTTTTAGAAATTTAAGTAGAGTCAGTATCCCCATCTTCTGTTAGGTTAGGTGAAGCTATGAGTGCTTCTAGTTCTTCCCTACATCTTTGCAATCTTTTTTATTTCTCTTCCTTTGGCTGGCTAACATTTTCCTTTATTATCACAAGCTTGTTAACATCTAATTCTATTTTGAAAATCTACATAAAATCAATACAGAGCAAAATGCACAGATACCAAGTGTACAATTGGGTGTTAGCAGTTGTACACAACCACATAACCAACATCCCAATCAAGAAATAAGACATCTCCACTACTCCAGAAAATTGTCTTGCTTCCCCTTCTACCCCATAAGCAACTCCTCTTCTGATTTCTATCACCCATATTAATTGTCTGTTCTAGAAATTCATAAAAATTGAATCATACAAAATGTACTATTCTGTCACTCAAAGTAACATCATGGAGACATTCATGTTTTTGTGTGTGAACAATACACCATTTTCTCTGTATTGCTAAGTAGTATTCCATTTTATGAATATACCACAATTTGTAAAACTTTTTTTTTTTAGTTTTTAGCCATTATAATTAAAACTGCTATGAACATCCATACACAGCTATTTTTGTAAACAAAGCTTTCCATCTGCTTTTGGTAAATATCTTGAACTATTTTAAGAGGGAGCTGTTTCCTCACTATTAACTGATTTCTAGTCATAGGTTAAGAGTATGTTTAATGAGACTAAGGTATAATGGATTCCTGTAGCTTTAAATCCCAATGTATTATGATTTAAGAATGAAATAAAATGATTAATTTTAAGGATTTGTACATCAGTGCTTTGAGAATCCAAAATTGTTGAATCTTACTTGCAGATTAAATCTGAACACTTATGTCTAATATTGCCCCAGCCATCAAGAAAATTATCCCTTATGTCCCCAAAGGAGACCCATCTCAGTGCAAAGGAAGTTTTTAAACTCATGTGTATAGTAGTATCCCTAGTTCTTTAAAATCTAGATAATCAGATTCATTCTGTACTTTAATGAAAAAAAAAGAGCTCTGAAGGAATTGGGGGGGTGGAGCGGAGTAACGTACAAGAAGGGTAACCTAAAAATAAGAACGCAAACGTGTTGCCTTCTAAAAATCTAAGTCGATTGTGTAGTCTCTTACCCTCTTTTGAGGTATTTAAGAAGAACAAAGAATCCTCAGTTTTGTCTCTGTATACAACTGTGCTTTGAGTTAGAAATAGCAAATGAAATGCTCTCTATCCTCCTTACATGTTATAAAACAGAAGGAAGTACCAAGGAATATAGTTACATAATGGCAATGAAGCAAATACATAAAACAGAAATTGAATCTTAGACACAGAACACTACTTGGAAGAGATATTGGGCCTGGATAAATCAAGGGGTATAGTGGCAGATAAAAAACATGAAAAGAAGCCACTGCAGAGGATAATGGGTGTGTGTTTGGGGGATTGATGGAGTGCATGGCCAAAAAAGTAGTGTAACACCTTCAGTTTCAGTGAATATGATCCTTCTCTACATAATAATTTTCCTGGACCTAAGTAGAATTTCTTCTAATTTGGAAAGCAAAATCACAAAGTCTCTGAACTCAGTTTTAATTTCTTTCTTTATAAAACATTATAATCCTTTAAGGGTCACTTAGCAAAAAGAAAGGTAATTCTGATATAAATATTTATACTTTTATCTCAGTCAAAAATAAGGAATATACTTAAACTAGACATGTGGACTTCTGCCTATACATTAGCTAAAGTAATAACTATGGTGAATTACGTTATTATCACTACTAATATTAACCCCAATTAACCATGACACTAAAATTCCCTTGAGTAAAAGGTAAAACCTGCCAAGATATGTTCCGTCTAATAGACCTGAGCTGTCCAATAGTGTCTTGTGGCTACTGAGCCCTTGAAAAGACACTAATTTGAGATATGCTATAAATTTAAAATACATACCAGATTTTGAAGACTTAATATAAGAAATGTTAAATATTGCAGTAATATGTTTTGTATTCTTAAAAATTGAAATGAAAATAAATTTGACACATTGAGCTAGATAAAATACATTATTAAAAATAATTTCACCTGCTTCACCTTTAAAATATACTTACTTTAAGGGTATTGGAAGGGAAGCCACATCAATTTAAAAGTTAAATTTTAATTAAAACAAGTTTATGTGTTATATATATTTTATTCCAACATATAAAATATTTCATTATATAGGTTTTTTTGTCTTTGAGCATGTGTACCATAAATTTTATGCCAACAGTAACTTTGAATCCTGGTTTTTAATCTATGTAGTAGATTTCCTTGAATGACTGAATAAAGTGAAGTTATACAAATTGCCAAGTTCCTGGTAGAGTAAGCATCCAATAAAGTCGATTCTGTATATATGTGAAGTGTAAGCCTTCTAAAAGTTTAAGAAAAATTCAGCCCATCTGTATGGAAAAATTGAAATATTAGGCTAACTTATTCAGGGCTTTCCTTTTCATATTTGTAATTTAAAAAAAAAAAGGTATGCTTGTCTATCCCTTTCTTTCCCCCGAATATCCAATTGATAATTTTTTTCTCTGTCATTATATTTTACTGCCATTATATTTTCTCTGTCATCATATTATACTTAGGTCATAATTTCTTTATATATATATATATATATATATATATATATATGTCATCATATACTTAGGTCATAATTTCTTTATATGTATATAAATTATGACCTAAGTATATGATAAATTTATAATTTACAAATTTCTTTATATATAAATTATGACCTAAGTATAATATGATGACACACATATATATATATGTGTGCGTGTGTACATATATCTATCTAGATATATATATATATATATACGTATATATATATACGTATATATATATATATATATACGTATATATATATATATATAATTACATTTTAGGTTCTGGGGTACATGTGCAGAACACGTAGGTCATAATTTCTAAATGATTCTTGATTTTTTTAAGGCACAGATTCACCACTGACTATAAAATTTATTGAACTGAATATTTTAGAAAAACAAATTGCTGAATTCAAATATATTAGGAAGTTATTTTGACTGAAGAATGATTCAGGAACCTGGGACAAAGAAACTTGACAGTAGACTAGAAAATAGCAGCAGATGACCATGAACTCTTTATAAAGTTAGGAGGCCACCACTCCTAGGTGATTTCAATCTTGCTATATGTAGATAGGTTTTTCTTTGGTCATTCCTTTCTTATCCCTATTATCAGTAATTTAACAAAATTGACTTTTATTTTTATCTGCTCTGCTTTTAATTCTCGCTTGTGATAATTTTGTTTTCTTTTAGTAGGAAAAGGTGGCCAAGACTACATTTTTATTTCTCATTCCTAAAAGGAAGTGTTTTTATTTGAAATATAAACAACCTATCTAGAATAACTGAGGCATTTACTGAGTCCCTGAAAAAAAGGCTCAATATTTCTACATATTCTGTCATATAACTCCCAGAACATCTCTATAAATCTTTAAGGCTTTCTGAGGAAAATACCATTATTCCCCTACCTTTTTAAGAGATCAGGAAATTAAAGCTCAAAGAGGTTATTACTTAACTTACCAAAATCAGACAGGTATATATATTTCTCAGATTCTTTGCCTTCCCAAAATCAGGATCCTATTTACAATCAATGGTGTCATGACTGGATAAAATTCGTTAACAAGGACATCACAGCAGGGATTCAGAGGCAGGTTTGTTTGATACAAACTCACTTGCTCTTCGACACAACTGCATTACAAAAGTTAGATGGGCCTAAATCTGGAGTTCAAAACCTGAGTAAGCTCCCATCCCTGTAAATTTCAAAGCCTGATTACATCTTTTTTGTTTTCCTATTGAGTACTGAAATCAATCAAAATAAAAAGCAAATTATTATAATAAATTTTAAATAGTTGTTGTATTCTACATATATAATATGGAAGCCACCTCAACTCTCAAGTAAATGACTCAATTTTCTAAGTAGTGAAATCAGTACATGAGTATAGTGGAAATATAAAGTGATTGCAAAATTTATAAACATCCTGTTAGTGACAAACATTGCTTCTTCAAATTGTTGGCTCAAGGTAATGTGTTCACCTTATTATTCCGGGGCAATTTTACAGTTAAGTCCCCCAAAACACTACCTAGAAAGTAAAAAATGTTGGTTTTAGTCTCATCTTTCACATGACATGGGTTTTATCACTTACATTTTTGTACCTAAAAATGTCACATTTTAAAACATATGGGTTTGAGTCACTCTGAAATATTCTAGTTCTAAACCCAAACTATCCATCGTTGAATCAAGACATAAAAAAGAAAAAGAGTTTGGAAAAAAGAATAACATTGTCCATCTAATTTCTGCAGATATATACCCTGAAATGCAGTGTATGAAGAGACTGTTCCTCCCTAGTGGAAAGCAAAGCATTGATACATAGTGTTCCCAACTTCAATTCAATAGAATCTCTTCAAAAACATAATGCACAAGAGCTTCTTGTGTAATATCTGTACCACTAACTTTTATGAAAAAGTAACTGAAGCAATGATTTCCTAGCAGGTTACCTTTTGATCTGTTTCTGAAATGTCTGAACAGCACAGTCCTTACGCCACAGATGAGTCACTGAACGCCTTGGGTCAAATAATTGTAGAACATCAGAAAAACAATGATTCACCATGCATTTCATATTGCAAATGACTCATTTTGTTGAATTAATTCATTTTTCTAAACACATTAACTGTAGGACCTAGTTTATCAAGGGACATTGTATATGTTGGAAAGAAATATGGAAATCAACATGGGAAAGTAAGTTAGAGGAGGGTCATCTTTTAGATGACTCATTGGAGTTAGGTTATTCTATCCAAATGGAATACGCCATAATAAAGACACTGACTGAAGCAAAAATCTTAGATAGACACAGAGAAATGGAAAATGCAAGGCTCAAATTAATCAAAGTTAATACACACAAAGCAACCATGGGACTCACCCTGGAACACTGCTCAGTTGAAAAGACTGAGTAAAAAGGAAGAAGTCAGAATGCACAGTTAGGGCACCAGTGAGAATATTTAAAATTTTAGGAAGGTTGACCTTTCTAGATAGAAATGAATTGTATCAAATATCTGTAATTTCTCTTATTATATATGTCCAGATGTATATTTATGCTTTCCCCAAATTCTATAACCTAACTATATAAAGAACTAGTTTCTTAGTCATGCTTTATGTTTATATGCTCTTCATTATACTGATTTCTTTGCCTAGAAGGCTTTCATCCCTTTTTCCTTGACTTCTGACAAAATCCCATCAATATTTCTCTATAACTATATTCCCAAGAACTCTAAACTTTTCTACAATGTGTCTGTCTCTTCCCACAAAACTGTGTTGTAGTTTCATTCATGCACTATGGTACTTCATCAATGTGTTTTTTATCTGAAATCAACTGTTCATTCAGGGCTTAAATCACTGGTAAACAGTGTTTCTGAATGAGATCAAGGTATAATCAAGCATGCAGCAAGGTGTCTGACAGTTCTCAATAGGCATGTTTATTTATAAATATTGGGAGTGAACTTTACAATATAGAAATAGTGACTCAATGACATTAATATGAAGGATAAAGAGAAAGAGTATATAAGAATAAATGAGGCTCATGCCACAAAGCAAGATTCTATTATTATCACCATCACCCCAATTACTTAGGAAAAAAAAAAAGTATACTCCTAGAATCAGATGGAACAGTTGCCCTGAGTACAATTACATTCTGAAAATTACAATGCATTAAACACCCACCAATACTTTCTCCAACAGATACAGTATTAGTTTTGTATATCACTCTAATGTGCTACTATACTATATTAGCTTGCATTATTATTCAAAAATATTTTCTGCAAGAGGATAATATATACTTGTCTCATGCTGACATTAAATTGCTTTGACCAAATGACATGTGGAAAGAATTACTTCATGTGAGCAGAAGCTCTGTGATGTCTACCATGTTCTTATTTTTCTCTCTGTTAAAAGATAGGTAATATTACAGGTATAGCCTACACTGCCAGCCTCAGTTCAGAATAAAATGAAGTAAAGGAGAGGTGCAGTTACTCTACGATGGACACAAAGTGATAAAGCAAGTTCACATGAGTAAGCAATAAACTTTTGTGGTGTAAACCACTGAGATTTGGGGTTTGATTTTAACGTACAATATTGACTAGCTTATCCCAACTCATTGTGTATCTGTATACATTTGAGACTAAATAAGTAATGTTATTATATAACACACACACATACATACAAAATACACACAGACACATATATATGTATAAATGCATCTTTCTCATGTTTTGTTTTTCAGGGTCACTGGAGGGTAAAGAAAGAAAGTTTTCAATCTGGACAGATTAGTAAAGGTTTTCTCCTTGTGCCAATAAATGCAATTGCTTTTGTTCTGGGTTTTTTCATTATTTGTTTTCTTTTTTCCTCCAGAAAGTTTTTCTTTCAATAAAAAAGTATTATTTGATATTACAGCTCAAATCAATTATGTGCCTCTTCCACCTGTCAATATTTACGGCTCTGAGTATCAACCTTTGCACATTTCCTATTCCATTGCATTCTATTCTATTCCACTCACTTTCATAAAATAGTGCAGAAACACTGGCTTTACAGAGACAGTGACTATTAACATGATTGATTCTGATATGAACTGGCTAGGTCCCCAACCAAATCTCATCTTTAATTGTAGCTCCCATAATCCCCATATGTCATGGGAGGTAACTGAATCATGGGGGGCAGGTTTTTCCTGTGCTGTTATCTTGATAGTGAATAATTCTCATGAGATCTGATGGTTTTATAAAGGGCAGTGGTTTTATAAAGGGCAGTTCCGCTGCACACACTCTCTTGCCTGCCTCCATGTAAGACATGCCTTTGCTCCTCCTTTGCCTTCCACCACGATTGTGAGGCCTCTCCAGCCATGTGGATCTGCAAGTCCATTAAATCTCTTTTTCTTATAAACTACCTGGTCTTAGGTATGTCCTTGTTAGCAGCATGAAACAGACTAATATAGATTCCTACTGTAAGGATGTATTTTCCCCCATCCCAACTTGGTATGCACCAATAAGCAGAAGCATATCTGATAAGGAAGGCAGAGAAACAAATCATACTTATTATATGAAAAATTGTTGTTGACTACCGACCACATTTTATTGCAATATTTCTTTGCAAGGTTTCCATTTGGTCTGTTGCCAGATCATTCCCTCCCACAGTGAAAACGTTTATGTATCTTCCAGGGCAATAGCTTGCTGGCAAAGATCTCTTCTCAACATTAAACATCTGCTCAATATTCATTAAGTCTCCTCTCCACTTTTTATTTCCTTTATCTTATAGATTGCTTGCACCCTACTCCTTTCCCAAGGTGTTCTTAGACAAAGAGTTGTGCATCTTTGAAAATACATTCTGAATCCATATTTACACTAAATCATAAGATTGAAGATTTATAGAAATAGGAAACTAATTGGAAACAGCTAGGATAGTGTCTCACAAACAGCAGGTACAGTCATGCCTGGCATAATGACATTTCAGGCATAATGACATTTCAGTCAACTATAGACAGCATAAAGGACGGTGGTCCCATAAGATTATAATACTGTGTTTTTACTGTACCTTTTCTATGTTTAGCAATGTTTAGATACACAAATACTTACCATTGTGTTACAACTGCCTACAGTATTCATTAAAATAACATGCTGTACAGATTTGTGGCCTAGGAATAAGAGTCTATACCATACAGCCAAGGAGTATAATAAGCTGTACCATCTAGGTTTGTATAAGCACACTCTGATGTTCACATAACAATAAAATCACCTAAAGATTAATTTATCAGAATGAATCTCTGTTATTAGGGAACACAGGACTGCATTTAATAAGTGGTAAGATCCTCCTCCTTAAGAAAATTATCTAAGCCAAGAAAATATATCTGATATAAGACAAAATAAAATAATATAATCAAAGACAAAGTAAAATATAATAAATAAAATCTGAGTCCATTCATCTAATGTTTTTCCAATCATAAGGTCAAGTCATTTTATTTATTTATTTATTTATTTATTTATTTTTATAAAGGAATGGGAAAATCAGCCACAAGGATTGCTATATGCAGACTATTGTATTCATAAAACAGTGGATTCAACCTCATGAGGTTTTTATGAGTATTAAATGAAATAATGCACAGGAAACACAAGCAGTTTCAGGCATAAGTGCCTCTAAATGGCGCTGATAATGTTGAGTAGCATTACCGTCACAGCTCTGGGTGTGCTTGGACTCCTAGAGGTGAAGACTAACTTTTTCAAGGAAAATCAATGTTCACACAGCATCTGTTGCCAATTCAGGTCAAAATAAATACATGGAAATTATAAGCCAACATTTAGAAACACTCATACTAACATGGGCAAAGACTTACATGTCAGAACCTGACACTAATCTTGTCCCAGTGTTACCTTTCCTCTCTTAAACCTGAATCAGCCTTTGATACAAGCTCAAGAACCATACAAGCTCAAGAACCATACAAACAAACATTCACTGCTTGTCCAAGGATACCATGATAGCCAGAGATGATATTTAGACCACAATATGTACACTGGTCTTACCACTATTCATCAACACAAAGAAGTGATCACTAGAGTTCAGTCAATCACAGGAAGCTTATGGGAAAACCAGAACCCAATATGGGGCTGGTTTTATAGGTGGTACTAAGAAATGAGGATGGTGATAGACAAGAACTTTTCTTTGACTAGGCTACTCATCTTAAAATGCACTAATAATGCTAGCTTCCTTCCACAGTTATAAGGAACAAATTAGAAAACATCTGTCAATCACTTAGAGTGGGAACTCACCTATTTTTAGCCCTTAATAAATATTAGTAATATTATTAATAGGATTATCATCATCATTATCACCACCCAAAAGAGCTTGGGGCAACCACTAATTCCTTTTTACACATGCATTTAGGAGCAGGTTAAGAAAGAGATCTTTGGAGAACTCATCTGCAACTAAGTGAAAGTTGATAGAACCATTGATTGCCTCAGGGCAAAACAAGGAAATGCGAAGGGATTCGGAGTACAATGCAAGTTGATTATAAGCCCATGAGACTCTCGAAGAACTGCAGACTGGGACAATCAGCAGGAAACTTCAAACAACACTGGTTTTGAAAAGTGCTGTCGCAGTTGGGATCTTTTATAATGAGTAATACACCTACAGGAACAACTGCAAGAACTGAAGAAAGCAGCCACTTCTGGGAACAAGCAGACATGACACTGTCAGGCTAGAAGACTTTCAGGCTCCAAGATCTCTACCAAGGACGCATGACTCACTCTTTAGGACAGAGGTTCAGTTTGCATTATCCTTCAATATGTAGAGGTATGTGCAACAAAGAAATGGAAGATATTTCATCTCACTCTTACCTAAGGACAAGATTCATGTCTAATTCATCTTTCTATTCCCCTATAGTGCCTAGCACTTTAATGGCACCTGGTACTTTTTCACATGGTAGATGCTCAAAAAATCTTTTGAATGAAAAACACCTTAGCTTCACATATTGTGATTTGTTAAGAAACCTAGATGCACTGGACGGTAACTGGTCAGCTTGTAAACTATAATTGAGTCTTCAGATTCTCAGGGGTTTTGCCAAATATCACTTCTGAACTCCAGCAGATACTAAAGAAGCAAGTAAGAAAAAAAATTACTAGATCCCAGCACCTCAAATCTTATGGTAACATTATATAATGAGTTATACATATCATGAGTCATGCATAACATGTATAACAAGTGACAATGAGATTACTATATGTGGACATTATAATATATATACATCACATATATACAATAGACATAGTGTATATATAGTATATGTACACAATATATTATGTTCTTTAGTTTTGAAGCATTATCACTCCATGCCAGTTGCTCTCTTTTAATAGAGATGGTTAAGTTCAATGTGTAATACTTATTTAAACCCTAAAACCTCTTATCTTTATATTTGAGGTTGCAACTGATTGTCATTAGCCTAATGAAGGCTTTACCTTGGTAGTTACCTCAAAGTTAAGTGCTAACCATTATGCCCAGCAGTGCACACAATTATCCTAATGTTCCTTGAAATTAAGATCACACCACTTAGCTTATAAGGACTTAAATATCTACAATATTCTATACATCCTACTGGATACTGAAGTTATAATACATAGTCTTCCTTCTACTTACTTCCAGTTTGGGGGAGGCAGGTAAAGGTAAGTCAATTACCCGTGATTTATAATAATGCTATGATAATAGTAAAATACACCGATTATTATGAAAATACAAAGGAAAAACACGTAGAATGGTTAAAAGATATGTAAAGCCTCAGAAGACTGATGCATGAGTTAAGTTTTCAAGAACAAGTAAGGGTTTGCTTGAGTTGCCCTACAATATGGTTTGGCTATTTGTCCCTGTGCAAATCTCATGTTGACTTATAATCCCCAAAGCTGGAGGTGGGTCCTGGTGGAAGGTGTTTGGATCATGGAGGCAGATCCTTCATGGCTTGGTGTTGTCTTTGTGATAGGCAGTTCTCATGACATTTGGTTATTTAAAGTGTGTAACTCTCTCTCTCACACTCTCTTTCTCTGTCTCCTGCATCTCCCATGTGATGTGCTTACTCCTCCTTCATCTTCTGCCATGATTGCAAGTTTCCTGCGACCTCCCCATAATCCGAGCAGAGGCCAGTAACATGCTTCCTGTAAAGCCTGCAGAACCCTGAGACAGCTGAACTTCTTTTTGTTATAATTACCCAGTCTCAGGCATCTTTTTTTTTTTGAGACCAAGTCTCACCCTTTTGCCCAGGGTTGAGTGCAATGGTACAAGCTTGGCTCACTGCAACCTCTTCCTCCCAAGTTCACGTGATTATCCAGCCTCAGCCTCCTGAGTAGCTGGAATTACAGGTGCATGCTACCATACTCAGCTAATTTTTTGCAGCTTTAGCAAACGTAGGGTTTCACCATGTTGGCCAGGCTGGTCTCAAACTCCTGACCTCATGATCTGCCTGCCTCAGCCTCCCAAAATGCTGGGATTACAGGCATGTGCCACCGTGCCCAGCCTCTCTATAGCAGTGCAAGAATGGCCTAATACACCCTGTGACCCTACTTCATAAACATAGAGTAATTCATTTTTTTAAAAAAATGTTTTCCTGAGCTTATTCTATTTGTCTACTTATCAAAAAAAAAAAAAAATCAAATGGACTATATTAAAATCTAGGAATCATAATGCTGATGTGTTCCCCAAAATTCATTTGTTGGCAACTTTATCCCCAATACAAAAGTGCTGGGAGGCAGGGTGTTTTGGGAAGTGATTAGGTCATGAAAGCTCCACCCTCACTAGTGGATTAGTGCCTCTACGAAAGGGCTTGCAGGAATGGGTTCTGTCTTTTGCCCTTTTGCCATGTAAGGACATTGAATTCTTCCCTCTCTTGCCCTTCAGTCTTCTGCCATGTGAGGACAAAGAAAAAAAGGCCCTCACCAGATGCTGAAACGTTGATCTTGGACTTTACAGTCTCCAAGAATCATGAGAGAGAATAAATTTCTGTTCTTCACAAATTATCCGGTCTCAGATACTCTGTTATAGCAGCACATAACAACCCAAGACACGTAAGTTTAAGAAGGCATTGCTCCACAAAGTATGTTATAACTTATCTGTGAAGTTCCAAGTCATGTTGGCAACCACAACACCCCTTTACAACTGAAAAATCAGCAATTCTTCAAGAATGTGACTGGATAAACCACTAGGTAATAATGGCTTTCACTGAGACTTCATCTAATTCAATGTTGCAATATAAGATCTGCATAAAAGTGCCTTCCAGTCTATAACAAGATAAGGGACTTGTGCTAGAATGTAAATAAATGTATTTCCTTCATTGAAAGAATCTTGCTATGGAAAAATAAAAAGTGAGTTAGATTGTGATGCAAGGTTCTACAGACCAGTTGCAAAATTTTAGACGAATATTTTCTGTAGCATTGATCTAAAAGCAGATTGCCAGTTCTCTTTTCCTCGTGTCCAACATTGAATCCATCAGTAAATCTTTTGTACTATTATTTTTTGCACATTACTTTTGAAATATATCCTAAACCCAGTTACGTTTACCACATCTAGTGCTACAAACACAGCCCAAGCAGCCCTTACTTCTCATGTTGCGGCCCATTAAACGGTTTCTCTGCCTCTGCTCTTACCCTGCCCCCTTGGCAACCAGGGTGAAGCTTCCTGAAAGCATGCATTTGATCAGGTCTCGCCTGGGCTTAACATTCTTCAGTGACAGAAACATTTGCTCAGGACTACTTCCTTGATTCTCACTACCTCACAAGCTGCTCCTTCTCAGTTTCCTTGCCTGGTGCCTCCTTGTCTTCCTATCCTCTAAATATTGGTCGACTCTCAGGTCAATCCTCATATTTCTCTTTTCTGTTACTGCTCACCAACCCTCGTGCTTGTCATGCTTTATCACATTATCACAGTATGTTTTCTTCAAAGCTTTTATTTATGTACAGTAGTCCCTCTTTATCTGTGGAGGAATACATTCCAAGACCCCCCCCTCCCCGCCCATTGAATACCTGAAACCAAGGATAGTACCAAACCCATCAATCAGAACATGTTTCTATTCATGGTTTCCACCTACAAATTTAGTGCCTTTTTCCATCTTAACTAGTCACTCCTCATGCACTGGCTGTCACTTTTGCCGTCTGAGCTGCAACAGCAAAACAAACACAAATTTTGTTTTCCTTCTCCACAATTTCTGGCTAAATGTATTCTTACTGCAGATTTTTGCAACCTCAGCATGTGATTAGTTTCCCTTTCCTTATGAAGTTTAGAACTTTCACCTTTTCACTTAAAGGAAGCACCTCCCAGCTTCTCTTTGGCATACCCAAGTTCCAGCATCACTACTCTTGTGCTTTGAGGCCATTACGAACAGTAAATAAGGATGGCTTGAATACAAGCACTACAATACTGCAACAATAGATCTGATAACTAAGGCTATGGTGTGTAAGATCTATAGCATGGATATGCTGGCCATGATTCACATCCCAGGTGAGCCAGAGCAAGATGGCAGATTTCATCATGTGTTGATATGGTTTGGCTGTGTCCCCATCCAAATCTCATCATGAATTGTAGCTCCTATAGTCCCCACATTGTGGGAGGGACCCGGTGGGGGCGGGCTGGTAAATGATTCACGGAGGTAGGTTTATCTCTTGCTGTTCTCATGGTAGTGAGTAAGTCTTACAAGATCTGATGGTTTTATAAAGGGCAGATCCCCTGCACATGCTCTCTTGCCTACCACCATGTAAAGCATGCTTTTGCTCCTCCTTTGCCTTCTGCCATGATTATGAGGCCTCCCTAGCCATGTGGAATAGTGAGTCCATTAAACCTCTTTTATTTTTTCTAAATTACCCAGTCTCTGGTATTCCTTCACAGCAATATGAAAATGAACTAATACACGTGTGCTACTAAGAATGATATGCAATTTAAAACTTATGAAATTTTTTATTTCCAGAATTTTCCATTTAATATTTTCAGACTGTGGTTGACTACTGGTAAAAGAAACCTTAAAAAGGGAAACTACTGTTAAGTGGGTGACCGCTGTATGTGCTTGTTTTTTTGTTTTGTTTATTTTTACTTCCAAGAATGATGCAATTTAATGCTAATACAAAGCTTGCATTTACAATGTTTTCCACTTAGATTTTTGTCTACTTTTAGATACTGGAGTACACATGCAAGTTTGCTTCACGGGTGTGTTGCACCCACATAGTGAGCACAATACCCAACATGTAGCTTTTTGACTCACATATTCCTTTCTCCTTCCCCCTCTAGTAGTCTACAGTGTCTCCTGTTCCCATGTTTAGGTTCATGTGTTCTCAATGTTTAGCTCTAATTTATAAGTGAAAGTATGCAGTATTTCATCTTCTGCATTTATTAACTTAGGATTATGGCCTCCATCTAAATCCATGTTGCTGTAAAGGACATGATTTAATTCATTTTTATGGCTGCATAGTATTCCATGATGTATATGTACCACAATTTCTATATATAATCCACCATTAACGGGCATCTAGGTTGATTTCATGTCTTTGCTACTGTGAATAGCCCAGCAATGAACATAGCAGTGAATGTGTCTTTTTAGTAGAATGATCTATTTTCCTTTTGGCATATACCAAGCAATGGGATTAGTGGTTCAAATGGAAACTCTGTTTTAAGTTATTTGAGAAATTTTCAAACTGCTTTCCACTATGTCTGAACTAATTTACCACCAACAATGCATAAGCATTCCCTTTTCTCTGCAGCCTTGCCAGCATCGACTCTTTTTTGACTTCAATAATAGCCATTCTGACTGGTGGAAGGTGTTATCTCACTGTGGTTTTTATTATTTATTTCTATGCTGATCAGTGATGATGAGTATTTTTTCATCTGTGTGTTGGCCATTTGTATGACTTCTTTTGAGAAGTGTTTGTGAATATCCCCTGCCCATTTTTAATGGGGTTATTTGGTTTTTGGCTGTTAAGTGCCTTACAGATTTTGGATGTTAGACCTTTGTTGGATGCTTAGTTTGTGAATATTTTCTCCCAGTTCTATAGGCTGTCTGTTTACTCTATTGATAGCTTATTTTGCTCTTTATTTTGGTCCCACTTGTCAATTCTTGGTTTTGTTGCAGTTGCTTTTGGGACTTAGCCAAACATTCTTTGCCAAAGCCAATGTCAAGAAGGGTATCTCCTAGGGTTTCTTCTGGGAATTTTGTAGTTTGAGATCTTACATTTAAATTTTTAATCCATCTTGAGTTAATTATTATATTTGATAAAAAAAAGGTCCAATTTCATTATTCTGCATATGGCTAGCCAGTTACGTTCACACCATTTATTGAACAGGGAGTCCTTTCCCTATTGCTTGTTTTTATCAACCTTGTTGAAGATCAGAATAAGTGTGTGGCTTTATTTCTGAGTTTTTACTCTATTCCTTTGGTCTATGTGTGTATTAGTCTAATCTCACACTGCTAGGAAGAAATGCCTGAGACTGGATAATTTAAAAAGGAAAGAGATTTGACCCACAGTTCTGCAGAGCTGAAGCGGCCTCAGGAAACTTATAATGATGGTGGAAGGGGAAGCAAGCATGTACTTCTTCACATGACACAAGCAAGGAGAAATGCCAAGAAAAGGTGAAAGTCTCTTATAAAACCACTGGATCTCATGAAACTCACTCACTTACTATCATGAGAACACTATGGGGGTAATGGCCCCCATAATTCAATTACTTCCCACTGGGTCCCTCACATCACACATGGGAATTATGAGAACTACAATGCAACATGAAATTTCAGTGGGGACATAGCCAAACCATATCAATGTGTCTGTCTGTGTACCACTACTATGTTGTTTTGGTTACTATAACTTTATAGCATAGTTTGAACTTGGGTAGTGTACTGTCTCCAGCTTTCTTCTTCCTTTTTAGGGTTGTTCTGGCAATTTGGGCTCTTTTTTTGGTTCCATGTAAATTTTAGAACATTATTTTTCTAATTCTTGGAAGAATGACATTGATGGTTTGATAGAAATAGCATCAAATCTATAAATTGCTTTAGACAGTATGGTCATTTTAGCGATACTGAATCTTCCAATCCATGCGCATAGAATGCTTTTCTATTCATTTGCATCATCTCTGATTTATTCCAGCAGTGTTTTGCAGTTATCCTTGTAGAAGTCTTCAACCTCCTTGGTTAGCCATATTCCTAGTATTTCCTTTCTTTGTGGTTATTGTAAATGGGATTGTGATCTTGATTTAACTCTTAGCCTGGACATTATTGGTATATACAAATGCTACTGATTTTTATACATTGATTTTATAGGCTGAAATCTTACTAAAATAACTTATCAGTACTAGCAATCTTTTGGACGAGTCTTTGGAGTTTTCTAAGTATAGAAGCAAAGAGAGATAGCTTGATGACTATTTTCCTATTTGGATGCCTTGATCTCTTTCTCTTGCCTGAATCCTCTGGCTAGGATTTCCAATACTATGCTGAATAGGAGTGGTTATAGCGGGTACCCTTGTCTTATTCCGGTTCTTAAGGGGAATGCTTCCGGTTTTTTGCCCATTCAGTATGATGCTGGCTGTGAGTTTTTCATAGACAGCTCCTATTATTTTGAGGTATATTCCGTGGATGTTTGTCACCATAAACTGGAAAGCCAAGTCTGTGACAGCAAGGATTTCACTGGTATTATTCACCACTTTTCATTCCCAATGTTTGGCAATGAGTGCACAGTCAATATACTTGTTGAAGGAAAGAATGAATGAATGAATGAGTTGTGAATCCCTGAAATTCAGAATTAAAATGACTTACAGTTTATTATGCAGGTATCTTAAGTATAATATAATATATATGTACACATATATATTTATACACATACATATATACACACATACATACTCTCTTTATATATTTAGGTTGTCAGGGGAGGTGTTCCTAAATCAATTCAGATCAGAACCCACATTCATGATAGTCTATAGGAAATATTTGTAACTTCCTTCTACTTTTGTTGCCCAGATGTTGCTCCTTTGTGGTTCATGCTATTCTGCGTTGGAGCAGTCCCTTCCTTGCATCAGGGTCTGTACTGTAAATAACAGAATGCTCAGGCTGTCAGCAATGTACCAAGTGCAGTATTCATAAATTCAGAGTCAACACTTGGACTTCTGCAAGCCCAGCTCTCTCTTTTCTTAATTTCACAAAATTTAAGGAGGCTCCCACATCTTCCAATACACTTCACCTGCCAATACTAAATTCTCAGAGCCCAGGGACCCCATCTATTTTCAGGGCCAACTGTCTTCAGGCTGCAGCTGTAGGTCCCATCCAGCAGCCTCTGCATTCTGCATGGGTGTGGCCATGGCAACAGGATATGCTTCACACCTCACTCCTTTTGGTAGAAGAACTTGCAGACAGATCGGAATCCACAGGAAGCTCCACCACACAGAAGTCTGGATTCCAGCCACTTCCCATGTGAGACTATGAAATGTTCCATCTGGCTGGAACAGCTCAGAGGAGCTCTGTTCTGTTAACTATACAGGCTTGTAGAAATAGGAACTGATAACAAGTCAAGCACTGGAGGCAAACACCAAATTTAAATGTGAATGCTAATTTTGCTTACTAGAAAAATTTCTTATAGATACAAAGGTCAGAACTTTTTTTTTGGCACCAAGGCAACAGTTTATTAAGCCATCAGTTCACCAAATACAGCACAGAGTTTTATTATGCTCATGTTACTTTCTTCTGTACAGAATTTTTTTTTTAAATGGGATGCTCTTCCCCATTAAATTACCTGGGAAGGAGAAACCTATTTTTCCTGTTGCAGTATCATCAGGGATAATAAACACCTTAGTACATTCGATGATGCCATGTGGGAAATTTTTTATTGCACTTTTCCCTCTAATTGGAAGTGAGCCAACCAAGGTGTTTCATAATGTACTTGGTGACCACTCTTACCACACCTTAGAAGACAATGTTTTCTGGTCAGTGAATTAATATGCAGATCTTCTTATAGCCTAGTAACCATGTTCTATTTTTAGTTAAAAGGCTTATCTTATAACCCTTCTTAGCTGAAATTACTATCCACAGGACAAGTATCAATGTAAGATAAAGTAAATCTTAATAATACCTCCAATACCCCTGACCTTCTTTTAGCCATGAACAATCCTAATTTATACATGTTTCACATGTCTTCTCATAAAGAAATCATGAAAAATAAGCCTTTAGCATAAACTGATACCAAAAATGTCATTATAGTTCCTCTGCTTTTCTGCTTTCCACTTTAGGTCCACAGGACATTTGAAATACTCATTTTTATTACCATATTGGGTATCTTTTCTTTCCTGTTGTTAAAAGGAAACGTCTGTAAGAAACTGATACCTACGATACCAAATGGAATGGAGCTGTGGCCGAATTTTGCATCCAAAATGACTGACTCATATTTTATAGCTATTTAACGTCCAAATGAGAACACAAATGGCTTTTATTGCTGGGTTACTAGAAATAGAGAATCGACAAGGTAATTTGTCTTTTATTATTTTTACTGCTTGTCCCTCTAATCTTGTTATTCAAGTTAGAGACCATTATTGGAGTTGTAATACCTTATTTGTTGAACAATAGACCTTAGAATACCTCATGCTAAAATCAAATGCATAAGAAATACATGTATCCATGGATTTCAAACGGCAAAGCTGTAACTAGGATTCATCTAGCTACCATTTATGTTTGCTTCTGTAATACAGAACAACACTAAGTCTCTCATTTCTATATATGTGAAAAGCTAGAATTCTACAACCTCAGAATGCAGAAAGGTTTTGTTAAAACATCCAATGCTACTTAAAGAAAATTTTAAAAGGACAGAAAAGTTACCACATTCTTTAGTCTCTCTTACAAACTGTTTTTGACTCAGAACAACAGAATTTTTTACATCTATACCAGATGATATCTTCAGAGCTCTTTCTTCCTGCTGCCACCTCGGTGTAGGGACAATTTATGTTTTAATTATTTTTATTGAAAAAAAAACTAACTTAAATTAGCTTAAACAGAAGTGAAAAATAATGGGGTAATGCAGCTGAAATATTCAGGAATCATACTGGCTGCAGGTGTGGTGGGATTAATGCGCTAGATGTACTTTTTTACTTTTTGTTTTGTTTTGACTAATTTCACTTTCAGGTAGGCTTCCTCCATTGGATAACAAAGATAACCATCGGCTGCACTAGACAAGAATCCTAACAGCTTTGTATGAGAAAGACAGCATGTTTTTAGTGTTCTGTCAAAATCCCAGGGAATACTGTCATCATTTTACCAGCTTAGATCCTGAATCTATCCTTGAGCAACTCACTGAGAGGAGAGGTGAGGGTTATTTGGCTGGATAGGTCACATGCTTACCCCTAGGGGAACAGGAGCAAAAGTGGCAGATCAGCCCCACATCACCACAGGACTGAAAAAGTTGGCTAGGGAGTCAGGGCACTCCACAAAAGAATGTTGCCTAGATTACAGACACATACTCCCAAAAGGAGGGAAGTCCACAAAGGAATGTTGCATAAAGACACACATTCACAGAAGTACAGTCCCAAAAACAGAATCTACTAGAGAACAAGGTCCTCTGATAGTAGTCAGACTCTGAAGCTCTCATTGACATCATGCATAAAGATGCCACACACAGAAAAAGAATTCTCTGCAACTGCTTTGACAATCTCCTCTGAATATCCTTTTCTAAGGGGCCTCTGAAAGTGCCTCAGGATGCGATGCAGGATCAATATGCAACATCTTATGTCTTCTGCTTACTAGACAATAAGTACCTGGTGACTAATAATGAGCCCCCCAAGTGCAGGTGGAGGCCAGCTGTTTCAGGACAAGCTATCTTTGCTTCATGTGAAACATTTCAGAAATCGCACATATGGGGACATACAGACCCAGAGTTGGTAGCATTAAACGGAATGACACTTGTTACTGTCCAATGCTCCAAAATATCCACAAACTTGAGTTTCCATGAAAATAATATAATGAGCTGACAAGCAATTAATCCCCACTGATAGTTAACACTAAAAATGAGGCAGAGCTGCCCAATTACTCTGCAGACAAAATTTTCCAATTAAAGAAATGCATATATGCAATGAAAACTGCATTTTACATTCTTACTCAAATAATGTAAAGATTACAAGGACTTATAATTCAGAGGAGTAGCTGAGGGAGTCATGTATACATTATTGTTCACTATGACTTTGGCCTATGTTTGCTAATAAAATAAGAGACTCAAAATTTTTCTATAAATGTAAATGTACTAGAGATTACCATCCCTATGAGGGACTATTTTGCAAGTCAGTTCAATTCAATTACAGTAACAATACCTTCATCCCTTTAATAAAGTTCAAATAAACAAGTGGACTATGGCAATTAAAATAGCAAGCAAAAAGCTGAATAATTTTAACAGCCTTTTGTTTAAAAAAAGATTGAAGTTAATGTTAATAATTTTGTATAATGGAAACTTTACAAACAATTCTTCAAAGGTAAATGACAAAGGCAAGTGGTTTAGAATTCCCTGTGCTCAGAACCTCAGAGAAACAAGTAATTTAATCCTAGCACTGAAACTGAAAGCTTGCTATCTGGAGGTGAAGGCATATTCGTAATGTTGCATATGTATTATGGTACATTTATCATGTCCATTACGTTTAAATAGAAGACATTTTTTTAAAGTCTCTAGGCATGCTGATTTTGCTGAATACCATCTCTTCTCTTGGAAAATAAATATCATTATCTCTGTGACAATAAAGCATGGTTGATCATGTCACCCCCTGCTTCAAAGACCAAAATCCTTAGCCTCAACAAGAGGACTCTGGACTATCTGGCACTGGCTTACCTCTCCATCTCCATCTGGTCCCACTCTCATCTTCCCCAGACTGATCATCTTTTGTGTCCTCATATGTGCCAACCTATTTCCTCTGCCCGGAACACCTCTCTACTCCTGCCCCCAGCTCCAAGTGGCCTTCACCTAGGCACCTTTCCATTATCAGTGTCATGTTCCCCTGTGGCACAACCTCCTGGCCACCATCTGCTAGGCCTTCAGAGCACCTCCCAGGTAGTCTAATTAACATCCTCTCCCAGCACACACATTACACTATTAGCATCACAAAAGCATGGGCCATGTTTGCTTTACTCCTTATTGTATCCTGTGTTCAGCTGAGTGCCTGGCACATACTTGGATCCCCAGCATTTGTTAGAAAAGTGTTTTCTGCATTTGGGAAGAGGCTGGTCAAAGGGTTTTTTTAAAAAAAAAAAAAAAAAAAAAGTTCCACGCAACCTAAAACTGCTATTTCCCAGTAAATATATTTTGATTTGGCACATGTTACTATGATTAGCATTCCCTGAATATATCAGGAAGGCCACAATAACAGCATTTTAGTAACTTCAGGAAATTCCTAAATAACTGTGCGGTTTCATTGACCTGACCTAGGTCAATGATTGAAGTTAAACTAAAGCAGATTTTACGCGAAAAAAGGCAAAACTTCCCATCAGGGAGTCAAAAATGAAATGAGCTATATTAAAATATTTAGAAAGTTTACCTTTAGGCTGGGCACGGTGCCTCATGCCTGTAATCCCAGCACTTTGGGAGGCCAAGGCAAGCGGATCACAAGGTCAACAGATCAAGACTATTCTGGCCAACAAGGTGAAACCCCATCCCTTCTAAAAATAAAAAAAAATTAGCTGGGCGTGGTGGTGGGTGCCTGTAGTCTCAGCTATTCTGGAGGCTGAGGCAGGAGAATCACTTGAACCCAGGATGAAGAAGTTGCAGTGAGCCAGCATCATGCCACTGCACACCAGCCTGGTGACAGAGTGAGACTCTGTCTCAAAAAAAAAAAAAAAAAAAGGAAAGAAATTTTACCTTTAGAATGGATATGTATCTAATTGTAAATACGACTCAAGGGGAAGCAATTCTCCTACTCCTCAGGGGGATGCCCTTCGACTACTACCTCCACTGATATTTAAGTCACTCAAATGATATGCTTTGGGACGACAGCCCTTAGAATAAATGAAGTTTAAAACGTAGTAACAGTACAGATCTTGGCAAGTGTGCTATGTTCATTTAAGTCATACCCAGCCTGACAGGGAACTACATCAAAACTTAGAAAAATATCCCCGCCCTATGCATCTGGAAGTTTTATGTCGGTCCTTCTGGAATTCACAGACACATGAGGTTGAACCCAACAGACTCAGAGCTGTCTCTCCCCATTCCAGAGATTCAGAGGCATGCATATGGGATGGTCTGAAACCTAGGCCTCCTGATAGGCAGGGTTACAATGGGTTGTACAAAGCACTTAATTCTAAGGGTGCATTGGCTCCACATAGGAAAAGCCCTTTAGAAAGCCCACAGAAGAACCTACAGATGCTCGGAAACGTGTCCACTGTACTCAGCAAATGGCAGGAGACCTGCTACAACCAGTGTTTCCTATGGAATTGCACAGCTGGCCTCTGCAGATCAAGCACAAGTGTGGTAAGAACACCTTCAATAGTTCTGGCTTTCTGGTCCAAGACAGTGTTCACACTGAATAGAACTTACTACTGAGGGGAGTTAAAGAAAGGTTTTAGGTTCTTCTTTTTTTTTTTTGGTTCTAGAAATCCTTCTGGGAGTCTGCAAACCTATAATACATTTTAACAATGAAATACATAGTATTTCAAATGAAACTAAATGCAATGAGAAACAGTTATCAAATTTTAAAAGAATGAATTTCTTATGCAGTCTATGTGTTTCTTTATTAATACAGTTGACTCTTGAACAACACAGGTTCGAACTGTATGGGCCCATTTATAAGTGAATTTTCTTCCATCTCTGCCACCCTAAGAAAGCAAGATGAATCCCTCTTCTTTCTCCTCCTTCTCAGCCTACTCAGTGTGAGGAGGATAAGGATAAAACCCTTTATGATTATTCACTTCCACTTAATGTTAAAACATATTTTCTCTTCCTTATAATTTTCTTTTTTTTTCTTTTTTTTTAATTGTACTTTAGGTTCTGGGGTACATGTGCAGATCATGCAGGATTGTTGCATAGGTAGATACATGGCAAGGGGGTTTGCTGCCTTCATCCCCCAATCACCTATATCTGGTATTTCTCCCCATGTTATCCCTCCCCGACCTCCCTACCCCCGGCTGTCCCTCCCCTAGTCCCCTCAACTGACTGTAGTATGGGATGCTCCCCTCCCTGTGTCCATGTGTTCTCATTGTTCAACACCCACATATGAGTGAGAACATGTGATGTTTGGTTTTCTGTTCTTGTGTCAGTTTGCTGAGAATGATGGTTTCCAGATTCATCCATGTCCCTGTGAAGGACACAAATTCATCATTTTTTAAGGCTGCACAGTGTTCCATGGTGTATATGTGCCACATTTTCTTTATCCAGTCTGTCATTTATAGATATTTGGGTTGGTTTCAAGTCTTTGATGTTGTAAAGTGTTGCAATGAACATACGTGTGCATATATCTTTATAACAGAAAAATTTATAATCCTTTGGGTATATACCCAGTAATGGGATTGCCAGGTCAAATGGAATTTCTATTTCTAGATCCTTGAGGAATCGCCACACTCTCTTCCACAATGGTTGCACTAATTTATACTCCCACCAACAGTGCAAAAGTGTTCCTATTTCTCCACATCCTCTCCAGCATTGTTGTCTCCAGATTTTTTAATGATTGCCATACTAATAGGTGTGAGGTGGTATCTCAATGTGGTTTTGATTTGCATTTCTCTAATGACCAGTGATGATAAGCAGTTTTTCATATGTTTATTGGCCTCATATATGTCTTCTTTTGTAAAGTGTCTGTTCATATCCTTCACCCACTTTTGAATGGATTTGTTTTTTTCTTGTAAATCTGTTTTAGTTCTTTGAAGATTCTGGATATTAGCCCTTTGTCAGATGGGTAGATTAAAAAAAAAAATTTCTCCGTTCTGTTGGCTGCCGGTTCACTCCAATAATTGTTTCTTCGGCTGTGCAGAAGCTCTGGAGTTTAATTAGATCCCATTTGTCTATTTTGGCTTTTGCTGCCATTGCTTTTGGTGTTTTAGCCATGAAGTCCTTGCCTATGCCTATGTCCTGAATGGTTTTGCCTAGGTTTTCTTCTAGGGTTTTTATGGTGTTAGGTCTTATGTTTAGATTTTTAATTCATCTGGAATTAATTTTAGTGTAAGGTGTCAGGAAGGGGTCCAGTTTCTGCTTTCTGCACATTGATAACCAGTTTTCCCAACACTATTTGTTAAACAGGGAATCCTTTCCCCATTGCTTGTTTTGTCAGGTTTTTCAAAGATCAGATGATTGCAGATGTGTGGTGTTGCTTCTGAGGCCTCTGTTCTGTTACATCTTCTATGTCTCTGTTTTGGTACCAGTACCATGCTATTTTGATTACTGTGTCCTTTTAGCATAGTTCGAAGTCAGGCAGCATGATGCCTCCAGCTTTGTTCTTTTTGCTTAGGATTGTTTTGGCTATGTGAGCTCTCTTTTGGTTCCATATGAAATTTGAAGTAGTTTTTTCCAGTTCTGTGAAGAAGGTCATTGGTAGCTTGATGGGGACAGCGTTGAATCTATAAATCACTTTGGGCAGTATGGCCATTTTCATGATATTGATTCTTCCTCTTATAATTTTCTTAATAGTATTTTTTTTCTAGCTTATTGTAAGAATACAGTATATATAATACACAAAATCAACTATGTTATTGGTAAGGCTTCTGGTCATTAGTTGCTAAGTTTTTGAGGGGTCAAAATTTATAAGTGGATTTTCAAATGTGTGGCAGGTCAGCACCACTAACTCTCATATTGTTTGAGCCAACTAAAAATAAAAAGATCTAACAGCAGGTCTAATAATCATATTTTCAAAGTTGTGATGAGCATAAATGATTTTTCAAAATATCTACAAACAACTGTAATGTGATACATTCTACTGGTGACAAAGTGACAGGTGCTGCTGATTACTTATGTGGTTTGTGACCCACACTCATATTTAATGAATATGCCAAATTTAAATTAGAGGTCAGTAACAATAAAGATGTCATTTTCTCTGTCCAGGTTTGTGTACTAACTGAATTCTATTCATGTCAGTGAGCTACAGGTTAAAAACCCCTATTTTAGAAAGATTTTAGATGAATTTTTAAAATCCCTTAAACTTGAAACTCTATAATTAACTTGATGTAAGTTTGGGGTATGGGAAAAGTTTCATATATATTGATAAAAGGCTTTTGAGCTTTAAAAATAGTACACAGCATATAAATGAGTAGTATTTTATGTATGATAATGAAAAAAATTCAGACCGTATATGGGATATTTTCCTTACTGAAAAATTATGGCCACTCATTTCCAGCCTTATATTCTCCCCTTACAATCAGCCCTTATAAGTACTCCTGCTTTCTATGTAACTGTCTTAATCTACTTCCAAACATTTACATTTTCCAGTCGTTCTCATGAAACGTTCATGGCTCCTGCCCCAATGATTATCCTCAGTGATCACTGCTACAGTCGTGAGGTCTGCAAAATTTTCTCTACTCCTTTCTATTGCCAAGTAAAATTCTATTCTGTGGAATCTATGACTATAATTTGTTTATCCATTCCTCAATTGATAGACATCTGGGTTACTTCCAATTCGGGGCAATCGTGATTGCAGCAGCTGTAAACTTTTGAGTTTTCTGGGTCCAACTTTAGTCTTGGGCCCAATGGACCTGGGCCTGGGGCTGACATTTCCTCAACTTTTCTGCCCCTCCCTCTTCACGTGGCACCAAAAGAGGCTCTCTATCTCTTGCAGACCTCTGGTTGGTATCAGTGTAGAACCCTAGGCCCTAGAGTTTCTGCCCTTCCCCTAGTTGTGTAAGGCTTTTCACATGAGAGAAAAATCTGCAGTGATATGTGGGATCTTGTGCCTGTTCCTAAGGGCAGAGCCTCGGTACTTGCAAACCTGTCAAACCAAAGGGGGGCTTCAACTTCTCTGTCCCCAAAATTTCTGATAAGTACTAAGTAAAAGTCCCTGGGAAAGAACTCGTGGATGAACACAGATTTCCCTTGTGTCTGAGGCTCCCAGTTACTCTCAACTATACTACTGGCCCTCACTTGACCTTTAAGAATTAAAAATTTTCACTAATTTCTTTTTCTTCTTCTTCACTTTTTACATGTTTACTTTTTTTAATTGTGGTAAAATACACATGACATTACATTTACCATGTTAACTGTTTTTAAGCGTACACTTCAGTGGTATCCAGTACCTTCACAGCATTCTGCAACCATCACCACCATCCATCCCCAATAGTCTTTCACCTTTCAAAGCTGAAAATCTGTACCCATTAAACAATGACTCCCTGTGCCTCCATCCCTCCAACCCCTTGCAACATCCATTCTACTTTATCTCTCTATGAATTTGAGTCAGAAACACAGCAGAGAAGGCCATGAGATGATGAAGACAGAGACCGGTAGCATGATGAGTCTATAAACCAACAAATGCCAGGTACTGCCAGCAAAACTAGAAGCTAAGAGAAAGGCGTGAAGAAGATTCTCCCCATACAGCCTTCAAAGCCTGAATGATCATGCCAACACCTTCACTTTAGGTTTTTAGCCTCTAGAACTATGAGAGAATACATTTCTGTTAAGCCACTCAGTTTGTGGTAGTTTGTTATGCAGCCTTAAGAAATGAAAACAGTATTACTGTCTGCCATATAGACACTGTTGAGATACCTTTCAACTTTTTGGTTTTAAGAATGTTTCTTTTTCTCTTTCTAGTAATTCATGATCACTAAAGCAAGTTTCTGCATCCTGAATGGACATCAGTCTAATGTGCCTGCCCAGTTATCATTTATTCCTCTCTTCCAGTAGTAATGAATTATAGATTGTGCTTTAGGACTATGGGTCAAAATGGCCTATTCTTCTGCCAAAACTCTGTCTGTCTCTGTCCTTCCTAAATGCTGAGTCATGAAAACAGCTAGAGCTGATCCATTCCAGCACTGAAAAACTATCCTGTCCAAGGTCTTGCTCTTCAGCATTTCCTTCAGTTCCATGAAGTCTGCCATAACCATCCAATGGATTCCTTTCTACTTAGTCTGAATAGAACCCATTTCTATTTAAGTCAGTGAAGGAACTCTGATAAATTACAACATTGTAACTTTGAGTTTTGTTCTGTTTTGTTTTAAGGTTTGCATTATTTGGGCTTACCACTATTAATAAGTTCCAGTGAAATCTCAGCCTTATTCCATTCCCTTCCACAACAATCTAAATGATTAGCTCAGAGTTTTTCTATCTACAGTTATCTATAATGTATCTATTACTGTTTTTGCAAATCTCTGTGCTTCAGTCAAAAGAGACAGTTGATGGAACACTTTTAAAAAGTGCATAGTTTCTAACTAAGCTACTAACAACCTTTCATTTTGTCCCATCATACAGCAAAAATAATTTAAAAACTGCAATACCAAAGAAAACTTTATCTATAATATTTAGGGACAAACACAATGTGTGCATGATACTGAAACATAAAAGTCTTAATATATTATATAATCAACAGCTGTGTCTTCAAGGCTGTGTTATAATGATCTCTCTCTAGGTATTGCTTAAAATTACAGAATATTTTTATCATGCAGAATGGTAATTTTTTCTTAATTGTTCATTTCATATTTCAGATAATTAAAAACTGTACCCGAAACATTCACGATTTTATGCTTTCTCTGTTATACACCCACCAATGTGACTGCTGATTTGAAATTTAAAAACATGCTGGTAAAGAGGTAAAAATCTAACTTCAATGATACTTTGGTCGAGTGAAAGAACACCTTTCAACTTTTTGGTTTTAAGAATGTAAGAACCTAAACAGATACAACAGGTAAAGAATGTCTAGTTCATTTCTGTGGTTTTTAATTTTTTAACTTCAGTGTGCTAGAGTATCTCTCCCACCTCCCATGGTGGAAACTACATATGGAAAAACCAATTCCTACACTCACATACTTAACACAAGTAGACTACATTTTATAGTAGCATGAAAGCTACTAGCTTTAAAAATGCAAAGATATGTGATTTTATTTTCCCATTTTAAGACATTTTAAAATAAGGCACTTACATTTATTTATGTGACTAAACCATTTGGGTGAATGAAAACAGAAGAAAATATTTTTTTACTCAAAGCCATTTATCATGGCTGTTAACATTCTTCTGCTTAATAGGTGATATATAACATCCAGTCTCTCTATGCAAAGGGTGAAAAACAAGTGAGAGAAAACATCTTTAGTCCATAAATATATTAATTTAAAAGGATCACATTTTATCTTAGAAAATGACTGCATTTAAGAGAATTCTGTCACAACAGCTCCAATGGATGATGTGGAATTTCGTTTTAATATACAAACATTTAACAAGTTAATTTTTTTAGTTGCCCATGTTTGCAGAGACTAAGACTTGCTTGTTGCATAAATCTTAGTAGCCTTACTGAAAAGTATAATATGGTATGAAGATGAAGGACCAGAGGCCAGTAAGGTAACCCAGAAACAAAGGAATACATCACTGGATATTAGATTAACTACTTACATGATGACAGCTTCTCCTGACTTTTATCAGAAAACAGTGATTCTATGACCTACTATCTAATGTAAGAAGGTATATTAATTTGGTCCTTGAACAAACAGTTGTTTGTAGCAAACCATAAATTCTAGTGTGTATCCAGCCAGTCTAATGATGTATATTGAAGGAAGAGAGCTAATGTGCACAGGTGCCATTAATCTTGAAAATTCAGATCAATCACTAGACATATGTATTCAGTAATGGTACAGAAAGAATCCTCTAGACTTTAACTATGACCCAGATGAAATAAAACCATGACTCTAACATTGTTCTTTGGGGCCAAACGGTAATGTAAATGCTGTGGTAGCTTCTTATTCGTTATCTTGCTAGCATACAATCAATATACAAACAACAATCCCTCAATTTTTTATGGGAAAACACACTTCCTCAACCAATAAATATATTCCTCATTTCTGGCCACTATGACTGGTGGAGGGCTCTTGACATGATTAGGGATATTTGCTGGAATTTCTAGGAAGAGCACGTTCCTCTTACCTCTGTAAAATGTATATGGAGAGACTGTCGTTTTCACTAGGTTTGAATCTGGGAACATGAAGCTCTGAAAGCTTCTGGCAACCATCTCAGAAACCTGCGGAGTGAGCCTGTCAAGAACAGAGCCAAGACATACAAAGAGGAGCTAAGACATTGCAATGAAAACTGCAATGGACTGGTCACAAGGTGTGAGCCCTTGTGACCTGAATCAGGTCCCCTCAGGAGTCAGATAGAGCCCCCAAGCTCCACTCACTCACAGTCATGAATCATGTCTCTCTTTTTTTTTCCTCTAGAAACTTGATAACAGGGTTTTTGTTGTTGTTGTTGTTGTTGTTTGATTCTTGAGAGTAAAACAGTTGGAACAGATTCAAGCCTAAATGATCACTTGCAAGGGACACACAGCTGCTGTGTGATGGAATTAACAGAGCACAAGGACAAAGCAGGTACCAGACATCATGTTAGTATTTTTACTTGCTTATCTCACCGAATCATCACAGGAATCATAACCTATAATCTGGTGGATATGATTCTCAAAAAGTAGTAAGGTAGAAGGTAATTTCCCCAACTTCTTATAGCTAGTAACTGAGAAATAGAGATTTGAATTTAAAGTTGTCTGATGCTAAAGGGAATGTTCTTTCAAAGCTGCCATCTGTTCTGGTTTCCAACTTTAAGTCTTTCATTATTCCAATTGATCATACATATATCAATCACCATAAATTACAAATAAGAATACATACATTATTTACTTTACAATGAACAACATATAGGTTTTCAGATTTTTATTGAATCTGAAATGCTTCAATAAACCATAACAGCAACAGCACTGAACTGGAATAAAAACATATATCAACTTAATAACAGAATAATCAACAAGGGCCAATTTTCAATTTTCTGATCATCAAAAAAATATATCCTAGTTGAAAGATATTATGTATATGGTGTTGACTGGTTTTAGATATCTTTACTTAAAGCTCTACTTATGTTCATCCCAATTAGGAAAAAATAAAAAGGCATTTTTGACCATTTAGGTGAATACCTGAATTGAACGTAATTAGAGACCCATCAGTTACCTTTTTTTTTTTTTGCCTCTAGAAGACCTAGAATATAACAACTGAAATGAGAGGTTCTTGAGCTCAATATAGATTCTGGAGCATTTTTAAATAAACAGAAGAAACATGGATTTAACCAAGAAAATAAGAATGCTCTTAAGGAGAAGGTTTGGATGGAGATTCTGAAAACTGTAAACCAAATTGAAATGATTCAGAGTGGCCACTGACCTCAGGCAAATCACTTCGTAATCATTTTCATTTTAAAAATGAAGAAATAGAAGTTCCATAAAGTTAGTTCATCTAAAGTCACAAACTAATAAGCAGCAGTGCCAGATTTGACTGCAAAGCTCTTGATCCTCCCTAAATGCCTGTATTTTTCCTAGTAAATGAATAGTTAGTATTCTGGCTTATCAGTCAATGTTTTCCAAATACGTGAGTCGACTGTCAAACCTGGTCAAAACACCGTTGTTCAAGTCAAAATTTCAACAATCAGGTTTCATGATCCAGAAGGCTGAGTTCAATGTTTTGGTCAGTGGAGTCCCAGAGCAAGTCAGGCAACATGCATGTAATTCTGTAAAACAGACTACACCCTGCACCTACTACTGTACCCTCAATAGCAAACAGCATGACTCTTACCTTCTTTAGGAAGATAGAGACAACTCTAAATCATAAAATTAGAAGGAGCCGTTATCAGCCATCTGCGCCCAGGATTCAGATTCCAAAAGACATCACATAATGAATATTCCAGAGATAGAAGAGACACACTATTTACAAAGAAGGCTGAAAGCCTGGGGAAATGTTCCAGGTTTGTTGCTCCCCCAAAGTTGTGACAACCAAAAATGTCTCCAGATATTGTCAGTATCCCCCAGGGGGAAAAACTACCCCCAGTGGAGAATCACTGCTCTAAGCCTATCAATAAGATCTATCTCTAAAGTGAAAGTGATTTCTCTTCCTCCACTTTAACTGACATCTCTATTTCTCATTCTGGTTTCTTAAGATGAATAAGCATTTCTAAACAAAAGTAAAACCTTCCACAAACAAGGGTGCCTTTTTTCCTGCATTGCTATTGCTTATCTTTAACAACTATAAGATAAAATGAAATTTTAAAAAAGATATTCACTTTGCCTTTGTTACAACATAAATTTCAAAATCTTGCTGTGTGTGTTTGTTATTGCTCCTGAATTTAGCAAGAGCAACATACAGTGTTTGATAAAATTCTCACATGACTCTCAGTCCAGCTGGGACTATAACTGACATGCCAGAGTGAGCAGCAAGTTTGTTTTTAGGTAAAAGGAGCTGCCATCTTATTAATATTTCCCTTTCCTCCAAATAAATATGCTTTCCCCAAATAAGTGCACTTTAAAGCATAGGTATTGCCTAGTACCCAAAATAACAAAAATGCTCAGTTCTGTAGTCTCTATGTTAGTCTCCTCAAAATAGTGACACAGAATGCTCAGTCTTTGAAAGTGTGTGGTTAAAGCCTTTGCTGCAAACACCATTAGAACAGAACTGATTTGAAATTCTCATTCCTCTAACTCCCAGTGCCAGCCAGCCCACTGTCTTCTACCACTGTGGCTATCAGAAGTGCAAAAGGGCACACATCCATTCAACAAGTATCTGCAAGGAAGGAAACCACCTCTCCTTGCTCAGCTGTCAAACAAAATCAATAACCATTTGCTAAGAAAAGGAAAAGGGAGACAAGAACTGACCCCTTTCACCTCAAATTTCTCATTCCCTCCTTGTCTAGCCTGTATAGAAATCCATGTAACTGTTTTCCACTTAATGATTTCTTCTGCCTTCTGCATCTCACCAATTGTATTCTGAAGTCTTTTCAAGAATCAAGGAGTATCTCTATAATTGCTCCAAATTCAATGAAAATGAATGCCCATCTTATACTTCTTTGTACAGATAGACTTTTAGAGATATAGCTGGGTATCGCAAGTGCAAGAGTCCCAGTGTCTAGAACAGAACCTGCTACTATTGAGTTTATAAATGCTTAGTGAATTTACAAATATGATTATCATTGGTTCAAATTATATTTACTGGGCTTTCACGTAGTCCAATGACAGGCTCATTCTATCAATACCAGTGTTGCTTACAATAAAATCATGTTTTCCTCAGGTCTTTCACTATTCCCTTGGGAAAGAGGAAGCTGAAATAATAAGAATATGCAACTGAACAAACCAATTCAGTAAAGATACAAGCAGAGAAACTGAGGCCGCCTTTTGGAAAAGCAAAGGCTCTTCCCACGGCCTTTTTCCAAGACAGGGACAAATCCCCATTCCACCTAGAAGCAAATAAGAACTGTTTTTGTCTGTACACACAGGAGAAAGTGGGAGGGTTACTGGGTGCCCCAGAGTCTTAGCAGGAGTATGAAGTCTGCTGCAACATAAATCCCTGAAGGATAGTAATAGGTAAGGGTGAATGGAATGGTTATTAGAACAAGAAAAGAAGTAAGCAACCCTAATGGTAACACCTTCAGAATGAATCCTGAAACAAACCAACAGCAACAACAAAAATGGATGAGAAGGTGGGAGAGGGGGTCGAAACAATGACCAAATTTTAGTTTCTCTAGGCCTCATTGTGCTAGTGACAAGGCTTTTACCTAATAAGTGCTCTGAGTTCCTGCGTGCAGGGGATGTTACAACAGTATCTTATTACGTTTATGGATGTAAGGTATTGTTCTTCCTTTCTAGGCAATGTATTGTGCTACAGAATCGAAAGGCTTGATGTTTCTCAATACACTCCATGCTGTCGGTTTCAAATGGAAACTGAATACAGTACAAGAAAATTACATGACATTCTTACCTTTCCATGTAGATACCTATAAATACTAAGGTTTCATTCTGGAATATTTTTTGTGGCTTCAAATAAATATTTACTTAACATTTTTCTCTGATTGTTCAATCCCTCACTTGGTAAGAAACTTACAAGTTGTAATTTTAATTAAATTAATTTCATTTTAATTAAACATTAAGATTATATATTTTAAAAAGCAATTACCAAACAAGTTCAGTGAAATTAGTACAGCAGAATAGTTTTGATTTGGTTTTATCAAACAATGTTTACTTAGTTCACATGCACACATGCATATAATTCGTCTCTTAGAAATTCTCAATATATCGTAGGATTGTTTTTTTAAAGGCTGAAAGAAAAGTTCTGCCAAAAGGAAGCCTCCTTAATTTCCTTAAAACAACTGTTTTTGAACATGGGACCATTTTGCACAGAAAGTCTCTTATTAACTACTCTTTATATTCAGGATGGACTTCCGATGGAAATACTTGTAAATATCCTAAAAGGGGTTGCTTTTAATGTTAAGCACATCTTGTTGAAAGCCAAGGTTTCACGAATTAAGCATTATTGACATTTGGGCTGGATAATTGCAGGAGGCTGTCCAATTTATTGTAAAATTTCGCAGCATCCCTGGCCTGGCCCACAAGATGCCAGCAGCATCTCTTTCCCAAAGTTGTGACAACCAAAAATATTTCCAGACACTGTCAGTATCCCCGGGAGGCAAAACTGCCCGCTGTGGAGAATCACTGCTCTAAGCCTATCAATAAGATCTATCTCTAAAGTGAGAGAAAGTGATTTCTCTTCTTCTAGGTTAACTTATATCTCTGTTTCTTCTTGGTCTGCCTCCTCAAGCCAATTCACCACCTTTTCTTTCTTTTTTTTTTTTCTTTTTTTTTTTTTTCTTGGTAATGACTTTACCTTAGGGCAACAAAGATTCCATTGACTATTTTCTTTTCTTTCTTTCTTTTTTTTTTTTTTCTTTTTTAATAAGTCTAGGGGAAAGTGCGAACGCAGTCCCCCACTACCACAAATTATGCAGTCAAGTTTCCCACATTTGGGGAAATCGCAGGGGTCAGCACATCCGGAGTGCAATGGATAAGCCTCACCCTAAGAAAACCACCTTCGTGATCATGGTATCTCCCCTGCCAAGTAACTATCCATTGACTGTTTTCTAAAGCTTACCAGATTTAGGGAACAATCCTCCAGAAAAAAAAGTGCCAAGTTAGGCTTCTACTTAAGGGCTAGGAACCAGCCCAAGGGTACAATCCTTTGTATTTCAAATGATGCGGGAGGTAGAGAGTAAAAGATTGTCTCTCAGGTTAAATTTAGTATTCTATAACGAAGACTTCTCCTGCACAACTCATAAGATCTAATCTCTGCTTTTATATGACCTCCTAATCAATTTAGCCAACTTTCCCTCTTCCTTGACCCCCCCCCCAAAAAAAAAAACAATACAGGCAAATATATCAGATGATGTTTTATTTGAACAGCATTCTGGGAAGAACAGAATTAATGGCTGAAACAATCATTTATTTTACCTTCACAGGCTTTATAATAATGAATGAAAAAAAATCATAGCAATAAAAGCCAATAGCAGAAGACTTTTTATTCAAATTTCCCATCTTACCGATGTCCAGGATAATCAACATATTTCAAAGAGCGTATTTCAAAAATGTACTAGAAACTCAGCCAGCCACTGTCACATGGAATACGAGGACAGGCCCTGGCCATTAGAACCGTGTTGCCCTCGCTGCTGTGTCCTTCCACGGGACAGACATCACCTTGCAAGACAACCTGTTTCACTGTCCCCAACAGTTTTCCAGAGAGTTCTTGTTTCCTTTCATCGGAATCTTCTCTCTGCAATTTGATGTCCTGAACTATTTCTGATGGTTGCACACAAATCTCAGGGAATGGGTCTCTGAGTTATGAGACCAGCCCTCTTAGATTACAGACAGTAGGTACAGTACTTGCTCTCCCTTCTCTGCATCCTTCCAGAGTTGCCTCCATCCTCATTTCCTGTATCTGGTCAAATCTCTCTGAAAATGTGAAAGCGAGGACAGGAACACGGCAAGCTGGATGGAAAAGCCGACAACCCTTCCCCCATTCTCACACCCCTCCCCCACCCCCAAGCCAGGCTCGTCCTGTTTCCGATCCTGCATGTTGTGGAAGCTTCTTGCCTCCCCATTTTGGTGGGTGAAATGTTTGCTGTTCAAAAAGGCGTTTTTGCATAAGCTTTTAGGACGTGTTTATTCTAGTAACCTGACGTTTTCTTTTCTTTTCTTTTCTTTTCTTTTTTGCTATATTTACATGTGGTAAACTCCAGGGAGGCCCCCTGCCAGAGATCCCTTAAGTGCTGGTTTCTGTCCCTGCTTCTTGGCCCCACTGGCCTTTTGGAACCATCGTGCTTCCCTGTCCGCAGGCAACAATCACAGCGTCACCTGCAAGGGGCAGTAGAGTAACTGCGGACCCCCCAGTGACGCCTGGGAGATGGACCCTTTGGATGTGGGAACCCCTCTGATGGCCGGGACTCCCAGGATTCCCTTCCATAGAGGGAGTCCACAGTGGTCGAAGCCGGCAGCTGAGTCCTCCTTAGAGTGCCGAATCAGAGAAGACCGACATCAGGTTTGGGATGTAAGGGGACAGGGAGAGGTTAGAGAGGCATCATCGGATAAGCAAAGAATGCTACCCTGGGAAAATGAGGCAGAAAAGACGTAGGAAAGCGCGTACCCCTAATCCCCTCCCCGTGCCACCCGTGGATCCCTGGATCTTCTTGTCATGGAGACGGTCTGCAGCCACACACGCGACCCCGGGCCGGAAACATGAACACACGCGCGCGCACAAGCACACACGCCCCGATCCGAGTTGCAGGCTGCAGACTTCTGCCTGACTTCCCGGCCAAAAACACCGCACCTCTGGGGCCAGAGCACAAATTCCCGTGGCATAGAACTGACACCACTCCCCCTACTCCACCCTACCCCTGCAACACACACATTCAGACCCTACACTGCACCCCCAGAGTGCCAGGAACCACTTAAGGGAAGCCCGAGCAGCTCCCCCCGCCCCCGAACGACTACATTACTCACTGCCTGATGTCTATCTAAAGCTCCTACAAGCTCGCCTACAGCGAGCTGAGGTGCGTCCCAGCCAGGTAGTAGACGGAGGGGGAGCCCGGGGTGAAAGTGAACCTCGGACAACAGTACTAAATCACTATTCCAGGCGGCACAGGGAAACCTCCAGTCCTCTCTTGAACCTTTCGGGCCCTACCAGCAGCCCAGTTCCTCCGCCCGATCCCGCACCACTCCCCGCCTCTTCACCCAAATCCCTCAGCGATTTTCCAGCTGGCACTTCCAGGCCACTTTCTACATCATCCTCTCTCCAGCCAGTTCCCAACATGTGGCCTCGCGTATTCTATCCGGAGACTGATTCCAGGCTGACTCCATCATTACGTGCCCCTAACCTTATACTGATTCCCCAAATTATTCGAGTCCGCTCGCCACTCCGGAGACCAATGTCCCTTCCACTGGCGTCCTTTGCTCTCGTTCAAATCCGCTTTCCACGCGCCCCACTTTCCACGCATCCTCCTGCCGCTCTGGTCAAGACACGCTCGCCCTCCACTCTGCGCCCCCAACACGGGGCTCTCACGCTGCTCCCATCCTATCCACCGGCGACACCCCCCGCTTTCCCTCTGCGGCTGTCCCTGGCCGGGCTCCCGCGCCCCAAACCCAGCCTCCCCGCCCGGTCCCCTCCCTCGCCGCGCGGTCTTTCCTTCCTCTCAAGTCCGCCCTCCGGGCCCCGGCTGGAGCCAGTTCTGCCCTCCTGCTCTGCCCGTCGCCCCGCTCGAGCATCCCAATGGCCACCCGCTTTCAAATCGGCTCAGCGGCTCCCACAGGCGCCAGGCACAGGCGGCAGAGGCCAGCCGCGCCTCCCGCTAGCCCACCCGGACTCCCCCGCGCGCCAAGCCCTCGCCCCACCGCCCAGCAGCCTCACAAACTTACTTGCGGGTCGCCAGGAGGGGGCTGCGGTGAGCGGCGGCGGGCCCCGCGGCGGCGAGTGCGCCCCTCTCGGCGGGGCTGGGCGGCGCGGCGTCGGCGCTGCGCTCCTGCGGCCGCGCGGTGAATGGGCTCAGCCTGACGCAGCGCAGCTCTGCCCCCGCGGCCGCCGGCGCCGCCGAGCGCTTGCAGACATGCTCAGTTTCCGGACCTGCCCGCGTGGAAGCTACCAAGAGCCGGCAGCGGCAGGGGAGACCGAGAGGAGCCGCGGGGCGCCGCGAGCCGGAGGCTACCACGCCGGGGGCGGGGGGAGCCACGCACCGCTAAAAATAGCTACTGCGGAAGCCGCGCGGGCTTAGCGCGCACCCCTCCCCGCGCGCCGCCCCTCGGGCCCAGATTCGGGCTTCTTTGCTCGCTACCGCTGCGGGACCGCAGTTCGCCGAGTCTGGCCAGGCTTCTGCCTGCACTCAGATCTCCGCCCGGGTGGAGACGGCGCCTCCTGGAGACGCGCCCACTTGAATAGCTTGGAGTAAGCCCGAGCTGCCCCGATTTCGGGGTCCCGCCTGACAGGCAGCTCTAATACTAGGTTCTCCCTAGAGAAGCAGAAGAAAGTTTTGTTAAAGCAGTGAAAAAGCTTCCGCGCTACTAGGAAATGTGTTCAGATTTACGGAGGGGAAAAAAATGTTTTTCAGATGGTTTGGTTGCTGGAAGAAACAAGGAGGAAAGGAAGGCAAAGTCCGACAGCCTAGAGAGGGACCCAAGGCAGCTTGCAGCGGACTGAAGGGAGCTCTGCAAAGAGCTTCTGAAACTCAGAATTCTTTGCAAGGCGTTTGTGACTCCTCATTCCGCAGTATTTTGCATAATTCGTTGACACCCGACCCTGACCTTGGAGATTTTCTTGTTCCTGTCACCCGAACTGTAATGTACTTTCTCCACATCCTCCTTCACTCCTTTCCCTTCCAACCCGGTTTTAAATTGCAAAACGAAAAGGGTGCAAACTCCGGATGGGTAGATTTCCAGACCTGAACTGAAACCTGGCTGTCGTGTAACCTTGAGGAAAGGAGTTGGTCCTCTTCCCGAGTTCGGGATGTATCCCAGATCTCCTGTGCATTCAGCAAACACAGCGTAGGAGCTTTTCAGCCACCTCACCTGCACATTAGCTATTTCCCGCTATTCGTGTTCACTATATTCAACCTTCGTTTCTGATCGTTTTTTAATTCTCTCCTTTAAAGTGCGAGATGTAAATATTTCCTGGGTCAAATGGCAGTCTTGTTTCACTCACCTCCACAACCACCCAATGAGAGAATCATTCTTATTCCAGTCTGACAGACGGGACGTTGTCATTTAGCGACAGGCACTCACCTCTTGCTTGGAATAATAAAGTATTGAACCCAGGGTCGGCCAGACTAGAAACTTTCATGGTTTCTGCATAACCTGTTTCCCCGAGTTAATAGCTTTACATGAGATAAGGGCTCAAGAAAATTAGAAACTATTCTCGGTGGCGTGGCGTGTCAACAATAAACGGATTGATAAGCCGATTGCAGGTTTTGTCCTCCATTATTTTCTCCCTAATTTCTTTCTGAGCATTCGCAGCTTAAATTTTGTGTTATGTTGAAAGTGATAGCGTTTCATTTTTATTAAATCAGAAAGAATTTACTGAGACTCTTCTACAAGCAATGTATGTATTTTATAATTATCTCAGTTCAGACTCTGTAATAAAGCTACTTTGTTTTGGCAGTATTATAAATTAGTTAGGCTTTGCTAATCCTACTAAGTAATGTAGATGTGCTTTTTCATGGAACTGTAGTGGAATTTATCCATTTGGGTCAAGATGTCCTCTCTCCTATGATGCACCCTTCCATCCCCACTTGCAATTTAGTGCCATGTGCAGCCCAAATTCAGTAATCAATTAATGTTTGATCTTTTACTTTTTTACTGAAGTTGCAAATGCCATCTACAGGACTAGAGCCACTTTATAGTGACAACATCCTGTTTCTAATTTTCCGTAGGTGATTCATTGGGAGATCAAAATGTGAATTTCCTTAGAGTATCAGCACAACTCATTCCTTTCTATCAGTGGTGAAAGAAGATGAAAAATAAACTTTATTTTCATCCTGGTTACGTTCATTCTTCCTCTCTCAGTAATTATTCTTAAGGTGGCATGGCCCTCTGAACATCTTCATGCTACAGCATACACACTACCCACAACCATGAAACAGGGAAGATCTTGATTTCAAAGTCTTTTTGGAGTCCTGTGGAAAAGTGTAGCTCAAAAACACCGCATTCAGGTCTCTCAGTAGCAAGTGACAGGAACTCAGTTCTAACTTAGGCGGAGAAATTCCATGGGCCCATGTTAAGTCAGAAGTACAAGAAACAGCAGGGCTTGTCCTGGGCTTAACAACATTAGGAGGAATATGATTTCCTCTTTCTCTAACTTGCTGTCAGCGTTGCTTCCTGTGTTGGTTTCATTCCCCTCACATTATGTCCATAGTGCCAGCTCTACACAGATGAAGAAGTTTGTAACCTTACGAAGAAATCAAGTCTCGTTTTCTACTGAGCAGATCAATCTTCAAAGGTGTACCCTTATTGACTGTCCTGGCTCACACAGTCAACCACCTGCATCCTCTCAGAGATGAAAGATTCCCAAAAGGGAAAACTTATTTGGTTAGCAAAAGAACGAATAGGGGATGTTTGCAAGATCGAAATAATGGATAATATCCACTACACTCATAGACTGGCCTGTTTCCCCATGGACAAAAAAAAGGACAGCAAGCCTGTTGGGACATCTGTTGACTTCAGTTACTCAGAAATGAGCAAGATAATAATAGTGCTTTGAAATTATCTTTTCCCAGCTCTTTTTAGGCTCAGTTGCTTTGATTTGCCTGCCTAAGGGTAACAGAGAGTCCCCTCTTCGTTGCCTTTTCATCTTTATTTCAGGGCCCTGGCTATTTCCAAGGCAGTGCCACTCATTAAAGACAGCTAATGAGCCATCCAGACAAACGTAGCTTTCAGTCCCCAATCAGTCGCTACAGGAAAAGGATATTTTCCATATTATTAAAGCCACTTTTTTTTCTATTATGATTTAATGTAGTTGATCATTATGTATAATACAAAGTGGGGGGTTTTCCATTGTGCCTCAAAACATGAACAGATGGGGAAACATTGCTGTCCTTATAATTATTGTATTCTTTCTTTCTTATGCTAGAATTACTGAAATAACTGGCTGTCTTTTCTTTTCTCTTTACTTATGCAATTTGTTTGCTACCTCCTTTAATATTTGTTATTCTAGGAATAAATGAATGCAATCCATGAGTCACCTTATTTAAACTGCATTCTACAGTTATATTAAACTTATCAAATCCAGGATCTTTTCCTTGACCATCTTCCTTATGACTTTGCACATTATCTTCTAGGAACTCTTCCCTTAGCTCTGTTGCACCACACACACCACACATCCTTCTTTCCTTCCTTCCTTCCTTCCTTCCTTCCTTCCTTCCTTCCTTCCTTCCTTTCTCTCTCTCTCTCTCTCTTTTTCTTTTTCTTTCTTTCTTTTTTCTTTCTCTTTCTCTCTGTCTTCTTTCTTTTTTTTTCTGAGATGAAATCTCACTCTGTTGCCCAGGCTGGAGCACAGTGGCACGATCTCAGCTCATTGCACCCTCCATCTCCAGGGTTCAAGTGATCCTCCTGCCTCAGCCTCCCACACACCACGTCTTAACCTACACCTCAGATTATTCCTCTTTTCTTTTGCTAGTTCTCTTGTATCTCATCTCTGTAGCTCTTTGTCCTTCTCTACACCACTCTGCCTTTTATTTTAGTTATCTACATACTTGCTCCCCCAACAAACTGCAAGTTTGTGGAGGATTGGGACAATGGCAAATTTATATTTGTGTGTATTTTATCTTCATCAGTGCTCAATAGGTGCTTGCTGATGCGTTGAGGGATTATAGGACAGGGGTTGAATATTTAAGTCTGAAACGGGGATGCATGAGATGGGCACTAATTCATCTGGTTTTAGGGAGTTAAGGAAAGATGGAGAGAGCTGATGCTGGAGGTAGGCTGACATACAATGTCGACTACTTCTTTCACCATTTTGCGAAGGGACACCTCTGTATAGTCCCTTCTTTTTCTTTCTCTTACCAAACTTCTCTAACTTTGAATTCTTTCACTGAGATCTATGCTACGCTGCCAAGCATCTGGCATACTTCCAGCTATTGGCACTGACCACTGAGCATATTCTCCTTCCATTGCATAGAGGCAAACCATTTTAGATACTTGGACACTAGCCTGTCTTCCTATTGCACCTCTTTCATATCAAATTTGCTTTTAGAAAATCAGAACCAAGATAGAAATATGAAACAATTTATAAATGAGTTATTTAAGGGAAAAGGAAATATCAAGACAACTTCATTAAAAAGCTATTAAAAGTTTGTCTTCTTGATAGCTATTTTCCCATTGTAAAAAAATTAAATTTGGAGAACAAAATAGGAGTAATTCAAAGTCACTTATGCCCAAATTATGTTTTAATTTTATGACTATAGATAAGTGTCACAACAGATTTCATTAATGATACGTACTAAAGATATAAATGCACATTTCTCCTTTCTCTGCACTTTAAGGTTGAAACAATTCTAGATAATAGTCTTGGGACATTAAGGATCACACAGTATTTGTGAATCAAGGATGCTTCTTGACTAAAAGACTGAGCTCTGATGGCCCTTTCCTCAGGAAAGAAGAATGTGGATCATTGTGGACTTCAAATATCAGGCTGCTCTTTTCTTGCCTATGAATCTAACACAAACCTGACTTAGTTCTTGCAGAAGCAGCAAGATCTTGATAAAGCTACAACTCGTTTCACTTCTCTTTGAGTCCAATGCTACAATAACAAATAAATTTAATGTGTGATCTGAAATTCTCAAAGATTACTAAGAAATCCAAGACCATTAGTTTAGTTTATTTCCACAATGTTTTTAATATAATGGATTCAAAGTACTAGTCTGCATCAATTAATATTAATAATAATATTGAGCATTTATTGGTACCTCTATGTGTCTCTTTCTGTGGTAGGCACTCCCTTCACATACTGCTTATTTAATTCTCATAACAGTCCAATGAGGTATATGCTATGTTAGCCTATTTTTGGTTGGAAATATAGAAATTCAACCTAAAGTGGTGTCAGTGAAATTTTCTGGCACAATAGTAGTGTGAAATATAATCTCCAGAAGACAGGAAGCTTCTCTGAGCCTCAGGAGGAAATGCCATCACAATTCTGTCCATATCTCATCAGCAGCTTTATTTTCCCACCTTGCAGACAGGCTTTTTTTTTTTTTTTTTTTTTTCCACAGACTGTATATTCCTAGGATCCCTTCATTTAAAATGACAGAATCTATTCAATTTGCTTTGGTTTAAAAGTTTCCAAAGAACTCAATGGCTTGCTTCCAAAGAATATAGAAAAGGAAGAATAGCAACTTTACAGTGGAGAATGCTGAGTGACACTACCTTAACAAAGTGATGAAGGCTTAACATCACCAGTGATGTCATGTGATTATCATTTACCACCTAATATGATGTAATGACAAGGGCACCTCATCTCTGTGGATTTATTTCCAGAAACCTACAACTCCAGTGGAATCATGAGAAAAATACCAGATAAACCCAAATTAAAAGACATTTTACAAAATAACTGACCAGTACTCCTTAAAACTGGCCCAGTCACAAAAAACAAAGACTAAGAAACTACCATACACCAAAAGAGACCAAAAAGACACAATAGCTAAACCCACCATGATATCTTGAATTTTATCCTGAAACAGAAGGACATTAAGAAAACAATTGATGAAATATGGAGTTCAACTAACAGTAATGTACCAATGTTAACATTAGTAGTAATTAACCAATATTAATGTTTTGACAAATGTAAGATGTTAACCACGGGGCAAATTGGGTGAAGGGTTGCAGGAACTCTCTGCACTATTATTACAGCTTTTCTAAAAACATGAAATTATTCCAAAATTTAAAAATGTATATTTTTAAAATACAGAGGAAAAGAAATCCCTAGGAAAAAACATGATCCAGGAAACTTGGGTTAGATGCCCATCCAAGACAGATTAACTGAATAGCAGGCAAGTTCATTCAGCAGAAAAATGTCCCCTGGGGTCCAGACTTGGTATTCCAGCCATTCCCAGAGAATGAGGGTGGGCAAGAGGGACAGAAGAATATAGTTGTCAAGGAGGCAGGACTGCAGCTGGTGAGTAATGTAGATGAAGAAGCTGAAGGTCAAAGAACTAAGTACTCTATTTCATCAATTCTAAGTTAAAATAATCCACATTTTAACCTTTATAAAATTGGGATGTATTGTTTCTTTCTTAGTTGACCAACTATAATTTGTCTATAAACATAGTAAATTATGAGACACAGGATTCCAACACAAGTTCTTAGTTTGACTGTCATTCCTTTCAGGCTTTCCTTAATATTGACCACACCGTCATATAAAACCAGTGCTGATTCTGTAGACCAAACTGCAAGAACAAAAACAGAATTGAAACCATGACAAATTTGACCTAAGAGTTTATTAATCTGATAAAGTTATCAAGACACTATACACAACTAGACACATAAAATTAGAATTTTGTGAAATTAGGATAGTCAAGGACCAAGATTTGGGCTATTTGACATGTAATATACAAGATAAGTTATAGCACTTCATTTTTGAAATTTTAAGTTTACATTTCAGTCATAGTAGCTAGAAGGAAGCTAGATATATTTTGAAAATAACTTTTCTTAGCCCTCTACCTCATTAGTTTAATAAGATACTTAAGAAACCAGGTAACATGGCTTTTGTGTTTCATTCCTTTAACACACAATAACATACTATTAGGAAAACAACTTAAGACAATGAGTCAGAGCCTCTACCAATTCTGCTTCTTAATTCATCATCATTTATTGCATACCTGTTGTTAGCCATATATCCTAGTGATACCGTATTTTTAAAAAGATAAATATACTTGGTTCTTGCTTTCATGAAGCTTGTGTTTAAGCATAAAAGAATGAGGTTTCAGAATGTAATTTAAAATGAGGTAAGAATTTTAAAACTGTAGAAGTTTTGGGAGCATATAACCAGGGAATTTAATCTAGTCCAGAAGGACAGAAATGACCTAAGAAAGTAGTGCTTAAGCTGATACTTTTAATAAAATAGGTGCAGACACTTATTGAGCACATGCTGGGTGCCAGGCACTAACTTCAGTGCTTAGCCCAAAGTGACAGACACTGTCCAGATGGCTAGCTTATCATATGTTCAGACCTCTTTCTAGAGGTTTTACTTTAGGCCTAAGTTGAAAGGACAAGCATCCACCTTTCTCAAACATCCTTGCAGCTGGACATCCAGGTATAATGTACATTCTACCAGTTAGAAGTTTTTGGCTAGCACGTTATCCCAAAACTCCACTGATCCTTACATGCCACCAGAAACACTTTTGTCTGATTGCTTTACCTATAGCTACGTCATCTGAGCTAGTTACCTTGAATGATTCTGTGTATTTTTCATTCATCTGCTTCTAAAAATTTTCTTGGCCTCTAAGACTATAGCATGAGTAAAATTTCAGCAGCCCAAGGAGGTGAGGGAGCAGGGGGAAATTACAAAGTCATCTCAAAGGAAATTCTGCATGCTTACAGAATAGCAATATGTATTTGTTTTTAAATTGTATTTGCATGAACTAAGAATGGATTCATGTGAATGGATTCAAGGTTGCCAGACCAAGGAGGAAAGAGGAGCATAATTTATTAATGTGGGGTCACTCATCAGAGAGTCTGTTTTTAATGTACTAGCAGTTGGAAAATGTTCTAACAATTTATTCACTTTGTTAACTTAATCCTGGTCTTAATGTAAATGTAAAATATGCAGTGAACCGTGATAAATGAAGATGTTAAAAATTCCTAGCTGTGATATATCAAGAATCCGAGAAGGTATGGAGATGGGGATGTTGACGTGGCATTATCCAGGATGATTGGCTCAACAGCTCCCTAACTGTTGGTCTCTGGGACAGTCCAGAAGACCTGCTTACACCAAAACACCAAGTGCTGCATTGACTTTCCTCTTTTTCCAAGAATAAAGGTGGGAGATACTGATATGAAAATGGTTTCTAGGATTTGATGTAAGTGAAATGTTATTAGGTGGAGGAGGCCAGGGAGAAATTTAGTCACCAGAATCAAGGTGGGTGTGATTATCATGATGTCATTATAGATTATCATTATACCATTATCAATCTATTTATTTGATAAAGCTAAAATGGTTTTCAGAAGGTGTGATCCAAAGAGATCTTTAGAAGTGTCTAAACTATCATAGGGTCCTTAGGATGGAAAACCTGAATATTGCTCTAAGGTCCTGCTTAATCTGTATAACTGAGATATCTTTAGTTTTGGTGAACACACACCTGACTTTTTGGTGAACACACACCATCAAAACAGTGAATCATGACTCTTCCTCTAAATTTCAGACATGAATTAAAACGGTGAATATGAGGCAGGACTAGCTTGCAGCTAGTGAACTTCTGCTCCAAGATCGACTGCAGGAACATACTAGGAAAGCTGAGAGGATCCACAGGCCCTTTGAAGGATCCACAGATCCTTTGCAGGATCTGGATCACTGCTGCAGGCCCCCTGAGATGCTGAAAATCTGTGACTCTGCTTGCATTCTCAATGGAGAGACTCATGGTCTGGGGCAAGTTCTAAGCCCTGGTCACTGGCTGCCTGGAAATACGATTCGTGCTATTGTGGCAAAATTAAGCTTCATTAATGAAGGGAAAGATGTAGTTTTTTTCTAGACAAACAAACGTCGAGAGATTTTGCCACTACCAAGCCAATACTACAAGAACTGCTAAAAGGAGCTCTAAATCTTGAAACAAATTCTCAAAGTACACCAAAATAGAACCTCTTAAAGCATAAATATCAAAGAAAATATATAACAATAACACAATGAAAAAAACCCAAGGCATTCAGGCAACAAATAGCACAACGAATAGAATAGTATCTCATACCTCAGTGCTAACATTGAATGCAAATGGCCTAAATGGTTCACTTAAAAGATATGCAAGGCAGAATTCACCAAGCAAGTTTTTTTCTGTCTTTAGGAGACTCATCTAACACATAAGCACTCACATAAACTTAAGGTAAAGGAGTGGAAAAAGATATTCCATGCAAACGGACACCAAAAGTGAGTAGGAGTAGCTATTATTAAATCAGACAAAACAAACTCTAAAGCAATAGCAGTTTAAAAAGACAAAGAAGGACATTACTTAATAATAAAAGGACTAGTCCAATAGAAAAATACCAGAATCCTAATAGATGCACCTAACACTGGAGCTCCCAAATTTATAAAGCAATTACTAATTAGTTTAGATCTAAGAAATGAGATAGATGGCAACACAATAATAGTGAGGGATTTTAATAATCCACTGAAAGCATTAGATGGGTCAAAAAGACAGAAAGTCACAAAAAAATAATGGACTTAAACTATACCCTGTAACGAATGGACTTAATAGATACTTACAGAATATTATACCCAACAACTGCAGAATATACATTATTTTCATTAGCACATAAAACATTCTCCAAGATAGGCCAGAAAACAAGTCTCAGTAAATTTAAGAAAACCAAAATTACATCAAGTACTCTCTCAGAAGACAGTGGACTAACATTGGAAATCAACTCTAAAAGGAACCCTAAAAATAATGCAAATACATAGAAATTAAATAACCTGCTCCTGAATGATCATTGAGTCAACAATGAAATCAAGATGAAAATTAAAAAAATATTTGAACTGAACCATAATAGTGTACAACCTATTAAACCTGTGGGATACAGCAAAAGTAGTGCTAAGAGGAAAGTTCATAGCATTAAATGCTTACATCAAAAACTCTGAAAGAGCATAAATTGAAAATCTAAGGTGACACCTCGTGGAACTGGAAAACCAAGAACAATCCAAACCCAAACGCAGCATAAGAAAATAAATAATGAATATCCGAGCAGAACTAAATAAAATTGAAGCAAACAAAAAATACAGAAGATAAATGAAACGAAAACCTGGTTCTTTGAAAAGATATATAAAATTGACAGACCATTAGTGACATTAACCAAGAAAAGAAGAGAGAAGATCCAAATAAGCTCAATTAGAAATGAAATGGGAGACATTACAACTGATACCACAGCAATACAAAAGATCATTCAAGGCTACTATGAACACCTTTATGCACATAAACTAGAACATCTAGAGGAGATGGATAAATTCCTGGAAATAAACAACTCTTCTTGATTAAACCAGGAAGATATAGCATCTCTGAATAGACAAATAGCAAGTAGAGAAATTGAAATGGTAATAAAAAAAAATTGTCAACAACAAAAAAAAATCCAACACCAGACAGATTCACAGGTGAATTCTATTAGACATTCAAAGAAAAATTGGTACCAATCCCATTGACACTATTCTAAAAAATATGGACAGAGGGAATCCTCCCTAAATCATTCTATGAAGCCAGTATCATCCTAATGCCAAACAAGGAGAGGACATAACAGTTAAAAGAAAACTATAGACCAATATTCTTGATGACCATAGATGCTAAAATTCTCAGCAAAATACTAGCAATCCAAATCCAACAGTATATCAAAGAGATAATCTACCATGATCAAGTGGGTTTCATATCAGGGATGCAGGAATGGCTTAACATACTTAAGTCAATAAATGTGATACACTACATAAACAGAATTAAAAACAAAAATCACATGCTCGTCTCAATAGATGCATAAAAAGCATTTGCCGAAATCCAGCATTCCTTTATGGTTAAAACCTTCAGCATAACTGGCATAGAAGGGACATACCTAAAGGGAATAACAGGTATCTACAGCAAACCCACAGTCAACATACTGAATAGGGAAAAGTTGAAGCATTTCCTCAGAACTGGAATAAAACAAGAATGCCCACTTTTAATACTTCTATTCAACATAATTCTGAAAGTCCTAGCCAGAACAATCAGACAAGAGAGAGAAATAAAGGGCATCCAAATCAGTAAACAGAAAGTCAAAATGTCACTGTTTGCTGATGATATTATTGTATACTTAGAAAGCCCTAAAGACTCATCCAAAAAGCTCCTAGAACTGGTAAATGAATTCAGCAAAATTTCAGGATACAAAATTAATATACACAAATCAGTAGCTCTGCTATACACCAACAGCGACCACCTGAGAATCAAATCAAAAACTCAATTCCTTTTGTAATAGTTGTGAAAAAAATGCAATGCTTACGAATATACCTTGCCAAGGAGGTGAAACACCTCTACAAGAAAAACTATAAAACACTGCTGAAGGAAATCATAGATTACAGAAACAAATGGAAACACATCTCATGCTTGTGGATGGGAAGAATCAATATTGTGAAAAATGACCATACAGTCAAAAGTAATCTACATATTGAATGCAATTCCCATCAAAATACCATTCTTCACAGAACTAGAAAAAAAATTCTAAAATTTATATGGAACCAAAAATGAGTCTGCATAGCCAAAGCAAGAGTAAACAAAAAGAAAAAAATCACATTACCCAACTTGAAACTATACACTGTACGGCCATAGTCATCAAAACAGTACAGTCCTGGTATAAAAATAGACATATAGACCAATGGAAGAGAATAGAGAACCCAGAAATAAAGCTAAATACTTAAAGCCAACTGATCTCAACAAAACCAACAAAAACAGAAAGTGAGAAAAGGACACCTTGTTCAACAAATGTTGATGAGATAATTGGCTAGGAGAATGAAACTGGATGATCATCTCTCACATTACACGAAAATCAATTCAAGATGGATCAAATATTTAAATCTAAGAACTGAAACCTTAAAGATTCTAAAAGATAACATAAGAAAAACCCTTCTAGACATTGGCTTAGGCAAAGACTTCATGACCAAAACCTCAAAAGCATATGCAACAAAAACAAAGATAAATAGATGAGACTTAATTAAAAAGCTTCTGCACAGCAAAAACAATGATCAACAGAGTTAACAGAAAATCCACAGAGTGGGAGAAAATCTTCACGATCTATACATCCAACAAAGGACTAACATCCAGAATCTATAAGGAACTCAAACAAATCAGCAAGAATAAAACAAACTATTCCGTCAGAAAGTGGGCTAAGGAAGTGAATAGACAGTTCTCAAAAGAAGGTATACAAACGGACAACAAGCATATGGAAGAATGCTCAATATCACTAATTATCATGAAAATGCAAATCAAAACCAAAATGCTGTGCCACCTCACTCCAGCAAGAATGGCCATCATCAAAAAATTTTTTAAAAAATAGACATTGGCATGGATGTTGGGAAAAAGGAACACTTTTACATTTTTAGTGGAAATATAAACTAATACAACCACTATGCAAAACAGCATGCAGATTCCTTAAAGAACTAAAAGTAGATCTACTGCTTGATCTGGCAGTCTCTCTACTAGGTGTCTACGCAGAAGAAAAGAAGTCATTATACAAAAAAGATACTTGGACATGCATGCTTACAGCAGCACAATTTGTAATTGCAAATATATGGAACCAGCCCAAATGCTCATCAACCAATGAGTGGATAAAGAAAATGTGGTATACATGCACACACACACACACACACACACACCCCATGGGATACTACTCAGCCATAAAAAGGAATGAAATAATGGCATGCATAGCAACCTGGATGGAATAGGAGACTATTATTCTACATGAAGTAACTCAGGAATGGAAAACCAACATTGTATATTCTCATTCATATGTGGGAGCAAAGCTATGAGGACAAAAAGGCATAGAATGATACACTGGAATTTGGGGACTCAGGGGAAAAGGGAAAAGATAGTGAGGGCTAAAAGACTACACATTGGATACAGTGTACGCTTGACATTTGGATCTGTGTCCTACCCAAATCTCAGCTTGAATTGTAGCTCCTATGATTTTCATGTGTTGTGGAAGGGGCCCGGTGGGAGATAATTGAATCACAGGGACAGTTTCCCCTCGTATTCTCATGGTAGTGAATAAGTCTCACTAGGTCTGATGGTTTTATAAGGAGTTTCTGCTTTCACTTCTTTTTCATTCTCTGTTGCTGGCACCATGTAAGAAGTGCTTTTTGCCTTCCGCTATGGTCGTGAAGCCTCCCTAGTCATGTGGAATTGTGAGTCAATTAAATCTATTTTTCTTCCAGTTATCAGGTATGTCTTTATCAGCAGCATGAAAACGAACTAATACAACACTGTTTAGGTGATGGGTGCAATGAAATTTCAGAAATCACCCTACCTGACTTACTCATGTAACCAAACACCACCTGTTCCCCAAAAACTTACTGAAATTAAAATTTAAAAAAATGAACTCCAGACCTAAGATAGGTCCCTGGAGTATGGATATATTCATAGAGGTGTCTTGCATTACAAGTAAATATTTATTTTTCTGACCTTACCCCAAAGGACTTGTAGTTATTGATCAGGATAACTATATCTCAGAAAAAGGGAAGTACCCAGACTGTTCTGAGGGTTGCTTTATTCTAATTCCGAACCAGAATGCCACTGTGATCTGCTCTATGCCACTAGGAGGTCATAAATAGAAATTCTGTGCTGAGTCAGTGTTATACTGGGCCCAATGGTTCTGCAAACTCATCCTATGCTAATTTCCCACTCCCTGAGTGAAGAGTTGGAATAGATGTACTTAGCAAATGGTATTAACTCCCTGACATTACCCATGAATGCTGTGTCAAGGGAGAAAAGACAAAACCAACCAACAAACAAAAACCTCTAGACTTCAACCTCCCTAGTGATAATCACAAACTTGGGGAATTACAGAGAAAAGTATCACCACCAAAAACATGAAAGATACAAGAGCAGTGACTGCAATCACATATCCCATTTAACTCACCTGTTTAATTTATGCACAAGCTATATGTATCCTGGGAAAAAGACAGAGGAGTCTCAAAAGCCTAATTAAGTGATTATTCCAATTGCAGCTGATTTTTTAAAGGTGACCTCATTACTGGAAGAACTCGAGACAGCCTCTGGCATCCAATATGCAGCTATTTATTTTCCAGACGTATTTTTCATTATATCCATAAATTCAGAATCCCAGAAAGTGTTTGCTTTCACCTATACTTGACATAGAGGCAGAACAGTATAATTCACTATCTCATCAAAGGGAAAGATCAACTCTTTGGTTCAGTATCATAATATGTAATCCAGAGATTCCTTGATTATGTCACCATCCCCAAATTTTATTCTGGAGAACTACATTGATGACATCATGTTAGTGGGATCTGATTACTGGAAAATAGTAGGTACATTAGGTCCCTTAATAAGACAAATATGTACCCAGAAGACAGATTCAGATAAAAATCTACCTATTTATTTGATTTCCAATTATTTATTTAATATTGCCTCTGTCAACTAGACTGTATGTTTCATGAGAGCAAGGATTATGTCAGCCTCATTCACCACTACATTGTCAGCACAGTACTGGCACTTACAATAAACAAGTGTTCAGTGGTTAGGTGTGTCCTTTACCGTACCCTCTCTTCTAAAGAATGCTAAAGGTTTTATAACAGCTGTCTCCCCAAGGTAGAGATGAAGTTTTGTACTGCTAGGCATTATAATTCAGAAAGGTTTTGAATTCTGCTGAAACGAGATTGGATATGAAATCATTTGGAGGAAGAAGCATGGTTTGGAATAGGTAATAAACATAAATTTTCTCAATTCTCAGTAACTTGTGCTTGAAAGAACTCCCATTTATAAGAAGGGACAGAATAATTACTTACTTTGAGAGATGCTGGGAAGACATTGGTCACATAGGGCAATCATAATATTATATTGCATATTTGTTGTTTTCTTTTAACATTTATTATTGAGCAATGAATCTTGAAACACCAAAATGCTGCATATTTATTAGGACAGGAGGTCAAAGAAACAAAAGAAAGTAGTAAACAAAAGTGAAGTATCACTAAGGCTATTTCACATCATATTTTTTAACAGAAGACATTAATGAGGAGAAACATAATTTTTTCCCTATTTAAATAACAGCTGGTAAAAAAATTTTTAACTAAAATTTAAATTGCATTTTTAAATGCTTTTAGGAAAAGATTTAAGAATGAGCAGAGACTCTTTCTTAAATAACAAATATATTCTGCCAATAGAAAAAAAAATCTACAGGGAAAACCAGAATGGGTCATCTGCATGCCACATTTACTAGAACAGGGCGGATAAATATGCTTCATCTACCCACCATCATCTGTCTAGATTGAGCTTACAACTTACTTTACTGACGCTCCACTCTTCCTAAGTGCGCTCATATTATTATGTTCTGTTCATGCCTCAATAATACTTAGTGATTGCATTTGCCTGTGCTCTTCTCTGCCATCCAAATTTAAGTAAGGGACTACATTTTGTTTCAGATAATAGTCCCAACACTAGCACAGTGCTTAGGCACAGGGTAACTTCCAAAAAAATATGGATTCAAAGGAAGGATTCAAAATACGACATTTGGCCGGGCACGGTGGCTCACACCTATAATCCCAGCACTTTGGGAGGCCGAGGTGGGTGGATCAGGACATCAGGAGATAGAGAGCATCCTGGCCAACATGGTGAAACACGGTCTTTACTAAAGATACAAAAATTAGTCGGGTGTGGTGGTGTGCGCCTGTAGTCCCAGCTACTCGGGAGGCTGAAACAGGAGAATCCCTTGAACCCGGAGGCGGAGGTTGCAGTGAGCCAAAATCACACTACTGCACTCCAGCCTAGCGACAGAGCAAGACTCCGTTTCAAAAACTAAACAAAACAAAAGAAAAAAAAAATGATGACATTTGGCTCCCTGTCTCTCTCTCTCTACTGACAAAGCATCTTCCTGGATTTTAGGGAGAACTGCTTGATTATTCCTGATGACACTCTTTGATTCAGAGAAACAAGGGCTGAGGTGAGGATTGACTAAGTGGTTAGAAGGGCCACAGATTGGGCTTGCACTTTCTTCTGAGATTAGCAGCATTTTGATCCATTCAGAATTAGGAGAAAGCTCTGAGTTTTGCCCATAGTGCAAACTCTTGTACAACAGAAGAACCGGTGCAGTGAGGTAAGAGGATTTTCTAAAGCATTCTCTGCTGAGCCACAGAGATCATCAAGCTGTTTCCCTGTTGCCTAAAGGCTGTGATAATTTGTTTTTCTTTTGTGGTTTGTACTTATGTTCTGTCTACATCAAGGCCATAAGACTATTTTGTAATATTATTGTGAATAGTATTATTTTTAAATTTCATTTTTTTCATTTTCCTTCCTTCCCTTCCTCCCTTCTCTCTCTCTCTCTCTCTCTCTCTCTCTCTCTCTCTCTCTCTCTCTCATTCTCTCTCTCTCTCTCTCTCCCTCTCTCTCTCTGTTTCTTTTTAGATAGGGTCTCACTCTGTTACCCAGGCTGGAATGCAGTGGTGTGATCTTACCTCACTGCAACCTCCACCTCCCAGGTTCAACTGACTCTCCCCTCTCAGCCTCCTGAGTAGCTGAGACTACAGAACACGCCACCACACCCAGCTAATTTTTATATTTTTAGGTAGAGATGGGTTTTTACCATGTTGGCCAGGCTGGTATTGAACACCTGACCTCAAATGATCTGCCCTCCTTTTCCTCCCAAAGTGCTAGGATTACAGATGTGAGCCACCACACCAAGCCACTGCACCCAGCCATTTCCACTTGTTTGCTGCTCATATATGGACATGCAATTTCTCTTGTATATTGGCCATGTGTTTGGAAATTAACTCGTTAGTTCTAGTACCTGTTTTCTACATTGGATTTTCTATCTAGAGTATCCATGTTTCTGCAAATGACAGGATTGTATTCTTTTTATGGCTAAATAGCATTCCATTGTGTATATCAGTAGTCCCCAACTTTTTTGGCACTAGGTACTGGTTTCATGAAAGACAATTTTTCCACAGACTGAGGGGGATGGTTTCGCAATGATTCAAGTGAATTACATTTATTGTGCGTTTTATTTCTATTATTATATTGTAATATATTATGAAATATTATACAGTTCACCATAATGTAGAATCATTGGGAGCCCTGAGCTTGTTTTCCTGCAACTATTAATAAATGGTCCCATCTAAGTGTGATGGGAGACAGTGACATCCAAAGTGTGTTGCTTATGTCCAGTCTACTTCTTAATCTAATTTTGGCTGCTGCCACTGCAGAAAACCCTTCTTCACAAAGATAGGATATTGGAAATGATTTTTCAGTGCTTTTGTGGCAATCTCAGGATATTCCATCTTGACTTTAATCCAGAACATACGGAGATTTGAAGTTGTCTCAAACATACTTTTAAGGCCACCATCATTTGCCATTTCAACCAGTTGATCATTTTCTAACACGGATAAACTCAATTCAGTTAGTTTATTCACACTTGGGTCATGGATCCATTCCTCCCAAGTTCAGGGGTCTTTCCTGGTTTGGAAGTAATGCTCAAATTCTTTTGAAAATTGAGATATATGAACATTCCGGGAGAAATAAGTTTCTTGCTCAGTCTTTTTCAAAATTTCTGCTAATGTTTGAAACATGTCAGAAATCCCAATGTTCACTTGTCAACCCCATAATTCCAATTTGGCTTTGAATGCAGCCACTTTATCTGCTAACTTGAACACAGTTGTCCTTCTCCCCTGAAGTGACAGTTTGAGTTCATTAAGCAGGTTGAATGTGTCACATAAGCAAGTTTTGTGATCCATTCTGTGTCACAGAAGTGTACTGTCAGTTGTGACTGTTTTTCTAAAGGAAATCTATGGGACAGCTCTCTTGACTCAGAAACTCTGGCCAGGAATCTAACTTTAGAAAGCCATTTCACGTCTGTGTATAAGAGAAGATGTGTGTGCTCTGCATCCATCTCCTTTCAGAGCTGTGTGAACACACGTGAGTTAAGGGCATGTACTTTATCATAGTTGGTAATTTTAATCACATCCTGCACAGTGTTTGTTAAGTTCAGGTGTATATTTTTTGGCTAGCCAGCATTTCTCTGTGGATGATACAGTATGTAAACTCACATTCAGAAGTGACCCCTTTAACCCAAGTGGTGAAACCAGAAAGCTGTCCAGTCATGACAGCAACTATGTCCATGAATATATCAACACAAAATGACCAATTCAGCTTTTCTGATATGTAATCATTCAAAGACCTGAATAGTTATGTAGCTGTGGTGTTGGTTGGCAAAAAAAGTAAATATAACATATCTTCATGCTGCACATCCTCCTAAAAAATATATTGCACAGAAACAATCATTGTTGTTCTGTTGTCAATATCAGTAGACTTGTCAACCTGGATTGCATACCACGGTGGCTCATTAATCCTCTAACAATTGTGCCTCAACATTCTCTGCTATTTCATCAATTTGTTTAGCTATGGTGCTAGCTGAACAGGAACACACACCACCTTTTGAACTTCAGCCACTCCTAAAAGTTCATGACAAAAGTCCTTAGCAGCAGGCAAAATCAACTCTTCACCAATTGTATAGGACTTCTTAGCTTTAGCAATGCAGTTAGCCACTAAGGATGATGCTGTTAGTGCAGACACATTTGATGAAGTGGTGGCCTTCAATAACTGCTTCTGTTCTTCGTGTTCACTTTTTTTTTTCCTTTTGAAAAACTCTAAAGTGTTGTCTTCTAATTCAGGGTGCTTGGTCCCCATGTGGCAAAGCAGTTTTGGAGACTTAATGGCTTCATTGGATAGCTGATCACCACATATTATACAAAATGGGCTTGGAGAATATGTAGCACTTGTTTCAATAAACCCATAATTTAATTAAGACTCTTGGTATTTTCTTTTAAATGCAACTCTTTTTTTATTGGCCGTCTTAGAGTCTTCTGCTGTCTCATCACTGGGTCTTTCCCCCTTTTTCAAAGAAGCTCTCCAGTGACTTTCTTTTTTTTTTTTTTTTTTACTACTTTTGGGTAGTGTTAGCTTGTGGATTTCCCAAAACTTGAACTAAGAAAAGTGTGCAGTGTGGGAAAGAGGCACGAATGGAAATGGTAAATAAAATAATGTGCAGACCATGCATGGACTAAAGTGTCAGATTCTGTCTTAAAGCCTCCTGCCAGATACAGCTGTACAATTGAAGTACCTCAACTCACTTGCCACTATAAAGCCTGCCACTATTTGCAGCTTAATTGTCACTTCCCGCTCACTGATAGGGTTTTAATATACATCTATAAGCAATTGATTTATTAAGGTCTCTTTGCAGTCAAACCTCTCTGCTAATGTTAATCTGCATTTGCAACCACTCACCAGTGCTAGCTGCAGATCAGGCAATAGTCTCATAAATAGCATGCAGCCTAGATCCCTCACATGCATAGTCCACAATAGGGTTCATGCTCCTATGAGAATCTAATGCCTTGGTTGATCTGACAGAATATGAAGCTCAGGAGGTAATGCAAGTGTTAGGGAGTGGCTGTAAATACAGATGAAGCTTTGCTCACTAGCTTGCTGCTCACCTACTGCTGAGTGGCCTGGTTCCTAACAGGCCACAGACCAGTACTGGAGATGGGGGACCCTTGGTGTGTATTTATTTACTACATTTTCTTTATCCATTCATCCACTGATGGGAACTTAGATGAATTCCATATTTTGGCTATTTTGAACGTTTCAATAAACATGGGAGTGCAGATTTATCTGATATGTTGATTTTCTTTCTTTTGGATATATACTCAGTAATGAGATAGCTGGATCATATGTTTTTTTGAGAAACCTCCATACTGTTTTCCTAATTGGTTGTATTAATTTACATTCCCACCAATAGCATACAGGAATTCTCCTTGCTTCACATCTTCACTGGCATTCTTTATTGCTGGTCATTTTGATAAAAGCCATTTTTACTGGGGTGAAATGATACCTTATTGTGATTTTGATTTGCATTTCTCTGATAATTAGTGATGTTGAGCATTTTTTTATATACCTGTTAGCCATTTGTATGTTTTTTTTTCCCAGAAATGTTTTTTCAGATTGTTTGACTATTTTTTAGTTGGATTCATTGTTTTTTCGCTATTGAGTTTTTTGAGTTCCTCATATATTCTGGTTCCTAATCCTATGTCAGATGGATAGATTGAAAATATTTCCTCTGATTTTCTGGGTTGTGTCTTCACTTTATTAATTGTTTACTTCGCTGTGCATAAGCTATTTAGCTTGATATAATCCCATTTCTTTATTTTTGCTTTTGTTGTCTCTACTTTTGAGGTAGTACATAAAAACTCTTTGCTCAGATTCATGTCCTAGAGTATTTCTGCACTATTTTCTTCCAGTAGTTTATAATTTTAGGTCTTAAAGCCTTTAATCCATTTGATTTGATTTTTGTATATGGCATGCAAAAATTGTGTATGGCAAGTGATAGGGATATAGTTTAGTTCTTCTGCACATAGTTATCTACTTTTCCCAGCACCATTTACTGAAGAGACTCATTTTTTCCCCAATGCATCTTCTTGGTACCTTTGTTATAAATTAGTTGGCTGTAAATGTGTAAATTTATTTCTGGGTTCTCTATTTTGTTTCATGGGCCTATGTGTCTGTTTTTATGCTGCTACCATACTGTTTGGGTTTCTATAACTCTGTATATATTTTAAACTCAAATTAGTGCTATGACTCCAGCTTTGTTCTTTTTGTTCAGGATTACTTTGGCTCTTCTGGGTCTTCTGTGGTTCCATATAAATTTTAGGATTTTTTTTCTATTTTTGTGAAGACTGTCATGATATTTTGATAGGGATTATATTTAATCTGTTGAACATTTTGGGTATTATTGGCATTTTGACAGTATCAATTCTCCCAATCTATGAATACAGAATACCTTTTTAGTTTTTCTGCCCTCTTCTATTACTTTTATAATAATTTTATAGTTTTCTTTGTAGGGACCTTTAACTTCTTTGGTTAAATTTATTCACATGTATTTTATATTTTTTGTAGTTATTGTAAGTGGGATTGCTTTCCTTTCTTAATTTCTTTTTCAGAACATTTGCTACTGGTGTATACAAATGCTACTGCTTTTTATATGTTTATTTTGTATCCTGAGTCTTTACTAAATGTATCAGTTTTTATTCTAACCTTTTATAGCAAAGTCTCTGGGGCTTTTTAAGAATAAAATCAAGTTATCTGTGAATAAGGATAATCTGACTTATTTCTTTCTAACCTGGATGCCATTTATTTCCTTCTCTTCTCTGGTGACTCTGGCCAGGACTTCTAGTATTACGTTGAATAAAAGTGGCTAAAGTGGGTAGCCTTGTATTGTTCCAGATTTTAGAGGAAAGTCTTCCACCTATTCCCCGTTCATATGATGTTAGTTGTGGGTTTGCCACATATGACCTTTATTGTTTTAAGCTATATTTCTTCTATATTCAGTTTGTTCAACATTTTTAGATCTTTCAGATAAATGAGGGAGCTGTGAAAAAATAATAAACCAGAATGCCAACAGTGATGATTTTTGAGTGGTGACAGTATATCATATTCTTTTTTAAATTTTCCAAACAATAACAAAGGTAAACTTTATTATAAATATATATTTCCCCTTTGTTGTCATATCAAGGCCCCAGACACTTAAAGTATGAAGCAAATATACTTTTTACTTCACAAATGTTTCTGTGCAAAAAATGTTTCCATTGAGTCAACTTAATTAATCCAAAGCCCCCAGGCTGATGGGAAATTGACTCTTAGTAAATCCTGTAACTGTCTCTTATGATAAAATCCTGCAAAGTCCCTGATTGTTGTATAAGCAACATAGCACATGGAAGTCCCATCTTCACTGATACACAGTGGTTACTGCTCAACTGACTGGTGTCTAGAAAGACCTGTACCCTTGAAGGGCAAGAGATCTCACTATCTTGCCACCTGGCGTGTAGAAAACCTTTCCATTTTCTCTGCGATTTTGCTATTCACAGAATTTATGGACGTTCTCTGCTTCCTAGTATGGAGTCAGTTATCATCTCTGTACCACTTTCCTCACTCCCCCAAAGGAATGACTTTTCTTCTCTCTTTTTGAGTTCTTGTGAGATGATTCCTTTTTCAGTTAAGACAGGAAGAGAGATTGTCTTTGGGCTTCTTATTGCTCCTCCTCCTCTTCCCTTCCTTCTTCTCCTCCTCCTCCTCCTCTTCTTCTTCTTCTCTGCAAATATTCATTTTGTTTTTAATGATGTATAGGCAGTCAAAGTTTTTTGACAGCCAATGCAGATAAAGGCTCTTTAGCTAGTTGTTGAAGTTGAAAGAAAGTCACAGACCAGCTGGGAAGACAGGCTACTCATATGGATAATCAGCCAGACAGAGCCATTGTGTAAATGTTAAGTACAAATTGGTGGTGCCGGTTTTATTGTTTTCGCTTCCCAAAGTCTTTTCTACATCTTTTTACTTGTTTTTTATTTTTTTTTCCTCTCTCTTGCATGTCCTTAATCAGTATCTTCAGTCCTTTTCCCTCAAACGGAAGCTGACAGATTTCTTCCTTCCTACACAGCTTACATAGTCAGTATGTCAGAAAAGTTTTTGTTTTTCTCACAAAGCAAATTAGAAATTTAAAATGTCAGGTAGACAGATGTGTTAAAAATCCTTGTCAGGTGGAGGAAGAGAGATAAATCAGCATGTATATATACAGGAAGCACAACAGAATTCAGTTATATTGTGTTTTGGAGAGTATAAAACTCATAAATTGGAGTTCTGAATTACTTCAACAAAATCTTTGCCTTTTCAAAAGATTTCTCAAAAATTACCCCCTTGATTATTATTATTTTAGAGACAGGATCTCACTCTGCTGCCCAGGCTGGAGTGCAGTGGTCATTCACAGATGAGATCATCGTGCACTGCAGTCTCAAATTTCTGGCCTCAACCTTCCTACCTCAGCCTCCCATTAGCTGGAACTACCTTGTTTGTTTGTTTTTGTTTTTTGTTTTAGAAGCAAATTGCTGTTACAACACAACTGACTGGTTCTCGAATCAAGCATAGAGAAAGCCTTACTGTACCACCTGGCACTACTTCACATTTACCTTTCTTATGTCTCTTTGTGATCAGTTTGAAGCATTGATTCTTAACATTTCTTATGTTTGCGGTCCCAAGAAACACATGAATAGCATATACAGCATGCATATTGTATTACACATTATTCTTCTGAGTTGAAATTTAGACAATAGAAGCTGTTGTGCTGGACATCACAGTTTTAACGCCAAGACTTCAGTTTTAGTTCTAATTCTCACGTGTCTCTTGGACAAGTAATGTCATAGAAGCAACAACTACTCTCTGTTTTAGTTTTCCTCATTGATAAAATAAGGAAAATAATGAAATCTAGTTCCTAGAATGGCAAGGAATACAAAAGGTACTCTAAGTCTCAGAATCTATAATGTAGAAAGTACATATTTGCAATTCTTAAATACTTTCATGAATACAGAGTAAAAAAGAGTTTATAGGTTTTATATATATATATCTCAATCTCAGTTTATAGAGTAAAATAGAGTTTATATGAGATATATATATGTATATATATATATACATATGTATATATATATATACATATATATATCTCAGTTCTGTATCTGAGGCTATGGGCAGAACCTTTTAAAAATAGCATAGTTCTATGGAGTATTCTCTGCCAAGCATCTGATTTACTTCTAGCATTTATTACTTTAAAAAAAGTGATTTCATTGTGCTAAGAACATCTGCCATGAGATCTATCTTCTTAACCAGTTTTTAAGTGTATAATATAGCATTGCTAACTATAGGCGTCTACCTTTTTTTTGTTTTGTTTTTTTAGACAGTGTCTTGCTCTGTCACCTAGGCTAGAGTGCAGTGGCGTGATCTTGGCTCACTGCAACCTCTGCCTCCTGGGTTCAAGCAATTCTCCTGCCTCACTCAGCCTCCTGAGTAGCTGGGATTACAGGTGCGCACCACCACACCTGGCTAATTTTTGTATTTTTAGTAGAGACAGGATTTCACCATGTTGGCCAGGCTGGTCTCGAACTCTTGGTCTTAGGTGATCCACCTGCCTAGGACTCCCAAAGTGCTGGGATTACAGGCATGAGCCGCTGCACCCGGCCACTTCTACCATTTTTTGAATTTGACTTCTGTTCATAAACTATTTGTGATATCTTTTGGTGTTTTCCATCTCAATTACAAATTATCAGCTGCCCTTTGCCACCCATTATATTTTTCCCTTGACTTTGGCATGGGCTGCCCAAGAAAACCAATTGTCTCTCGTCTTCGCACCTTTAGAGATTACCCTGACAGTGATATCTAGCATAGCTCGACTGTGCTTCCCAAAGGAGCATGAGAAGTAATTTAAAAGATATTTCAGAGTGAGTGTCAAAGGAAGAAATATTAGTAAGATAATGGTAATAAAGTTTACTACTTTATAACTCAGGGCTTCTTTGCTTATTGAATTTATTTCTCTCTTTTTTTTCCAAAGCATAGCAAGTCTCTGAAACTTCTTTAGTCATAAAATGGAAGATAAACATTATTTGAATTTTAAAAGACAAAGAAGACTGAGTGATATCTAAGGTAGGATTTTCAGCTCAGTACATTTGCTTATTTGTTTATTTCATGAATTTAACATAAACAGTTAATAAAAGAAATGCTTCTGAGATTTTTAAGATATCATGCAATAAAGAGCAATAATGTCTGAAAGCAAATTAAAAGTAAATGTTAGTGGAATAAAGTCTCCTGGGAATATAAAGGAAAGAGATTATTTCTGGCTGGGAAAAATCCAGAAAGCCCTCTTGCAGGAGGTGGTTGTCTGTTTCTTCTTTCATTGTTCATTAATATTTTTTTTGTGTGTGAAAAAATAAGTGGAGGGCAAGAAAAATGAAAGAAAGTCAAAGGGCAAATACAGGGAAATATAGTTAATGAAATAAAACTTTTATTTCCAAAGTTTTGCAGTGCAGTGTCAATTTATCTATGGCAAGTATGAGAATCCGAACTCTAGACTAAGAAAGGCAATGCATTAGGCTATATAACTGAAAAATGCAGAAGGATGCTAATTTCAGGCATAACTAGATTCAGGTGCTCAAATGATGTTGCTAGGCACTGTCTGTCTTAGCTTGATGGCTGTGCTTTCTTCTGAATCATTTTGTATTCAGAGAAGTTCCTTGCACAGTGGCTGTTTGTTGCTCTAACTCTAAGCCACACAGAGCTAGGCAAGTGAAAGGAGGTCCTGGAGCTGACTTCGTGGGTATGTTTGATAAATCTTGACTTTATGCTTGTCTCTAAGCCAATTACTCTGGACAAGGAAACATGGGTCTTTAACCATGCCTGCATCATGTGCCCGAGAATGGGGTTAGCCCTTAGGTAGTCAGGTAGACTGAGAATGGAAAAAGGTTTAACCATGAAAAGCAAGAGTGATGTCACTAGCAGAAAAATGACGTTATGCCGAGGAAGCAAGTATGCCAAATACTCTATTAACAAGAGGAAACACCAGATCATGGGGAAAGAGTGGCTGACCCAGCAGCCATGACTGTCTCCCTGGTCACTGCCATCATCTTGCTGGCATTGCACTATTCTTTCTGTAATACTCTGGTTCAAGTTTCCTTTTTAAAAAGCAAACAAACCTTGCTGGGTCTCTTTAGTCCAAATAGGCAGATGGGATCTCTAAGTAACTAAAGAACAAAAGAAAATAAATGCAAAGGAGTGTAAGTACTGGTATTACAAAATAAAAATTCATTTAAAATATATAGTTAAGGTGGGGGGGGGGTGTGTTGCCAGCATCATTTCCAGCTTCCTTCTTTTCAGATAATTCCTATATTTTTTTATTCCAATTCTCTCAGCTCTCCAACAGTATCTATGTACTTGAAAGGAAACAGAATGCTTTTTCAGCTCCAAGGGAACTGATATAAATGTCCTCACCACAGGGCATGAGACCTCATTCAGAAAAATAAGATGTAAGGAAACAGTTTCCTGAGGTTTTCTGGAGAGGTTTCCCCCTTTCTTAGAATGAGCCTCTTGAAGAAATACTGTTTCTTTCTAGGTTGCATTGCATAGCCATTCAATATGATACTGTTACTTAGCTACCAGATAGAGAACACTCTCCTTCTCCTCTCTGTCCCCCACTCCTTTTTCTTCACTTTCTCTTTCTTTTTCTCTTTACTGAACAACAAAAACAACAACTAACCAATGGGAAAGGGATTTCTTTTTTAAAAAAATTAGCTTTTGGAGCAAAGAGATAGGATTTTCTAACTTTAGTGCTAGCTCAGAAAGTAACAATGTCAAACAATGTGCACCCCTACAAAAACAAAAACAAAAAACACATTCACTATGCTTATTTCCTACATTATCAGGTTACTTGGTTCATATCCAGAGCTCAGTTAATGTGATCTGATCTGATTGTTTCATGACCAATTAGATGTGGGCCATTCGTTCACAAAGATCTTAAATGCCCCTGGTTAAAACATGTATCATGGACACATTGGCTTCTGCATGTTTTTGTCCCTTCAATTAGATTAATTGCCCAATTACACAAGCTTAAATAAAAACAATTGTTGACCTTCTTATAAACACTTTCGACATAGGCGTTCTTTAGAGCTATAGCCTTAAAGGTAGAATATTTATCTTACTTCTCTTGGCTTTTCTTTTGTTAGAGTCACTGCTGGCAGCAAAATGTCATTTTTTCATCCGTTTGCATGTTCAGAGCTTGAGTGATGTCACGGAAAGCACAGTGGAACAGAATGTGAAAGATCAGGTCAAAATTCATTTTGCTTTATAATAATGAAGGGCCAGGACATCTTGAGATGCTCGTTTGCTCATTCCACTCAGATGACACTGGCTGTGATATGTGTTTTCACTCTAGTTAAAAATTTGTCAAAAACTTGATGAGAATAAATAAGATCTAGCAACATTGACACTTGAAAAGAACATTCTCCACTAAACTATGGATCATTCTTTGCATTTATGAAAATAGCACAGTATAAAAACCATTTATGTCTATGCCAAAACGTACGTGGGGCACTCATTAAACTCACTGCATTTATTATGGACAGTGTAACTTTTAATAATGAGTCAAAATAAGACCAATTAGAATAATTGTTGTATTCCCTCATATTTTGGGACTTGCTTTCTTTTCCATAACATAAACCATTTTTGTACATTAAGTCATTCACATATTCGAACTATAAACAGGTTTAAAATAAAATACGTTTTATTGTTGTTATAATTCTTTTTTTTTTTTAAAAAAAAAAAACCTCTTGTTAGGTTTTTTGTTTGTTTGCTTATTTGGTTGTTTGTATTGTAATTATCAGGTTAAAGTCTTGAAAAAGCTTATATAGAAAGCCATATATATATATATATATATATATATATATATATATATACTTTCACAGACGTTTTTTGTTCCCTGGATTTGGAGGTCCAAAGGAAACCACTAGATTCTCTCCAGGGGAGAAAAGGTTTCTATTATCCAATAAATGTAGAAAACACTAAGCATGACAAAACAGATCTGTTTAACTTCAGCACTTTGGGAGACTCTACTAAGCTAATGTATGTGAGGAATCTGAGAGGGTGGATCTGATACACAGCATTTTCCTAACTCTTCTGACCACCAAATCTTTTGGTAATGACCATCTTACGGAGCACTGTTCCTTAGAGCACATTGTGAGAAAGCCCATTATAAGGCCTTTGGGAAATGGGGAGAGCAGCAGTTATGAATGGCTTGTTTTCTTCTGGTTGAGACATTTGGAGTCTATGGTAAATTGATAAATTCTGTGGCTCCATTTATCTATTCCATTTTCTTGTTTACTGCCAGCTCAAAGTTTCATCTAAAAAATTTCGTTATCAAAATGTCACGTTCTAATAGCTCAGGGAATTTAGAAAAACTCTTGTAAAACCATACTCATTATTTTAAAGTTCAAAGTAACCAAAAATGTTTTCAAGAGAAAGACGTAAGCATTTTTTAAAAAGATCTACATATGTTAGTAACAATATACTTTAATTGTTTGCAATGTATTTTAAATTTTGAAGGTGATATCTGTCATAACATCGTGGTCTCTAAAATGTGTTTTGAAGAATTTTATAATGAATTATGCAAACAGCAGAAGTAAAAACACTTAAATCTCTATTTTCAATAACAATGTGTGTAGAGAGAGTAAAGTGACATTTTAAAACCTCTAATAATTTTTGAAATAAGTCAGAAAAAGATTCACATTTTCACATTCTTTCAAACTCAGAAAGAATATTTACCACATAATTTTTAGAGCTAGATTTTTTTATTTAAAAAATTTTATTTTTTATTTTTAAAAATCTCCATGAATAATTCTAGCATCTTTCAAAATACAGACATTGCTATCAGATAGTTGTACTTTCTGGGAATTTTACTTTACATTTCATTTATTCCTATATTCGTGTGCACATACATGTGTATATGAATACTTATTAGTGTGCCTTTTTGTGAGTTCATATATAGACATTTTGTTCAATTAATTTACCTCAATTTATTCTTTCTTCTGTTATCTGAAAATACCTGAACTATAGAATAGGTACTTTTAATCTTCTTATGACTTTACTACTATGTTAGAAAAAAAAATTTTTTGAAAGTGTGGGGCAAGGTTTTAATTTCCACTTAAAAACACCCAAGATTTAAAAAGCAATTGACATAATAAATGGTGCTTACACAAGGAATAAATACTACCTTAATAAAGAAGTAATGCCTATATTTTACCCTACCCTACTCTTAACCCTTCCTTTCAGCTTTATTGAGGTATAATTGACAAATTAAAAGTCTATACATTTAAGATATACAATGTAATGATTTGATATACATACGCATTGATAAATGATTACTACAATTAAGCTAATTAACAAATTTATTACCTTACAGAGTTGCAGGGCTTTTTTAAATTTTATTTTGTTAGCAAATTTCAAGTACAACATACATTATTATTAGCTATATTCACTGTGCTCTATATTAGACTTCCAGAAATTATTCATCTTAAAATGGAAAGCTTACTCCAGGTTCATCAATGTTGTCACAAACGGCAGGTATTCCTAGTTCTTTACGGCTGAAAAACATTCCATTGTGTGTATACACAACTCATTTTCTTTATCCATTCATCAGTTGGTGGACAACAAGCTTGTTTCTATATCTTAGCTATAATGAATCATGCTGCAAGTAATGTGAGAGTGTAGATATTTCTTAACGTGTCAATTTTACTTCCTTTGGCTGTATACTGAGAAAAGGGATTTCTGAATCATATGGTTATTCTAATTTTAACTTTTTGAGCAACCTCCATACTGTTATCCATAATGACTGTATTGATTTACATTCCCAGAAATAGTCCACAAAGCTTCCCTTTTCTCCATACCCTTGTTACTGTTTCTTATCTTTTGACCCTTTGATAATAGCCATTCTAACAGGTGTGAGGTGGTATCTCACTGTGGTTTTGATTTGCATTTCCTTGATTTAGTGATGGTGAGCACCTTTACATCTACCTGTTAGTCATTTGTTTGTCTTCTTTGAAAAAATTGTCTATTCATACAATGTTTAAATTGAGTTATTAGCTTGTTTGCTATAGATTTATAAGAGTTCCTTATCTATCGTGGATATTAAATATCTCTTTACATATACATAGTTTGCAAATGTTTTCTCCTCATCTATGGACTAATTTTCCATTTTGTTTACTGTTTCATTTGCTGCACAGAATGATTTTCTGCATCTACTAAGGAGATCATTTTAAAAAATATTTCATTCTGTTAATGTGGTGTATTATTGTTTGACTTACATACATTGAAAAATCTTTGCATCCCGGGAGGGAAGAAACCACTCGATCATAGTTACAACTGCAGCCTCTGCCTTCTGGGTTCAAGAGATTCTCCTGCCTCAGCCTCCTTACAGGCACCCGCCACCATACTTGTGTAATTTTCATATTTTTAGTAGAGACGGGGTTTCACCATGTTGGCCAGGCTGATCTTGAACTCTCAGCCTCAGGTGATCTGTCCCCCTCAGCTTCCCAAAGTCCTGGGATTGCAAGCATGAGCCATTGTGCCTGGCCAGAGTATCTTAAATTCAGTTTTCTAGTGTTTTGTTGTGGATTTTTGCATCTATTTTAATCAGGGATATCAGCCTGTAATTTTCTATCCTTGTAGTGCTCTTGTCAATCTTTAGTATCAAGAGATTGCTGGCCTCATAAAATTAGTTTGGAAACATTCTTTCTTCTTCAGTTTTGGTAACAGTTTGAGAGGATAGTTATTAGTTCTTCTTTAAATGTTTGGTAAAATTTACCAGGGAAACCATCTGGTCCTGGGCTTTCCTTCCTGGGAAATTTTTAATTACTAATTCAATCTCCTTACTTGTCATTGGTCCACTGAAGATTTTTCCATTTCTTCATGACACAGTCTTTGTAGGTTCAATGTGTTTAGGGATGTATCCATTTTGGAAGCTGATCATAATCCTGAAAGACACAATCCCTAACACTTTAATCCTAAATGTTAAAATCCCAGAAGATCGAAATCCCAAGAACATAATCTGGAAAACATAAATTAACATATTTTAAAGACATATTTATTTATGTTTTTAAAAGGGGATTGAGAAACACATAAAAACCTGATAGAACCCTTCATAAAACAATTGATACAATAAATTAGGCATCAACATTCATATTTTTGTAAGCATAAACACTAAGGTGTACTAATGACAGTCACACGGGTATAATAGCTATGAGAAGATGAACCATATTCACAAATTAAAAAGTCAACAAGTGATTATATAAACATATATCACTATGGTTGGTAATTGTGTGCACCTCGCTTTGTAACTGGTCACCTGAAATACCATGATGGACCACTTACTTCTTTGACAAGATTTATTAAAAACCACAGTGGGTCACCACTACATATGTAGTCACCCAAAGGGCTGAGCTCTCAAGAAATCTGATTTTTCACAAATGCAGATGGACATTTATTCACTTATGAGGAAGAAATGGAACTGGGCCATGTGGCTGTTATCAGTTCTGCAGTTGGATAAACAGTTGATAGACATATTACTGAGGGTGTCAGCAGATGTGGATCCTGCCAAATCCCCAGGTGTATGGGATTGCCTCTGGAACCATAGTTGAGCAGGACTGGAGTGAGGTCATCATACTCTTCTGGGTCTGTAATTGAGTCTACAGATAGCAGGTCTATTACCAAGAGTGTGGATGCATGTGGCTCCATAGAGACCTTCAGTAGGTTCTTGCTGGATCCCTGAGCAGGTCTTTGGGTTAGTCCTTGGGTACACTGGACTGCCTTAAGGGCTTTGCTGGAGTAGGATTGGAGCTGGGTTACAGAACCACTTTAGAATCTGCAGTAGGGTCCATAGTGATTGGACTTGTTACCAGGGCAATAGAGAGCATAGTTCCTCCCAGATCCATGTGCAGATGGGATGGCTGCAGAAATGCAGCAAAATAGGGTTGAAGCTGAGTCCACAGGGGGATGGGGCTGCCCTTGTTCTGCAGCTGGGGCCACATTTAGTGAAACTACCACTGGGTTTTGAGCCTACCTTCTCACAGCATCTCTGCTTAGTCTTGGCTTCATCAGGGTTTTACAACCTCCTAAATGGATCCTAAAGCTCCCACAAAGGCATTTTTGTCTTTTGATGACTTCTAGATTGTTGCTTGTGGTAGAGAGAAGGTAAGTTGGAGGTTCTGTCATCTTGCTCCCTACTCGCTAAAATGTTTTTAAAAATACAAGTTATATGTATTTAAATACCCAAGTCCATTGATGGCATGTAAAAGACAAAATAAAACAAGCAAAAATCAGAAACCCTTGCCCTTATCCTCAACAACTCAGTCTTTGGTGAGTCCTTCCCAGAGTTTACGACAACTTACCAGTCCAGTCTGCCAACCAGTTACATTGTGTGCCTCTGATATGTCACTCTTTTTCTGCCTTGCCTTTTTGGGGATTTCGCTGCTAACATCTCTTCCTGATCACAGACAGTTTTATCATTTGGAATGCAGTATCAACCATTATTTGATTTCTGGGAATACTGTAATGTCTGCTATTCATGTAATCATAATTTTAGCAGGAGTGAAAGGAAATGTCACAGTATCTTTTTCTCTAGATGAGTATTTAACTTCTAAATTCAGGCCTTATTTCCCTCTTGTTTAATTTCTTTTCTTTCCTACCATTTACACCTACCATTGCATAGCTATTTCTGTTCTCTGGTTCTTCAAAGGTATCATGGGATACTGGAAAGAGTAGTCCTGGGGTCAAGTAAATCTCTGTTTGAATCTGGGTTACAACTCTTATTAGCTATTTGGTCTTAATGATTAACTTATTCTCAAGCTCCCACAGAACACTCACCAAGACAGACCACATTCAGAGCTACAAAATGCATCTTAACAAATTTAAAACGTTAGAAATCATTCAATATCTTTTCTCAGAAAACAATGGAATTGAAATAAAAATCAATAACAGAAAGGAAGCTGGAAAATCCCCAAATACCTGGAGATTAAACAATTCTAAACAACATATGGGTCAAAGAAGAAATCTCAAGACAATTTAAAAAATATTTTAAACTAAATGAAAATATAACTTATCAGTGTAAAAGTGTTCCTATTTCTCCACATCCTCTCCAGCATCTGCTGTCTCCAGATTTTTTAATGATCGCCATTCTAACTGGTGTGAGATGGTATCTCAATGTAGTTTTGATTTGCATTTCTCTGATGACCAGTGATGATAAGCATTTTTTCATATGTTTATTGGCCTCATGTATGTCTTCTTTTGTAAAATATCTGTTCATATCCTTTGCCCACTTTTGAATGGGCTTGTTTGTTTTTTTCTTGTAAACCTGTTCTACACTGTTGGTGGGAGAGTAAATTAGTTCAACCATTGTGGAAGACAGTGTGGCGATTCCTCAAGGACCTAGAAATAGAAATTCCGTTTGACCCAGCAATCCCATTACTGGGTATATATCCAAAGGATTATAAATCATTCTACTATAAGGACATGTGCACACGAATGTTCATTGCAGCACTGTTTACAATAGCAAAGACCTGGAACCAACCCAAATGCCCATCGATGATAGACTGGACAGGGAAAATGTGGCACATATACACCATGGAATACTATGCAGCCATAAAAAACGATGAGTTCATGTGCTTTGTAGGGACATGGATGAACCTGGAAACCATCATTCTCAGCAAACTGACACAAGAGCAGAAAATCAAACACCGCATGTTCTCACTCATAGATGGAAGTTGAACAATGAGAACACATGGACACAGGGAGGGAAGCACTACACACTGGGGTCTGTTGGGGGAAAATAGGGGAGAGACGGGGGGTGGGGAGTTGGGGAGAGAGAGCATGGGGAGAAATGCCCGATATATGTGATGGGGAAGAAGGCAGCAAATCACACTGCCACGTGTGTATCTATGCAACAATCTTGCATGTTCTTCACATGTACCCCAAAACCTAAAATGCAATAAAAAAAGAAGAAAATATAACTTACCAAAATTTGTGGGATGAAGTGAAAGTAAAAAAAAAGTAAAGCATTGAATACTTATATTAGAAAAAACAAAGATCTAAAATCAATAAACTTTCTACCTTAGAAAACTAGAAAAAGAAGAGCAAATTAAATCCAAAGTAAGTTGAAGAAAAGAAATAATAAAAATTAAGACAGAAATCAATAAAATACTTAGACATAAATCTAATAACATGTACAATATCTATATGAGGAAAATGACAAAACTCTGATGAACAAAATCAAAGAAATAAATAAATAGAGAGATATTCCATGTTTGCAGACAGGAAAACTCAATATTGTAAAGATGTCAGTTCTTCCTAATTTGATCTAGAGACAATGAAGTCCCAATAAAAATCTCAGAAATCATTTTGTATATGTCAACAAATTGATTCTTAAGCTTTTGTGGAACACAATTTGGCAGTGTCTTACAAAACTAACATACTCCTATCATAGCATTTAGCAGTTCTTCTCCTTTGTGTTTATCTAAATTTATTAAATATGTATGTTCACTCAAAAACATGCATGCAAAGGTTTATAGCAGCTTTATTCTTAATTGCTGGAACTTGGAAGTAATCAAGATGTTCTTCAGCAGATGAATGGATAATCTGTGGCATATCTATACAGTGGAATATTATTCAGTGATAAGAAAGATATGAACTATCAAGTCTTGAAATGGCATGGAGGAAACTCAAATGGATATTGTGAAGGAAGACAATCAGAAAAGGCTACATACTGTATGATTTCAATGATATGATACCTGAGAAAGGCAAAAGTATGGAAACAGTGAAAGGACCAGTAGTTACCAGAAGTTAGTAGGGAAGGTAGGATGAAGAGGCATATCACTACGGAATTTTTAGGATTATAAAATGATATGTATCAGTGGATACATATCATGACACATTCCTCAAAACTTATAGAATGTACAACACCAAGATTGAATGCAAATTATGGACTTTGAATTATAATGTTGTGTCATTATAAGTTCATGAATTGTAACAAATGTACTACTTGGGTGCAAGAGTTTGATAATGAGGGGAGAGGATTGTGCATAGGTGGGTGAAGGAAGTATATGGGAAATCTCTGTGCCTCCCACTCAATTTTGCTGTGAATCTAAAACTGCTCTAAAAATAAAGTCTATTTAAAAAAAAATAAACTTAGATTCAATTTATTTAACTGAAGAAAAGTGAAAAGAATACCAATCTAGTAAAATTGTTGGCAGTATCAAATGAGATAAATGTCTGTTGGAACTCTTGCATATAATTGGCATTCAATAAATATCAAAGTTCCTTGGAAAATTCTCTCTCTTCCTGAGCCATTGTACAAACTCCATGTCCCTTTCTGGAATAATTTCCTAATCCCAGTAAAAGCAGCAGGGGCAAAACTATCTGCTGGTTATTGCATTTTGACCCTTCAATGCAATAAAATAATTGGAATTAACTTACTTAGCAACTGATTTTTGTGAAATCTATGTGCATTGTACTGCACTAAGGATACTGTAAAGATTAAAGTGGTATTACCATTTAAAGATTGATTTCTTTAAATGGTAATCTTTAAATGGTAATACCACTTAAAATACTTTGGGGATAATATTTTAGAATTAAGAAACAGCATCTACTCTAGAAGAAACATTAAATCTCTTTGGGAAAAAATGAAATGAAACAGCAAAGTATCAATTCATAGTTATACAGAATTAACTGTAAAAATGAGTGTTATAATAAGTCCTGTGGGATTTGTTTTTAACTGCATATCTTAGCATAGGAATGTTTGGAGAAGGCCTTCTGGAATTAGTTAACCACCTACAAAAGATACTGTGGTAAATGGTCCCATAAGACTATCTGCCTTTCCTGTTTCAAGCTTGATGTTTTGAAGTATTTCATGTTTGATAGTTTGAATATTGTCTTCATTTTCTCTTTTAACAAAATCAAAGGCTTGCTTCTTAGAAGTAAGATAGCTTTAAATTCCATGAGAAAAATGGTCAGCACTTACTGATAAAAGAAGCATATTTAAATATTATTTAAGTTATAAAAAAAGACAAAAACCTATTTTAAGTAGAGACATAACATTTTTTCTAACTTTTTTTCAGAATAACTATTTTGAAATAAGTCATTCACAATTATGATGTACAAAGTACCATGTCTTGATGTTATAATTCAAATTCCTTTTTCATGTATTAATTCATCCACTTGATAAATACTACTAAGGAGGGTCTTTCATATTAAAGATGATTCTTGTCATCCTGGAACTGTGGTTAATGAAGGAGACAGGCATTTTAATACAAATATATATTAAATAAGTAATTGCCTATTTTAATAACAGATAATGGAGGACAAAAATGGGTATTGTGGGAGAAGAGGAGGCATGGGAATCACAAAAAAGGACCACATTTAGATTTGGGAAGGAGTTAGGAAAAGCCTCTCAGGAGAAGTATCTGATAAACTGGAGCTTAAAGGATGAGCGGTAGTTAGCTGGTGAAGAGTAGGGAGAAAGAATTCCAACACTGGAATTAGCATGTGCCAAGACTGTAATGTTAGATAGAGCCCAGTACAATGCTTGAAGGCACTTTAAAAGGCCATATGATTAAAATGAAAGAGCAAGTGGGAGCGGCAAAATAAGAGAATGAGGAAGGTTTAGGAGGACAGGACAAAAGGTGTGGATTTTATTCTAAGTAAAAGAGGAAGCCATTAAATTTAAAAATTATCTTCATAGAGTGGCTGTTATATAATAGCATATTTACATAATACATATAATATAGCAGTACACTAGTTCTTAGCTAGTACTAATAAGTGGTGACTCATTTTGAGAACATTGGCAACATGAAAATGAATTAAATATGAAATTTCTACCCTAAGACACTTGCTATTCTTGAGTCTCCAATTCTATACATTAGTAATACAGATTATGATCTACTTAAAATTTTACTTAAAATATTAGCTTTTAGAGATTCTGTTATCCTGAAGCATCAATGCCATAATGATGCTTGGTTCATTCAGTGAATCAAGAGATGGATTTCTTTAAATAGTAATACCACTTAAAATACTTTGGCAATAATAGAATTCAAAAACTTGAACACTGTCATTATCGACAATATGCATTCATTAAACTTCCACTGTGATCAGTACCTGAGCTACACATGGACATAAGAAATAGCCCCAGAGGAACTTAGAATCAGAAGACTCAAATCAAAATTGCACACGCAAAGAGCTGGGAAGATTCACACATTGTAGAAATTCAGACAGGGAGTTACCAACAAGAATAGAAATAGTCTGAAATTCTCTTCTAGGGACAGTTAAGCTTGAACTTAAAATTGAAAAGAGAGGAGTCCTTTGAAATAACACACTCCACACTCTTAATGTTTGTAAATTTACACAATGTAATTTAACTATAGATACTAAAATATTATTGCCAAAAGCATTATTTGGAGAAAAAAGAGCATCATTCCTGTACTTCTCATCAGTGAGAAAATCCACAATTGGAGAAATTCACCCATGGCTGGTTAATTAACTGAAAAGAAACACCATACTTTAATTACAAGCAGCAAATATGAGAAGGTCTATTTTGGATGTTCTGTTAGCATTAATAAAGATAAATCTTCGGCCGGGCGCGGTGGCTCAAGCCTGTAATCCCAGCACTTTGGGAGGCCAAGGTGGGTGGATCACGAGGTCAAGAGATCGAGACCATCCCGGTCAACACGGTGAAACCCCATCTCTACTAAAAATACAAAAAATCAGCTGGGCATGGTGGCGCCTGCCTGTAATCCCAGCTACTCAGGAGGCTGAGGCAGGAGAATCACCTGAACCCAGGAGGCGGAGGTTGCGGTGAGCCGAGATGGCGCCATTGCACTCCAGCCTGGGTAACAAGAGCGAAACTCCGTCTCAAGAAAAAAAAAAACAAAAAAAAAAACCAAAGATAAATCTTCCAAAATATGACTTTATTAATAAAGGGAATATTGATGACAATATGTCACCAAATCTTGGTGCTCTATTACAGACGCAGAATCCATCAGTAGCTTTAATTTGGTGTCAATTCCATAAAATGATTGTTAAACTCAATAGAGGTTTTCTCTTAATCTCCAATCTAATAAATTAATACTTTTAAGTTACTCCAAATTTTTAATTTTAATTTTTAACTTACATTTTCACTTTCTGCCATATAAAGAAGCACAACTTCACTTTCATATTTTCGAGATTACTTAAGTTTCAAATGAAATCTCTTTACCTAGGATCTGGTGACCAAAGTGATGTTCCCTTTATTCATTCAATATAGGATATTCTCAGACAAAGTTGGGGAGAAAGTAATGTCCAATGAAGAAAGTCGAAGATGATTATGTGCAATATTTGATTAGCTATGAGAAAAAGCCTCAGAGTGTACAAGAGCCAAACTATTTTATTTATTTACTTATAATTTTAAAAATTATTGTGGGTACATAGTTTTTAATCACATCATGAAAAAATGGGGTATCCATTCCCTCAACCATTTATTCTTTCTGTTACAAACAGTCTAATTCTATTATTTTAGTTATTTTTAAATGTACAATTAAATTATTATTGACTATAGTCACTTGGTTGTGCTTTCAAATACCAGGTCTTATTCATTGTTTCTAACTATTTTTTTGTACCCACTATCCCTACCTCCCCCTCAATTCCTCCACCCTTCCCAGCCTCTGGTAAGCACCCTTCTGTTCTGTAATTCCATGAGTTCAATTGTTTTGATATTTAATCCCATAGATAGGTGAGAACCCATGATGTTTGTCTTTCTGTGCTTTTTTTTCCGTTTAATGTAATGACCCCAATGTTATCCATTTTTAAGATCAATACACGTTATTTTTTTAAGAGCTGTTTTAATCTTACAGAAAAATTAAACAAAAAGCAGTGTTTCCTAACACTTCCATCAGTGTGGCACGTTTGTTACAATTGATGAGCCAATATTTTTTAATATTGCATATTTTAATATTGTGTATTTTAATATTTATTTTACATTATTAAATATTTTAATTTTAATTTTAAATTTTTTACATTATCAAATATTAAAACATACAGTATTTTAATATGTATATTTTAATATTTAATATGTATATTTTAATATTTAATAATGTAAAATATTTACTATGTATTTAATATTTAATAAATTTAATATGTATTTAATATTAAATAAATATTTAATATTTATGTGTATATTTTAATATTTAATAATGTAAAATAATATTTTACCTTATTATCAGCTTAAATGTGTAGTAGTTTTAGATCCACCATTACAGTATCATATAGAATAGTTTCACTGCCCTAAACTTTCTCTGTTCTCCACCTATTCGTCATTTCTTTCTTTCCTTCAAGCCCCAAAGAACCACTGATCCTTTTACTGTCTCCATGGCTTTGCCTTTTGCAGAATGCCTTTTACTTGAAATCATACAATACTTCCAGTTTTAGCCCAACTCCATTTCTCTTTCACTTAAGAAAGCATATAGGTTCACAGTAAGTCAGGGAGTTGTTATTATCAGAATATCTTGGACTTGCCTCAATTTAAAGATAAAAAGGTAAATCAGAATCACTTGAACCTGAGAGGTGGGGGTTACAGTGATCCCAGATTGCGCCACTGCACTCTAGCCTGGATGTAAGAGAGACACCATCTCAGAAAAAAAAAAAAAAAAAAGGCAAATCATTTATAAATTTGAAAAGTCTATTATTAAAGTCACATTACTAAGGACAGTGTAGCATAATGATGAAATTCAAGGTTCATGGAGGTAGACTGCCCATGTTTGAATCCCAGCTTCTCTACATAATCTGGACGATAACAGGTAAATTGCTGAACACCAGTATGTTGGATAGATTCTGTTTGCTCCTCCAGATCCTCTTCCCATGGTTCTTCACCATGTTCTGTGCTTCTGAGACAGACCTGATGACCTACATTACCAGACTCATTTGTCCTCCAGCTTGTGCCTAAGATACTGGGATGAAATTAGAGGGTGAAAGGAGACTGAGATGTAGGCTTTTATCCCTTTGATTTCTACATCATCATTGGTTGGCAATACCCAAGCCCCTCAACCAAGGTTGTCTCACCAAGCCTTCTCTTTCACCTGTGGTTCCCAAAGTTACTGCTCCTGTCCCTTGCCTCTTCAGACCCAGAGTTGTAAAGACTCCCACTGTTGCTAGTCCTTGGGTGCTTTACCATCCATTTAGTGTCAATTTTAACCTTTCTTATGCAGTTCCTTTATTAAACTTCTTAAGTTGCCGCTTTTGGGTGCTTCCCATTGGGTCTCTGATACATGGAATTTATGTCTCTATAAAAAGAATGCGGCCAGGCAGGTGGCTTATGCCTGTAATCCTTGCACTTTGAGAGGCTGAGGTGGGTTGAATCCCTTGAGGTCAGGATTTCGAGTCCAGGTTGGCCAATGTGGCAAAACCCTGTCTCTATTAAAATTACAAAAATTATTAACTGGGCGTGGTGGAGCATACCTGTAATCCCAGCGACTAGGGAGGCTGAGGCAGGGCGATCACTTGAATCCGGGAGGTGGAGGCTGCAGTGGGCTGAGATCACAACATTGCACTCCAGCCTGGGCAACAGAAGGAGACTCTGTTTCAATAAAATAAAATAAAATAAAATAAAATAAAATAAAATAAAATAACGCTATTACCTCATAACGTTGTGAGAATTGGATATTTATATGTATTTTTAAAACAGTGCCTGGAACATAGTGAGTTCTCTGTGTTACCTCCCATCACAATTGAGTTCATAATTGATTGTTTCAAACCCAGCTATTGAGAAACTGCATAAAGGAACCACTATCTGGAACTGAAAGAACTTTGGGTTTGGCAGAGATTGCTAGATCTTTAATAAAATTAGTTTCCTCCTCTTCCTGGGCAAACAGTGAATCTATATTTCCTGGCCTCTTTGCAGTTGTATATGGATGAATGCCTGAAAGTTAGCCAGGTGGACTGTGAACAAAACTGATGAGGGAGCTTTGCCACTTAAAACACTCAACCACATGTTCCTCTGTGGTCTTTTCTCCTTATGGCTAACTGAGATGGCAGCCACCAACACAGTCTTGCTCCTGAAGATAGCAGAGTGGTCAACAGCCTGACCCTGAGATGCTGTGTGCAGAGATCATTCCACCAACCACAACACTTGAGTTAGAGCGTTATATAAGTGACAAATAAATTTCTACTGTATTTGAGCTAATACACACTTTTATGAAAATTTATTATGGCAGCTCATATTGCTCTACCTTATATAGTGGTTAATTACATTATCACCACCACCAAAAATATGTTGAGATGTTGTAAAAAGGTACAAAGCCAAAATCAACCAATGTACTTGAAAACTACCTATCATTTGACTTGATGCTTAAGGGCACAATATAATTACACACATTATGATTGAACATGACAATGGTAAACACAACTATAGTTTTGTTTGTCTTTCTGTTTGGGTCACATATAAATTTGAATACTTTCTATCATAGTGATTTGATTAGTTGTATTTTTGTTTTACCACTTGACATAAAAATTTCTCACATTCATACATATCATTTTAAAACATGCATAATATTTTATTTGATTGATACACTACAAATTTATTAACATTCTCTCATTTGTATATAGTCAGGTGTTCTAGTTTTTTTTTTTTCAAAATAAATATAAGGGCATAATAAATAACTTCTGTGTGTTTTCCTTAATAAATCTAAAACACAAATCACTAGGCCCATTTTGCAAACATTTTTATGACTTGATCTATGTTTTCCAAATTAATTTATTTTAAAAGTTGTTCCAAATGACTACACAAGAATAAGTGAGTTGTTAGGCCAGGTTCACAGCCAATTCTCCAACATTAGGACTTAGAATTTCCAAATGAATAAAATGCATTAATCTTGTGGTAATGACCATGAGAATAAGGTAACATCTTCTGTATATTCACAGGAATCATAATTCATCTAGCTAAGCATCTGCAGCATTAAAGTGCTCAAGAAACACTTGCTGAATGAATGCATGCATTAATGAATATATGTGTCCTAGTTTTGGTATCTCAATACATTAAATAGTCTGGAGTATTTTTAAATTGCTCATCACAAGGAATAGGTGAGTCATCATATGAGGAGCCCGGCCAAGCCCACGGGGCTGGATTTCCAGAAATCACTTCTGAGGCTGTTTATTTCACTTGAAGCAACCCAGCACAGGAAGAAACACAAAAGAGCCTCTGAGATAACTGCTTTAAAAAGAACCAAGAGTCAAGCTGGAAGGCCAGCAACAAGCATCAAGGTCAAAGGTGGAGGTGTTTGCCTTGGTCATCTGTGAGACTGGCCTCTTGGCACTCTAGGGGTACTGCCTCTTGCTATTTACACGGTTCTGTGGAAGCTGGCATGTGTTTTTATGACTCTGACCTCACCCCAATACCAAGGTATAGTTGATTTGTTTATGGTGGACACATGAGCCATGAGACAAGTGAATCCCTTCCAAGGGAATTGGGACAGAATAGAACGTGAGATAAATTTCTTTGTTGGAATTTGTAGTTTTAAGAGTAGGGCTTGGAAGCTGAGGATGTGCAAATATTCTGCCAAGGGGAATATTATATATGGAGATTTTTTTAAAAATACGTGTGGTGTTTGCCTCTTGTAAGGGTCCAAATTACCCAAGGTATTTGTATAGGCAAGCATGTGAAAGCTTCAGTATACTAAAATATGCCAATCAGAAGTGTTTTTTAACACCATCCCTTTATGTTCTTCTCAGCTGGAAATATGTAATAATTTGAGTCTTCCCTCACGGTTTCTTGGGATTCTGCTAAGTGAGCAGAATTCTCCTTACACTGTTTTAGAAATTTAATCAGAATTCAATTAAAGTGTCCTTACATCAACCCCTGTTTCAGAAGGTGAGGGGTAGGCATAAAAAGGTCTCTTACCATTCAATTTTATGGGTATGTTCCCAACATAGTGTCTCCCACTTGAGATAAACTGTGTCTTTCTTTCATACTCAAGGTGATTAACAATGATATTAGTTGTGGTGAATTGTGTCATTTTTTTTAACTGTTTAACTATTTTTTTTTTTTTTTTTTTTGAGACGGAGTTTCACTCTTGTCACCCAGGCTGGAGTGCAATGGCGCGATCTCGGCTCACCGCAACCTCCGCCTCCTGGGTTCAGGCAATTCTCCTGCCTCAGCCTCCTGAGTAGCTGGGATTACAGGCACGTGCCAACATGCCCAGCTAATTTTTTGTATTTTAGTAGAGACGGGGTTTCACCATGTTGACCAGGATGGTCTCGATCTCTCGACCTCGTGATCCACCCACCTCGGCCTCCCAAAGTGCTGGGATTACAGGCTTGAGCCACCGCACCTGGCCACTGTTTAACTATTTAATTTCTTGTTTTTAGTGTGTTGTTTTGTTTAACTTTTAAGTTCAGGGGTAGATGTGCAGGCTTGTTACATAGGTAAACTTGTGTCATGGGGGTTTGTTGTATAGATTATTTCATCACCCAGGTATTAAGCCTAGTACCCATTAGTTATTTTTCCTGATCTTCTCTCTTTTCCCAGACTCCACCCTCTGACAGGCCCCAGTGTATGTTTGTTCCCATAAGTTCTCATCATTTAGCTCCCACTTATAAATAAGAACACACAGTATCTGGTTTTCTGTTCCTGCATTGGTTTGCAGAGGGTGATAGCCTCCATTTCCATCTATGTCCTCACTGGTGACTCCATGAGGCCCTTGTCCACTGGGCTTCTCTTTGATATTCCTTCCTGTAAGAGCACTATTCTTTCTGTTCCTTGGCCGTCAAACTTGTCATAACCTACTTTAGTCAATGGAATGTGAGCATCGGTGATGTATGCCATGTCTGAGCAGAAATGTTATAAACGATTGTGAGATTCAGTCATTGCTCCCTTCCCTCTGAAATATATTGGGGCCATTTGTTACTCTAGCATAACCTAGAGAAAACTGACCCTATCACAGCCAATGAGTATTTTTCCCTTCTCACTTGAGGCAGTGATACAGGATCTTCTCTTCTTTAATAGAAAGAAGACAAAATAGCTGCATGGGAAAATTCTCAAGATGCCATCCAAGTTAAGAAGCCTACAGAATATCCTGTGCTTTTGTCTCATTTCCTGTTAAAAATTATATAAATTCTTTCCTGGGGAAAACATGGATTAAGCCTTGCTGTATCATATCCTCTTAATGACAGCTTACCAATTCCATATGTTCAAAAAAGAAGACAAAGTCATATGACAAATAGCTCAAACTTCTCTCAGTCTGATTAGGCAGGAATGACCAAGACACCATGGCATATTCAATTTCTTCTTGTTGCCTGTGAACAGATGGGAGCTATGCTATTTAAGGAATAGTAAATTCTGGCATTTGGCCATTATCCAAAGCAAACTGAAAGAAGGGGCAGTATTCATGTGGCTCAGTAACAGAAGACAACTAAAAATAGGCACCCAGCCCAAACCCAGCAATGCTGTGAGTTGCTAGGCAAGAATGCTTTTTCCATAGCAGTTGAGGGTCCTCCATTCACAAGTTTTCCATTGGCTATAAATTTGTCTACTATATTTATTTCATTGCTGTGTCTGATTAAAATCCATCTCTATGGCCTCTCCATTTTATATTAATTTGAGATACAAATTAAGATAACTTACAAACTGAAGCCAGTCTTGTGTTTCTCAACCAATTGAGACTAAGTGTGATACTCTCAGAAGTATCTTCCAAATGCTACTATTAATATTTCATTCTGAAAAGCAACCTTTTCCTCTAGCTACAAAAGTTACACTATAGTCTTAAAGGTGTGGTCCTCTGAGTGTTGATGATACTAACATTAGATGCATTAACATTTATTATTGAGCAATTGCTAGAATTGCTGTCTTTTTCTACAAAGGAGTAGTTGAATATACAATATTAGTTTCTTAGAGCAAGGCCATATTTCTCTATCTATGCTGTAGTGAATATGATTTTAGACTTCCAGCCAGAGGAGTAAAACAACTCACTGAGAACCAGTGTATATGTAAGCATAGTGCTGGTAAATGGAACAGGTTATGGGAAGAACAATAATGAACTGAACCTCCTGAAGCTCACAAGTGGCTATTCTACCATTCTCATCTGACCTCACTTCTTTAGATATATTGGAAATGCTGTTCATAAAATCATACCTTAAAATGAAATAAACAGGCTGAGTACAGTGGCTTAGACCTGTAATCTCAGCACTTTGGGAGACTGAGGCAGGAGGATTGCTTGAGTTCAGGAGTCTGAGACCAGTCTGGGAAACATATTGAGACCCCATCTTTATTTTGACAAATTAAAAAAAAAATTAAAAATGACATAAACAAACTAAAACACATGATACAACATGGAAGAAACACACAAAATTAATATTGAACAAAAGAGACCAGACACAAAAAAATACTCAATGTACAATAGCGTTAATAAAGTTCAAAACCACATAAAAACAATCTGCACTGTTAGAAGTCAGATTGTCTTTGCAGAGAAAGGCGACACTAGAAATTCGGATGAACATGAGGAGGACGTCAGGATTAGTACTCATATTTTATTACTTGATCCAAGTGATAGTTACACAGATGTGTTCCATCCATGATGGTTTCTCAAAGTGTATACTTAGAATTTTTGCACCTTTCTGCAGGCACATTACTCTTTAATAAAAAAGGGGAAAATAATCATACTCCATTACTAAAGGCACAATCTTGGGTGGCAATTTATTATTAGCTATGTAGCTATTATCGATTCTTTTTAATATATGAACTTGTGAACTATATATCATGATTTATTTTGAAATGCTGCTTTGTACTTCTGTAAGTCCATTGAACCATATTTTATTCTTTTGCTAGCTCTTTCTAACCAATTGACAACCTCTGTCTCTTGAACATGGGCAAAGTCTGACCTACAATTAAATGTGGACTGACTCACACATTTCAAACCACAGTAAGGCATTGCTTATTGATTTCTATAACCTCACTGTCCTTGAAGTTAAGCCGACTGATTCTTATGTGTTCCAGTCAATGAGAACATCTATGTCAATTTGACCTAATTCTTTATTTCATTAAACTTTTAAATATTAGATGGCTCCAGTGAAATCTGGGTAACTTTCATATCCCAATATGATTTAGCTCCATGTAGATTCCTTAACACAGTTCAATTTTTTTGCTGCATACACTTCAGGATCTTATTCTTAAAATGTCTATGCACTTTCCCACTTGTTATTTATTTATTTATTTATTTTTGAGGCATGGTCTTGCTTTGTCACCCAGGCTGGAGTGCAGTGATATGATCACAGCTTACTGAAATCCCTGTTTCCTGGGTTCAAGGGATTCTTCTACCTCAGCCTCCCAAGTAGCTGGGACCACAGGTGTGCACCACCGAATCTGGCTAATTTTTGTATTTTTGGTAGAGATAGGGTTTCACTATGTTGGTCTGGCTGGTCTCAAGCTCCCAAATTCCAGAGATTAATCCACCTCAGCCTCCCAAAGTGCTAGGATTATAGGCATGAACCACTGTGCCTGGCCCCATTTGTTATTTCAATTATATTAGACTGATTATTTACCTGACTTGAGATTATTTTAAAATGGGATTCATTTTGAGTTTGCTACCACTCAGGGTACTAGCAAATACTTACTAAATATTATGTCTGTTAATAGAAACATCTAACGTATAGTTAGGCATAGTTGAATGAGATCTAGTGTACTTTGTAATTCTGTCCTCATATTAGAAACCTTGAGGTTGACTTATATGCTCTACCCACCAATTAACATTGACATTTGTTTTTCCTCATAGATTCACTTACCCAGTAACTATACCACTTCCACAAAGCTCAGTTTCCACCTATATATGCTGTGCAGATGTGTGATTAGGTGTAATTTAAATTAAAACCCATAGTTGGTTTCTGGCATGGGAGCTGAGTTATCTTCATTTCTCCAGAAATCCTTATGAGTGGTTTCCAGATATGCTTCAAAGAGGAATGGGCTTTCTTTCCATGTCCTGAAAGTATTTACAGCCAGGGAAATTTGGGTCAATTAAGTCATAATGACAGCCATGATCATAGTAGCTTGTCACTAGAAGGAATAGGATTAGGGATCCATGCCAGAAAAGTAAAATTTTTGTCAAGTAACATTTCTTAATATTCAGTCATTTGGGGACAAAAAATCATATTTTTCTTGGGTTCTAAAGCATTAATTCTTTTTGCAGAATTATACTGTTACATACTTTCTGTATGGTCAAAGGAAATTTTCATTTTTACTTAATATTTTTGATGAATCAAAAGTCATGAGTCCTTGATTTGGTTTAATCAAGAAGAAATGTTATATGTTTATTTTTTTTTAAATTTTTTGCTTTAATTACTATGAGTTTTTTCTTTTTTTTATTGCATTTTAGGTTTTGGGGTACATGTGATGAACATGCAAGATTGTTGCATAGGTACACACATGGCAGTGTGGTTTGCTGCCTTCCGTCCCCTCACCTGTATCTGTCATTTCTCCCCATGCTATCTCTTCCCACCTCCCCACCCCCCGCCCCTCCCCCATTTCCCCCCAACGGACCCCAGTGTGTAGTGCTCCCCTCCCTGTGTCCATGTGTTCTCATTGTTCCACACCCACCTATGAGTGAGAATATACGGTGTTTGATTTTCTGCTCTTGTGTCAGTTTGCTGAGAATGATGGTTTCCAGGTTCATCCATGTCCCTACAAAGCACATGAACTCATCATTTTTGATGGCTGCGTAATATTCCATGGTGTATATGTACCACATTTTCCCTATCCAGTCTATCATCGTTGGGCATTCGGGTTGGTTCCAGGTCTTTGCTATTGTAAACAGTGCTGCAATGAACATTCGTGTGCACGTGTCCTTGTAGTAGAATGATTTATAATCCTTTGGATATATACCCAGTAATGGGATTGCTGGGTCAAATGGGATTTCTATTTTTAGGTCCTTGAGGAATCGCCACACTGTCTTCCACAATGGTTGAATTAATTTACATTCCCACCAACAGTGTAAAAGTGTTCCTATTTCTCCACATCCTCTCCAGCATCTGTTGTTTCCCGATTTTTTAATGATCGCCATTCTAATTGGTGTGAGATGGTATCTCAATGTGGTTTTGATTTGCATTTCTCTGATGACCAGTGATGATGAGCATTTTTTCATATGTTTGTTGGCCTCTTGTATGTCTTCTTTTGTAAAGTATCTGTTCATATCCTTCGCCCATTTTTGAATAGGCTTGTTTGTTTTTTCCTTGTAGATCTGCTTTAGTTCTTTGTAAATTCTGGATATCAGCCCCTTGTCAGATGGGTAGGCTGCAAAAATTTTTTCCCATTCTGTTGGTTGCCGATTCACTCTACTGACTGTTTCTTTTGCCGTGCAGAAGCTGTGGAGTTTGATTAGGTCCCATTTGTCTATTTTGGCTTTTGTTGCCATTGCTTTTGGTGTTTTGGTCATGAAGTCCTTGCCTACACCTATGTCCTGAATGGTTTTGCCTAGATTTTCTTCTAAGGTTTTTATGGTATTAGGTCTGATGTTTAAGTCTTTAATCCATCTGGAGTTAATTTTGGTGTAAGGTGTCAGGAAGGGGTCCTGTTTCTGCTTTCTGCACATGGCTAGCCAGTTTTCCCAACACCATTTATTAAACAGAGAGTCCTTTCCCCATTGCTTGTTTTTGTCAGGTTTGTCGAAGATCAGATGGTTGTGGGTATGTTGTATTTCCTCTGAGGCCTCTGCTCTGTTCCATTGGTCTATATCTCTGTTTTGGTACCAGTACCATGCTGTTTTGATTACTGTAGCCTTGTAGTATAGTTTGAAGTCCGGTAGTGTGATGCCTCCTGCTTTGTTCTTTTTGCTTAGAATTGACTTGGCTATGCAGGCTCTCTTTTGGTTCCATATGAAGTTTAAGGTGTTTTTTTCCAGTTCTGTGAAGAAGGTCATTGGTAGCTTGATGGGAATAGCGTTGAATCTGTAAATTACTTTGGGCAGTATGGCCATTTTCACGATGTTGATTCTTCCTAACCATGAACATGGAATGTTTCTCCATCTGTTTGTATCCTCTCTTATTTCGTTGAGCAATGGCTTGTAGTTCTCCTTGAAGAGGTCCTTTATGTTCCTTGTTAGTTGTATTCCTAGGTACTTTATTCTCTTTGTAGCAATTGTGAATGGCAGTTCGTTCTTGATTTGGCTCTCTTGAAGTCTATTACTGGTGTATAGGAATGCTTGTGATTTTTGCACGTTGATTTTGTATCCTGAGACTTTGCTGAAGTTGTTTATCAGTTTCAGGAGATTTTGGGCTGAGATGATGGGGTCTTCCAGATATACAATCATGTCATCTGCAAATAGAGACAATTTGATTTCCTCCTTTCCAATTTGGATACCCTTTATTTCTTTTTCTTGCCTGTTTGCTCTGGCTAGAACTTCCAGTACTATATTGAATAGGAGTGGTGAGAGAGGGCACCCTTGTCTAGTGCCAGATTTCAAAGGGAATGCTTCCAGTTTTTGCCCATTCAGTATGATATTGGCTGTTGGTTTGTAGTAAATAGCTTTTATTGTTTTGAGATACGTTCCGTCAATACCTAGTTTATTGAGAGTTTTTAGCATAAAGTGTTGTTGAATTTTGTCAAAAGTCTTCTCTGCATCAATTGAGATAATCATGTGGTTTTTGTCTTTGGTTCTGTTTATGTGGTGAATTACATTTATGGACTTGCGTATGTTGAACCAGCCTTGCATCCCCGGGATGAATCCTACTTGATCATGGTGGATGAGCTTTTTGATATGCTGTTGCAATCGGTTTGCCAGTATTTTATTGAATATTTTTGCATCTATGTTCATCATGGATATTGGCCTGAAATTTTCTTTTCTTGTTGAGTCTCTGCCAGGTTTTGGTATCAGGATGATGTTTGTCTCGTAAAATGATTTGGGAAGAATTCCCTCTTTTTGGATTGTCTGGAATAGTTTCAGAAGGAATGGTATCAGCTCCTCTTTGTATGTCTGGTAGAATTCAGCTGTGAACCCATCTGGACCTGGGCTTTTTTTGGGTGGTAGGCTCTTTATTGCTGCCTCGACTTCAGACCTTGTTATTGGTCTATTCAGGGTTTCGGCTTCTTCCAGGTTTAGGCTTGGGAGGATGCAGGTGTCCAGGAATTTATCCATTTCTTCCAGGTTTACTAGTTTATGTGCATAGAGTTGTTTGTAATAATCTCTGATGATGGTTTGGATTCCTGTGGAATCTGTGGTGATATCCCCTTTATCGTTTTTTATTGCATCAATTTGGTTATTCTCTCTTTTCTTTTTTATTAATCTGGCTAGTGGTCTGTCTATTTTGTTGATCTTTTCAAAAAACCAGCTCCTGGATTTATTGATTTTTTGAAGAGTTTTTTGTGTCTCTATTTCCTTCAGTTCTGCTCTGATCTTAGTTATTTCCTGTCTTCTGCTAGGTTTTGAGTTTTTTTGATCTTGCTCCTCTAGCTCTTTCAATTTTGATGATAGGGTGTCAATTTTAGATCTCTCCTTTCTTCTCATGTGGGCACTCATTGCTATATATTTTCCTCTAGAGACTGCTTTAAATGTGTCCCAGAGATTCTGGTATGTTGTGTCTTTGTTCTCATTGGTTTCGAAGAACATCTTTATTTCTGCCTTCATTTCATTGTTTACCCAGTCAACATTCAAGAGCAAGTTGTTCAGTTTCCATGAAGCTGTGCGGTTCTGAGTTAGTTTCTGCATTCTGAGTTCTAACTCGATTGCACTGTGGTCTGAGAGACTGTTTGTTATGATTTCTGTTCTTTTGCATTTGCTGAGGAGTGATTTATTGCCAATTATGTGGTCAATTTTAGAGTAGGTGTGATGTGGTGCTGAGAAAAATGTATATTCTGTGGATTTGGGGTGGAGAGTTCTGTAAATGTCTATTAGGTTTGCTTGTTCCAGGTCTGTATTCAGGTCCTGGATATCCTTGTTGATTTTCTGTCTGGATGACCTGTCTAATATTGACAATGGGGTGTTAAAGTCTCCCACTATTATTGTGTGGGAGTCTAAGTCTCTTTGTAAGTCATTAAGAACTTGCCTTATGTATCTGGGTGCTCCTGTATTGGGTGCATATATATTTAGGATCGTTAGCTCTTCTTGTTGCAGTGATCCTTTTACCATTATGTAATGTCCTTCTTTGTCTCTTTTGATCTTTGTTGCTTTAAAGTCTATTTTATCAGAGATGAGAATTGCAACTCCTGCCTTTTTTTGCTCTCCATTTGCTTGGTAGATCTTCCTCCATCCCTTTATTTTGAGCCTTTGTGTATCCTTGCATGTAAGATGGGTTTCCTGGATACAGCACACTGATGGGTTTTGGCTTTTTATCCAATTTGCCAGTCTGTGTCTTTTGATTGGGGCATTTAGTCCATTGACATTTAGGGATAGTATTGTTATGTGTGAATTTGATACTGTCATTTTGATGCTACCTGGCTGTTTTGTTGGTTAGTTGATGCAGATTCTTGATTGTGTTGGTGCTCTTTTACCATTTGGTGTGTTTTTGGAGTGGCTGGTACTGGTTGTTCCTTTATATGTGTAGAGCCTCTTTCAGGAGTTCTTGTAGAGCAGGTTTGGTGGTGATGAAATCTCTGAGTGCTTGCTTGTTCACAAAGGATTTTATTTTTCCTTCACTTATGAAGCTTAGTTTGGCTGGATAGGAGATTCTGGGTTGAAAGTTCTTTTCTTTAAGGATGTTGAATATTGGCCCCCAATCTCTTCTGGCTTGTAGGGTTTCTGCTGAGAGATCTGCTGTGAGTCTAATGGGCTTCCCTTTGTGGGTAACCCGACCTTTCTCTCTGGCTGCCCTTAGCATTTTCTCTTTCATTTCAACCCTGGTGAATCTGACGATTATTTGCCTTGGGGTTGCTCTTCTTGAGGAATATCTTTGTGGTGTTCTCTGTATTTCCTGGATTTGAATATTGGTCTGCCATGCTAGGTTGGGGAAGTTTTCCTGGATAATATCCTGAAGAGTATTTTCCAGCTTGGATTCATTCTCTTCATCACATTCAGGTACACCTATCAGACGTAGATTAGGTCTTTTCACATAGTTCCACATTTCTTGAAGATTTTGTTCATTCCTTTTTGTGCTTTTTTTCTCTGTTCTTGCCTTCTCTTTTTATTTCATTTAGTGATCTTTGACCTCTGATATCCTTTCTTCTGCTTGGTCAATTCGGCTGTTGAAGCTTATGCATGCTTCACGAAGTTCTCGTGTTGCGTTTTTCAGCTCCATCAATTCACTTATACTCCTCTCTATGCTGTCCATTCTCGTCAGCAGTTCGTCCAATCTTTTTTCAAGGTTCCTATTTTCTTTGTGTTGGGTTAGAACATGTTCTTTTAGCTCATTGTAGTTTCTTTCTACCCACCTTCTGAAGTCTGATTCTGTCATTTCATCACCCTCCTTCTCCATCCGGTCTGGTTCCCTTGCTGGTGAGGAGTTGTGATCCCTTTTAGGAGGAGAGGTGTTCTGGTTTCAGGAGTTTTCATCCTTTTTGCACTGGTTTCTTCCCATTTTTGTGGGTTTATCCACCTGTTGTCTGTCTCTGTCCCAGGGAGTTGGAGCTTTATGAGTTTCCGTTGCACTACTGCCTTTTTTGATTTTTCTTTCAGGTCTGACCCGCCCAGCTAGCAGCACACCTAGCCACTGCCTGCCCGCAGGGGCTTTGCTGAGCTGCTGTGGGCTCTGCCCAGCTGCCCTGAGCTCTTCCCTGTAGTCCTTTTTATATGGGCGTAGTTAGAACTGTCTAGGCAATGGTGGCCCCGCCTCTGTTACGGCGGATTCTCTCTGTTGTGGCAGGTTGCCTCGGCAACGGCGGGTTGCCTCGGCAACGGCAGCCTGCCTCCGTAGCGGTGGAGAGTCTCAGTAATGGCGGAAGCCCCTCCCCCGCCAAGCCAGACCGTCCAGGTTCAGCTGTGCTTGGTTTGGAGGGCTCAACCCAGAGGGTTTCCAATTACTGTTTTTGTTTTCGTTGTTGTTGGGGGTGGAGGGGTGGGACCAACCAAGCCTGATCACCTGGCTCCCTGACTCAGAGTCTTTTAAGTTGAAGGACCCCGTGTTCCGGTGGCTTGTTGAAAAGGCGCCGGGATCTCCAGTGCTGCGACTCACGGAGTCGGCTCGAACTGCGGCGCCGGCTCCTGGCGGATATTTTGCCTAGGAATCTCCTGGCCTGACTCACTATTTCAGATGAATGGGCAACTCTGCCGTCTTAGGGCTCTGCTCGCCAGCTAAGAGGGCTCCCAGACCAGTGGCTTTTGTATGGAGAACCGCAGCAACAGGGAGTGGTCACAGCAGCCACGCAGGCGGAATCAGCCCCAAGAGGGCCAAAACAGCCCCACAGGGGCCAAAACAGCCGCACCGGCTGGGACTGCGACGCTGGCGACCCCTCTGCCTGGGTATCTCCTGGTCTGTGGACAATAAGAGTTCGTCTGGAAATGCGGCGTCCACTCACCCTCTGCACTTTCACTGGGAGCTGAAGTCCTGAGCTGTTCTTAGGCGGCCATCTTCCCAGCATTCCGAGTTTTTTCATATAAAAGTACTAAGTAAGTAAGCTTCACTTTTACTTCCTCCACTTGGGCTCCAACAAAGAAATGTTTGAGTCTTACATAGTAGTACCTCCATGGTTATGATAAAATATACCTGAAGCAGAAGGGTGAAGGGAATTATACATCAAATTTATTTCTTTCACTTAATTTTTTTCTATTCCTTGGTCTTATCTGCTAGGAGGCAAGTGACTATGGAGATAGCATCATATAGGCAGGCCCTATAAGACAGGCCCCAAAAGAAAGGTTCTATTAATAGACTCAAACCTGCTAACAGTTTAGAGTGGGGAGAAATTCAATCTGGGATGTAAGTAATCCATTCCATAGTCCCATTGCATTCATTGCTTGAAGGTGAGAGCAAATAAAAATTTTGTGTTATATATATTCATATAGTGAACCCATTCATAGACAATAGTAATTGTGAAGTTTGTTTCCAAAGTAGATATATTAAGATCAGATGTTCTGTATATTTGAAAAACATTCTGCACAAGACTGCTCTGGCAACTCACGGTGCTTCTGTATCATGGTTGATACTGCCTTGCTGTAGTAACTAGAAAAGTGTTCCAATAGCCTGAATAAGAATATTACATATATAGACATTTATTTTTATGTGGAAGGGCTAATAGGTCCCAGCAATGGATATACAAGTATTGCTATTATGTACAAAAAGATAATCTAACTCATAATGAGAGAAATGACAGTTACAGCCAATCTGGGATCCTATTTTATATATATATAAGACTAATGATATCAAAACATTCAATAACATTATGTTAAACATGGAGGGAATACAAATTGTTATAACTTATATGGAATGTAATCTCACAATAATTATCAAAATGACACTGCATTTGTACTATGGCCCACATTTTTCTTTCTAGGAATTTATTTTACAAATGTACTGGTACTATGTAAAATGATATATATAGAATAGTCATTGAAGCATTATAATTGTAATGGCAAAAGACCAAAAGCAACTTAAATGCCAATCAATATGAAAGAAATTAAATACAGGAAGGTGCATTTATACAATAAAACAATGCACAGTCATTTAAAAATATCAGAGAGGCTTGTTATGTATTGAATTGGAATGGATACATATGATATTAAAGCAAGGTGCTGAACAGTGTGTGTAACATACCACTATTTATGCAAAAAATGTAAGAATAATAAGGGTTTGCTCATATAACATAAGTATAATGTTAAGTACAACAAATCTCTGGTGGAATACATGAGAAACTGTTAAGGTTGGTATCCCTGAGGAAAAGTAAATTAGTGGCTGGGGAACAAATAGGGATAGAAGGAAGAATTTTCGTTATCTATTCTTTGTTTTGAATTTTAAAATTTATGAATAAATTACCTACTCAAAAATGAAACACAGGAAAATAAATAATATATTTTCCTCATCAGTGATCTCATTTAGTTAAGATTTAAAATATCATCCTTATATTATACACAATTCCAGATCCAAAACAATTACAGTTGGCACAAACTCACTTAGCTGCCAAACATCCACAATGAATATGCAGGAACTATCTGTCTTTGTATTCAATAAATTGGTGATTTAAGGGCTAGTCAGTTGGATATCTTACCCAGTTCTTCTCACTCTCAAACCCCATTCTTGCTTTCAATCCCTTCTTCTGGGTCATGGTACAGTTTCCTATTTATAATTGTGATGGGGTGGGGACAATTCCAGAAGTTTCGTTTCATGTCCTGTCATCAACCCTGCTTGGTATCCACATTTCAAATTCAAGCCACAGTTCCTCCTTTCTGCCATATTATTCAAATACACACTAAGGGTGAGGTAAATCCACCCCAGAGGATATCTTTAGTCCTTTGTATATAACATCAAAAAATATATCACAAATCATAAACCGAATCCTTGCTTGTCCAATTCTGTTGTTGGGCCCAAAAGGCCCTCTTATGATCATGGAATTAGTACCTCCTCTGAACCTACATCTGAAAGCTCTTAAGATGATTATATTTATATATTTTCCCCAAAATACCCGGGCTCGGGTGTAAGACCATCTTTCTGGAAAAACTTGATATTGTATATGAAGCAAACACACATATTTATTCTTCTCCTTAGACTGGGATATTTATCCTTCCCCTTAGACCAATGAGGCCAGAGAGGATAAATTGAAATTCATTTTCCTTAGCATTATCACTTAAAGCTGTAAGCGAGTGCTAATACAGTCAATTATTAAATTACTTTTCTCTTTGCTAGTTATACACACATGTAGTATAGAAAAATACATAATGAAAAGCTTTAATTCAGGCACCGGAAGCACATTTTTAACCCATACCAGGTACACAAGAATTCTGTGAATTTTCTCTTTATTTTAATATAGATATGACACTTTCAAATTCTGCTCACTGAAAAACTCCTATAGACTTATTCCAATGGAAAGAGAAGGAAGAATCCTATTCTTGCCCGACTAATTACTGTAGCCAGCATCACTTGCAAACCTCTGACAGGATTGCTAGTTCACTAAAGCACAGTGCATTTGTTTCACATGCTGCTATTCCACATGTGAGCTTTGCCTGAGTGTTGGCTGCTCGGTGTGTGGGGACAGTCAGCTTGGATATTGCTGTTTTGGTTCTTTTTTTTTTTTTTTTTTTTTTTTTTTTTTTTTTTTAAGTTCTGGGATACATGTGCAGAATGTGTGGGTTTGTTACCTAGGTATGGATGTGCCATGGTGGTTTGCTGCACCTATCAACCCATCATCTAGGTTTTAAGCCCTGCATGCATTAGATATTTGTCCTAATGCTCTCCCTCCCCTTTCCCCAGACCCCCAGACAGGCCCTGGTGTGTGATGTTCCCCTCCCTTTGTCCATGTGTTCTCATTGTTCAACTCCCACTAATGAGTAAGAACATGCAGTGTTTGGTTTTCTGTTCCTCTGTTAGCTTGCTGAGAATGATGACTTCCAGCTTCATCTGATATTGCTGTTCTTTATGCATGCAGTTGGCCCCCTTGTTCTCAGAGGCAAATGCATTTGCAAGTTTCCAATAGTTTTCCGTCTCCCACCCCCCATTAAACTCAGCTACTGGAGTTACAATGTCCCGCATACTTGGCTTGTTTTAGTTATACCAGAGTATTCTTTAGAAGCCTTCCCTTTTCTCTTGGGGTTGGCACTATCATTGAAGCTAATAATCCTGCAGCCTCAGAAACATCTTTCACCTATGTGGACAGAGGGAGGAGAGAAACCTAGAAGAGATCTGCTTAGCTGCCCACTCATTACCTTGCCCTCCCTATCACAGTGGTCCTTTAAGATAACTGCTGCCATTTAGTCACCTTCCTTCACAGTTCCATAAGTCTTTTCTCTCATTAAGTCTTCTGCTTACAACTTTATGTTTATACTTTTAGTCCTTGACTACGGTTTGCCTCCCTGTTCAATTTCAGTTAGTTTGACCTTGGCTGTAATTAAATGAAAGACAAGTACACAGGAAGATGTGTCCTGATCCCACCAGTCTTTGAGGGAGAGCTGTGGTAGGAAATCCAAACATAAATTGTGAAAATCCATAAAGTTTTCAGTACAATCATGTCAATTTTCTTTTTCTTTCTTTCTTTTTTTCTTTTTCTTTTTCTTTTTTTTTGAGACAGTCTCACTTTGTCTCCCAAGCTGGAGTGCAGTGGAATAGTCATGGCTCACTGCAGCCTCAACCTCCCAGACTCAAGTGATCCTTCCACCTTGGCCTCCTGAGTAGTGAGTAGCTAAGATCACAGGTGCATGCCATCATGTCCTGCTAATTTTGTTGTTGTTGTTGAGACAGGTGTCTTATAATTTTGCCTAGGCTGGGCTCAAACTGCTGAGCTCAAGCCTCCTGCCTTGACTTCCCAATGTGCTGGGATTACAGGCATGAGCCACTGTGCCAAGCCAATCGCGTCAAGTTTGTTTCTTTCCCCAGATATTAGGTTGAGGTCCCTGAGTTTGGGAATATTTTGAAATATATCTTTATTTCTAGTATCTAGCCCAGTGCTTGACACATAGCAGGGACTTAGCAGATGTTTACAGAGGAATGCATTTGTTTCCTTTGTTCTCTTTATTCATGTACTTGTTAGGCCAGCATGATTTCCTCTTCAGAAATCAGGTTGTCTCGGTTAGAAAGTGTACTGTGTACAGTGGCCCAACCTCTGAAACGACCCCTCAGCTGTAATTTCCATAGTTTCTTGTAGAAGTCTTCTCACGTTCAAGGTCTTGTTGGTAAACTCTGATCCTCCAGTATCATTGTACTTATAAAGAAAGATTTTTGCAGTTTGGCTAAGAGTTCAACAATTTCATCCTTGGGTTAATTTAAAATTTTCAGCAGCTACCATCTGGTCTCATGGATCTAACTACATTTAGTTAGCTTATAATTTTCAGAATGCCTAAACATTTGCCAGTGTTTGCTCAAGCACCTTCAACCTGTACACTTTGAAAGTCAGTTTGGAAGTACGAAAACATTTAATAACTTTCTCTTTAAAAATGTTGACAGATAATTTATTTATTCTCTCTGCTATCTGTTCTTTTTCTTTAATATGCCTTGTTTAATCATGATCATCATGATCTGTATTTAAAAAAATCCTTTTTATATGAGAAACAAAGGCCTTGTCATCTTCATTTCACATTTACACCATGCCTGCTATATCCTTTTTCTTTCTTTCTTTCTTTTCTTTTCTTTTTTTTCTTTTTCTTTTCTTTTTTTTTTTTTTTTTTTTTTGAGACAGAGTCTTGCTTGGTTGCCCAGGCTGGAGTACAGTGGTGTAATCTGACTCACTGTTACCTCTGCCTCCTGGACTCAAGCAATCCTCCCACCTCAGCCTCCTGAGTACCTGGGATTGTGGAGGAGCGCCAGTACATCTGGCTAATTTTCGTATTTTTTGTAGAGATGGGGTTTTTCCCTGTTGCCTAGGATGGTCTTGAACGTCTGGGCTCAAGCACTCCACCTGCCTCAGCCTCCTAAAGTTCTGAGATTATAGGTATGAGCCACTGTGCCCAGACTACCTGTTACTTTCTAATGTGCTAAAATTATTTTTACTTTGCCTATGTTGATATTTTTGGGAAAAAAAGTAATATTTTCAGGATAATTCATTTTAATTTTCCATCTAAGGATGCCAGGTTTTTCTTGTTTAAATATCTAATAATCTTTATAGTATTTAATCTCAAGGTTCTAATCAGGTATCCTGAGAAACTTTCCAGAATCTGTGTAAATTAATGGATTCTATATAGTTTCCATAAAAATTTCCAAATTTTGTTTCCTCATTCATTGAAAAATATATATTTATAGGAAGATGTATTGATATAGTATAATGGATTTCAGCAAGACTTGTGACAAGATGTTTGATGGTGTAAATACTCTCAAATAGAGCACCATCTGGATAGACAATTACACAGGTGGATAAGTTTGAGGAGTTGGTAAAAAAAATCCCTAAGTGTTTTGAACACAGCATGCATGAAATAATTGAAGGATTGAGTCATCTTTAAGGAAGGAATCTGGAGTCAGGACAAAGGGCTCTGCAACTAACATTATACTAATTTAACAAGAGTTCAGGTAACTAACATTATCTTGGGTCTCAAAAATAGTAACATAAAAATAAAAAGAATCAGACTGTGTTCTTATATCTGCAGAGTACTCTTCCTTCTGGATCCCAGTATATGTCTTTTTTTTAATTTAGGAAGAGCACTGTCAAAGTATAGCATTTTAGGGTACATATTACTAAATGACAACTGCTTTAAAAACAAGATGAAGTGACCAAAGTGAGAACATGGACAATAACTTGAAATATTTGTGTGACATCACATGACATAGGGATTCATCTAACTTGACTCTGGAAAAAATACCTAGGGTCGATAATTAGAATTTAAGAGGCTGCCAGGTTCAGTTCCACATAAAAAGTGTTTTAAAGATTATTCCAACAGAATTTAGCCTTGTTAGACAGTAAGCTCCCTGCCATTAGACCTGTTAAAGCAGACACTGAATAAAACTTGTCAGAAATTCCATCCAGTTGGAAGTAAATAAATTTATAATTTTCCCCTCCAAATTAAAGATAGCATGATTTTGATGCTTCCAGGTTGATTAATTCCATTTTCCACTACTAAGGAGGTAAGGCTGATCTGAAGTGCTACACTCACTTTCGAAATTTGTTCACAGAACTCCCCATACTTACCTGGCAGAGCCATACCCATCACAGAGATGGCTGGGAGCTAATACTCCCTGGACTCTCATCTTTGGAGGAAATGTTAAGGAACGTAGCACACTCACAAGGGCCTGAACCTGACCCCGAACCTGTGAGAGGTTGCTGGTCGCCTTCTTTCTTAATCAGCAGATGCAAACATCTACTGCTGGAGGACTACGTTTTACAACTGACATTTCTAGGGAAGCTGAGGCAGACACTTTCGGTTCGCTGACCCACCTCCATTTTCCACAGCTGCTCCGCCACTGCCCTCTAGGTTGTCATGAAACAGAAGCAGGGCCCTGTGCTAACGTTCCTGGGAAAGCCTTTGCTTTCCAGATGCGGGCATTGCTGCTTCCTCCTTCTAAACGACTTAGTCATGAAAGCTGCTGATGGAGCTGCAGCGGCTAATGAACGGCCAGCCATGAGCAAAAGCCCCTGGGGAACTGCAAAGACATCAGCACTGACAACTGCCTTACAAACGCTCATCGCCCATTCGTTTAATCAGCTCTGCTCAGACATTTCTGTCGCCGGCAGCTGAAAACATTTCTGACAGAGAATGAGTGATCGTTCCTGCTTTCCCCCTTTGGGAATGTAATATTTCTGGTCATATGACTGTGTAAGCATCCTATACAACTACTTCCTTAAAGCCATCCTCATTGGTAACTGAGAAGTCTGAGGAACGTATTGAACATTCACGGGAATCATAGAATCTTAGTGGTCAGAAAGAATCTTCAGAGCTCATCAAGTTATTTTTCAATCTCAGATGTATAGAAACTGTCTTCTATTAAGAACCCAAATAAATGTTGTCTTAGTCCATTTGGGCTATTATGGCAGAATACCACAAACTGGATAGCTTATAAACAACAGAAACTTATTTCTCATCCTTCTGGAGGCTGGGAAGTCCATGGTGATCAAGGCAACGGAAAATTCAGTGTCTATTAAGGATCCACTTTTTGGTTTATAGACATATTCTCTGTCGTCACATGGTATAAGAAGTAAGGAAGCTCTCTAGGTTCCTTTATAAGGCACTAACCCCACTCATGAGGCCCCTGCCTTCATGACCTAATCCCCTCTAAAGGCCCCATCTCTTAACATCAGCACTTTGAGGCTTAGAATTTCAACATGTGAATTTTGGGGGGACACAAACTTTCGGGTTACAGCAAATGGTCATTCATTTATTCATACAGTAATTCAAAAAACATTGTTTGAGTGGCTACTGGATTGAATGCCTTCATTAAAAGATCTCAATACCTTATCAAGGTAGTTTTGAATAGCTCTGATTGATAAAAATTCTTTTATAAATCAAAACATTTTGATTTTACATGGGATATCATTTTTAAAAATTATATCTTGGTTGTATAGAGTGTATAATTTCTGAAATAGCTATTGCTATAATTTACAGAAAAAATAACTTACCACACTGGAAACAGTTCATAGAGTTTACTAGCTATATGAATTTGGGGAATTTACTTAGACGGGCTTTTCTCTGTTTGCTCCCCTGACCTCCCTCACCCTCTGTCCACTCTTTATACTAAATTTTCATTGTGCATCAGCTAGACTCCCTTGGCTAGTGTCACTGGGGAGCACTGGTTAGTGGAGGCATCTGCTGGAGATTGGAGGATGGGAGGAGATGGAGAAGAGAGGTGAGAGTATTGCTACTACAGTAGACTTCCTTATTCTCTGTTGGTTCTGCCAGTGTCTGCATCCCTCTGCAGCCTTCTTTAGGATGGTGTTTATTCTCTGACCTTCCTGTGGCTCCAGCAACATCCATCTCTGCTCTTTCTCCTTTGGGCCAGGACTAGATACATGGCAGTAGCTCCCTGTGGTTGCACATTCTGGTTGAGATTATTGTATTTCCTTTTCATGTTACACTTCCCCTTATAAGTTTCCTTTTTCCCAATTTCTACCCTTGAAAATTGTCACTTTTGAATATATCATCTGTTTCATACTGGGTCCCCAGTTGCTTCATTATTAACTCTGTGCCTCAGTTTACTCATGTACCTGAGGATACTAATAGCTACATCAAAGAGGTCCTGCGAAACATTAAATGAGATTAGCTCTGAAATACTGCATGTTGTCTGACACATAGGAAGTGTTCCATAAATATAGGACTGACTATATTAATATTAATCAGCATAGTAAAGACTGAATCAAGAGCATTCTTGCCATTTGTACATACTGACAGAAACTATTTAAATATAAATATAGCCTAACACATAGGAGTAGTGAGAACATACAATAATGTTAATGGCTGCAAATGTAAGAAGAAGCATTGCTTCTCTTAAGATTCTTACTCTCCCCTACCAAGCCCATCTATCTTTTTCTCCCTGGGTGTCTGCCCATTCAAGGATGAGTAATAGGTAATGCTTCAATAGCTGAAAGCTGTGCCACCTTCATTCATTTTATTACCAATATAATTACCTGACTAAATACAATTTAAAACACGTATCACTACCATGAATTGTTTATATATATATATATACACACACACACACATATATATATATGCCTTTTCTTGATATTTGAAAAGCTCCTTATGCACATTCTTGCCAATGTGTAAATTCTTCCCTTATAATTTGCACATACCACTTTGTATCACTTATGAAATTTTTCATAGTTAGTTGCTTTCCTATTGCTCTTCTCTTCTTAACTTTTCTACCCACGTCACTTTTAGATTGCCCTTCACATACTAGGCACTCAATAAATGCTTGCTAGATGAATGGCACATATAATAAGTTAGCAGGGACTACTGGTTTTATTTAGGATCCAGAGTAAGACACAGATGGTTCAGCAGATGGCATGTGAGGTCATGCAATGACCTCCCAGGGAGCCTGAAATTATATACCAAAAGCCATTGCATCACCACTGTGACCAGCTTGAGCACTCCTGTGAATCTGAGCAGACACATTAGCTAGCAATAGAATGATTAATAAGGGAGAATTCTACATTGGACCCCCTGTTGACAAAAGACAATATACAGAACTGAGAGAAGTAATTGCCTGAGGACACCAGCATAGATCAATGAGAGACATATCTTAAGTTGAACCATGATCAGGGTCAAACACACAAAAAATGATGTAGCATGTTTTTTTCTTTTAACTGAGATTTTTTGGAGTTAGATGTTGAACATGCTAAAGGAATGGACAAACAAGAAAAGGTGGTTATGATATATTTAAAGTCATGGTTGAAAACATACCAGCAAATAAATCCAAGGTCTAATGAGAATTTCTTCACTGAGATCACATTTATATTTACTGAAGTCATTATTCAAAAGCAACTCAAGTGATGTAGCTACAGTACTTCATACTTCCTGACTTATTTATCATGGTGCAAGAGAAATACATTTGTAGTTTTAACTTCCCAAACCTTTATTTCTGATGCAAAGAAAACTTCAATACTGAATGCCTTGCAGTGCATGAAACGTGACATATTTCTTTGTGTGGAACTGCTATGTCACTGCCTAAAATGCTCTCCTCTTCTCTTTGTCTATCTAAGTCCTGAATGAGAAGTCTTCCATGGCTACACTAAGACAAGCATAATTGTTTCTTCTATGTACTTGTATGAAAATACCTTTGCACAATAGATTTTGTCAGCAGCCTGAATAAATAACATCATCTGGAAACTCACATATAGCTGACTAAAATTATTTTAATATATTCTAGTCAATATGTGGTTTCTCTAGTCTTTCATTATTTTTCTTCCAGTATTCATGGCAGTACTGGAGGTGCTGAGGGTTAATTGTCTCCATATTACTCTTCCTATTTTCAGGATGGCATCTACCTTCTGGTGGATGCTTTGATGCACTGTACAGAACATGAAGTGAAGAACTTACTTACTTAGTTTCTTGGAGTAATGGCAGGCAGCATCAGCTGTCAACCCCCCTTGGAGTTGGCCTCAGCTGAAGACAGCACCCTTACCAAGTTGGGTGGGGAGACAGTTTTTCTCCCCAACTGAGACTGCTGTGAAGGGCTGTTCTTTCTTTGGAACTTCCCATGGAGATGGGTGAGGCTTTGGCTGAGGCTGCATTGTTATTCCATTTTTAACTCTGCCCAATCTGCTTTCTTCGTGCAGGTAGTGATTCCGAGAGAACTCCCTAAACATCCTGCAGGCTAATTTCTGTCTGAGAATCTGCATCTCAGGGACCCCAGTTCATGAGAGGTGGTGGCAGTAGTGGCCCAAAAAAGCACACACAGGAATAGCATTTGAAGCCGGATCACACAGCTGCCTGTCAGGCAGTCAGGATCCCATCACTCGTGGTAGGTTCAGCATAGAGAGCCCCTGGCACAAAATAAGAAACTATAAAAACTTCAGAGAAGAGGGATGGCAGACAGGTAGAAGGGAATGCACAGATGACATCCACTATTTGAGCAATATGGGCAAGATATTAACTGCAAGGAGGATAGAGTTGGGTGGCTCTTGTTAAGCTTGATTGATGCTGTGGAAAAATACCACAAAAAGATGAATTACAGCCTTCATTCAAAAGCTATGCTTGAAATCTCTTTTATAGTATAAAAGAGACTCATCTCTTGCAGTAGGAGGGCAGAGAAACTGAGGACCAGGCTTAGGACCAAAGAATAGTTAAACCCCCCAAAATGTCTAAATCCTACCATGGCAAATCTGCTGTGTTAAGATCAGGGCTCTGAAATAAACTGGAAAAAATAAACTGGAAACTTGACCCACAGGATGGGGTTGGTGCTGCAGAAGCCTTGAATCCCTAGATCCTCTTAAGTCCTCTGAACTTTCAAAGAGGGTTACTTTTCCTAATTAAAGAGTAGGTACCTCCCTCTATTTGAAACTGATGCAGAGGCCTCTCCCTCCCAAGACAGTATGTGTTCACTCATTTCCCTAGGATCAACTCCCTTCTATCTACTAGGGCAACAACTAGGGCTGAGTTATAACCTCATCTAGTAATATGCTGGGCCTGACAAGTAAGGAAAGATCCTGCTATTGTGTGTCTGGAGGAGCTGGGAGGTACATATGGTCTAGGACCTGGGGGGTGCTTGATCAGGTTGGGCATGACATAATGGTTGGATAGAGGAGAGTATATTTAAATCTTGCTTAGGATATGTGACTTAACACCCTGAGAAGGACTTGGGGAGATGGTGAGGATAAGCAGAAAGTGATAGATGACACATGAGAAATAAATGCCAGAATTTCCATGACATACAGTGTAAAAAGAGATTAAAAGGCTCAGAGATGGTTTGTTCTCACTCATAGGCGGGTGTTGAACAGTGAGAGCACATGGACACAGGGAGGGGAGAATCACACACTGGGGTCTGTTGCGGGGAACTGGGGCGTGACAGCAGGGGGTGGGGAGTTGGGGAGGGATAACATGGGGAGTTAATAAATGCCAGATATAGGTGATGTGTGGGGGAAGGCAGCAAACCACATGGTCATGTATGTACCTATGCAACAATCTTGCATGTTCTTCACATGCACCCCAAAACCTAAAATGCAATTTTATATATATATATATATATATATATATATATATATATATATATTTTTTTTTTTTTTTTAAAGGCTCAGAAATGTGGACATGGTAGGATGAATGTAGTAGGAATGTATTACTCAAGGCTAGAAGTTCCTCAGGTGATTATGTTCCATAGAAAAGCCCAGAGGATATGCCACTCACCAAAGCAGTGGAGAATGTACTGGTGCAAGGGGCATCAGCATCAGTACAATGTTCAAGGTGGCCACCCTCTGCAGGCTAGGGCTAATGGTGAGTCTTGCCAGTACAAAACTGGCTCACTATTGCAGTCGAGATGCAAAGATCCTTGAGACAAAAGAGTCCATCAGCAGCACTTGATGAAAAGTCTGGTAGACACATTTTAATGAACAACAAATTTGGAAAGGGGGCAAGGTGGGTGTGGTCTGACTCTCAGAGAGTTATGAAAATGGTTGACAGAACATGCTGTCCTTAGTAAAATGGTAACTTAGTAAAAGTACTACTAAAACTGTGTAATTAAAAGAAATCACAAATGAGCGATTGGGCAATTGAGGGAAGTTGCCCTCCACAAAAGTTACAATCTCATGAGTAGATCTGAGCTAGTGTTAGACCTGGGCTCTACTGATTGAATGAAAGGCCTGACCCCAGGAGGAAGGACCCTGAAACACCACAACAAGTGCACATGTTGTGATGCCCTCAGGTTTTCCCTAGTCCATAGCTTTAAGCCACCAAGTTTTGGAATGGGTGGTTACACTGCAGTAGGTAACAGATTAACTACTCCAATCATTCTGTGCCTGAGCCCGCCTAGCAAATACTGGAGCAACTGAGGAAGGCTTCAGAGTGATTCGTCTTTCTCCTAATTTCCACAGTGGAGGCCTTTGGTGAAAATTCATGTGATGAACACCCATCTTCATAGGCTGGATGTGCTCATAACTTTTTTCCAAACTTTGTCACAAATCCTCTCTCTTTCCCTACCCTCATCCCCCAAATTCCTGACCATCACGCCAAACCATTAGATATTCACAAATTGGTATGGATCTTGATTTTTGGCTACATCTTTTGAGGCAAAGAGGACAGTGGCATCTACTGCCCAAGGTTTTGCCTACTGATTAGACTTTCTTTATCTGCTGCCTTTTAAGTCCGAGGATGTGACTCTGCAGTGGTCCACTTCCAGCCGATACTAGCATACTGAGCAGAGTCATTTGTAAACACGTAGCTATGGGTGGAGGAGGAGGTGATGTGCCAGGACATGGATCCATGCCGTAGACATGGATTTGAGGTTTGAGTGTCTCATTTGCCCTTTCAGCTGTCAAGTGCTATTAAAAACCCTCATCTCATCTTGCCCTGAAGCCATTTAATACCTTATGCCCTTCATTTGGCCTTGGTGACATTCCCCAAACCATTGCCTTTGGTGGGTAGTTCATTCATTCCAAAGGAACTTGGATGATAATTTCATTAGCTGTTTTGTCTTGGTAGGCCATGGGCTACCAGTTTCCGATTCCTTAGATATTCCCTAACCTTCAGATTTCCTGGAGGTTGCATACTACAGCCACTCCTGGTACCATTTTTTGTAAAGTCAGACTTTTTTCCTACCAGCAACAGAAGCTGACTTTGGCTTAATTAAACTGAAAAATATTATATTGAACAGATATTGGGTAACTTGAAGAATTTTGGCAAAGATAAGGAAGCACCTGAAAAATGGGCAAGTTCAAAAGGTAATTGCACAAACAAAATAGAAGCAAAACAAACAAACAAAATTTAGTTCTGAGAAGCACTCCAGTGAGACGACTAGAAATGCTGCCACCAGACATGAATGCTGCAACTTGCACCCATGCTATCATGGGCTCTGCCTGTCACCATGGCAACATTGCCAATCCTGCCTCTGGACCCTTGATGTTGCTGCTGCTGCTTTTGCAACAGAAATAATTCCCCAGAGTCACTGCTTTTTTATGTTATTAGCTCCAGACTTCAGATCCATGATTTGGTTAACTGAGCCTAGATCCACATCTGCACAGTAGGTGTCTCAGGGGCTTGGAAAACAAAAAACTGGCCTTTGTGAGCTTTTTTTTTTTAGTAAAAGATGTACTCTGATTCCTACTAAAACTCAGGTTCAGAAAATTTCCCAAACATAGAAAAGAGGTTCAGATGTTAGACAAGGAAGAAAAAAAGAATGGTGTCTTCTACATAAGATCCCTCTGAGCTTTCTATCCCTGGCCTAGTTTCCCTACCGTGTTGTATTATACATTCATCTTCTTCAAGAATCCATTTGTGTTGTAAGATTTGAAAAAATACACTTCCTAAACTTGAACATGTTAGCCTGCAGCCTGAACTCCTAACATGTTCTGAAGAATAATAAAGCTGAATAAATAGAAAATTACATTTTTTTTCAGGTGAAGATGTTTGTACAAGGGGAACTCTAAGTTAAAGGAAAACACATTTGCTTTGAGTGTGAGAGTTACGTAAGGTTCAGTAACAAATGTCCAAAGTCAGTTCTACAGAGTTAGAAATGGACACTATATTGTCTAAATGAAGATGAGTTATGAAGTTATGAAAAAGACTCATGTCAGAGCCATTAAAAATAAAGTTAATAAATTTAGATTAATAAAACTGGGAATATTTTTAAGATATCAGAATCTGAACTTAAGGTCTCTCATAAAAGAGTCAGTCATAATGAATGAAAAAAATAATTTTACTTTTTCTGAGACAACTTCAATTGAGATGCTTAAATGTAATTTGGCCTATGGCCTCCTTTTCATGTGCAGATCTTACTAAATGTGGAGAAGAGGTGAAAACTCAAATACACACTTTACGAAAGACAGGAAAGGCAGGTCATTTTACACGTGGCTGATGGCATGGGTGGCTAATAGAAAGGTGCCATAGATATACCTAAAAATTATTCCTTGCCTTACCACTCTACTTAAGTTGCTGGGTCAACAGAGGCTGTAGTCAGGAAATTTTCTTGAGTGGACATACAAAGTGGGCACTGGAGTGTCAGCCAAATCTGAAAAGGTCATGGTGCATTTCTGAATCTTTGTAAGAATTGTGTAATAGGTCTGAAGCATAGGTTCTTTCTTTCTTTTTCTTTTTTTTTTTTTTTTTGAGACAGAGTCTTGCTCTGTCGCCTGGTGCCAGGCTGGAGTGCAGTGGCGCGATCTCCGCTCACTGCAAACTCCGCCTCCTGGTTCAAGCAGTTCTCCTGCCTCAGCTCCAGAGTAGCTGGAGCTACAGGCTCATGCCACCACGCCCAGCTAATTTTTGTATTTTTTTAGTAGAGACGGGTTTCACCATGTTGGCCAGGATGGTCTCGATCTCTTGACCTCGTGATCTGCCCGTCTCGGCCTCCCAAAGTGCTGGGATTACAGGCGTGAGCCACGGTGCCCGGCCTGAAATGTAGGTTCCAATACCCCAGAGAAATTATGGAGGTGGATCATTGACGTGCATGACAGTAGACTTTCAGAAATCAGAGAGTCTCTATGATTATTTTCCAAGTCCTACTCCCACAGCCCTTACTAAGACATCACCCAGTGGTATGTTTTCAGGTTCATATATTGTCCATTATGAGATTCTCCCTCTTATCTATCTAGTCTATTTTTTATTAAAGAGAAATTAAACCACAAACACAAAGAGATGGAGGAATATAAGTAACTTTTAGGTACCATTTTTCAACTTCAATAACAATCAATGTTTGGTCACTTCTACCAGTCCCATGTTATTTTGAATCAAATGCCTGACAATATAATTGGATCTGAAAATATTTTAGTCAATATCTCTAAAGGTTAATGTTTTTAAAAACGACCACAATGCCATTATCACAAATAGAATTAACATTTTTTTAGTTTCATCAATTATCCAGTTGGTATTCTAATTTCCAGTGATCTCATATATCTTATAAATATGAGTGAGGTTTGTTTTCAAAAAGTAGAATAAAAAATTCAGAAAAGATCTGTGCATTTTGTGAGTGGTTGCTGTTTCTTTAATCTTTCTCCATTGGTAAGTTCTTCCTTTATCTCCATCCATCTTCTCCCCCTCCTTGAAACTTATTTGGGGAAGAAACCAGGTCATTTGTCCTGCAGTGTTTCTCACAGTCTGGAGTTGAGAATTTTTGAAAACAAAATATAGTAGTGTGTGACATGTGAGTGTACACAGTCTTGTGCTCCTGGACCCTAAGATTAATCAGTGCGATAATAGCAAAGTGAAAATGGGTAAAATGTCCTTCTCATTACACAGTCATGCTTATCCCAGCAGGGTTTGAGGGTAGAGAGTGTGACAAGAACATGACTAAGTGTGTTTGGATGAAATATTAATTTTGTTGTATTTCTTAGAAGCTTGACATAATGGTTAGCAGCTGGATAGGAAAGAAACCTAGTAGAGGAGTGACTGCCTCTTACAATTCAGTTGTTGAGGGAACTTTTAAGGAGAGTATCCAAATGAAAACAAGTGAAAAAAAAGGAAGAACATTTTTTTTCCCAAGATGGAGTCTCACTCTGTGGTCCAGGCTGGAGTGTAGTGGTGCTATCTTGGCTCACTGCAACCTCTGCCTCCTGGGGTCAAGCAATTCTCCTTCCTCAGCCTTCTGAGTAGCTGGGATTACAGGCACGCACCACCACACTGGCTAATTTTGTAGTTTTAATAGAGACGGGGTTTCTCCATGTTAGTCGGGCTGGACTCAAACTCCTGAACTTGGGATCCATCCTCCTTGGCATCCCAAAGTGCTGGGATTACAGGTGTGAGCCACCGTGCCTGGCCTGAAAGACAGCTTTTACAAACAGACTTGATCATGCAGGCCTCTAGATTCCAGGCACAAAATTTAACATTCTACTGTTCATTCCTTCACAAATATCACAAAAACACTGCCTTACTACTTCCCCTCTAGCTATGCTCAGTTTTATTTGCATAGATAAACTATAGGCTATTTCTGCTGTAAGCTGGGAAAATATTTGCATGCATCTAATTATTCTGTATGTATAGCATTCATTACCTTTTTGGTCTTGAGTGAATCATATTCTGTATTGAGACAGAATTCTATTTTCCATCCCTACTACGGTATTCAGGTATGTATCAAATGAAATCATTCCTCCAACATTTCTTTTCTTCTAGTACAGGTTTTCCCTGGATATATTCACCCATTTTGAGTACTTAAAATATAATTTTTACATTGATGATATTTGTATTAGCACACGTAGCCTGTTTCCTATTATCAAGCCTTAAAATCCTGAAAGCTAATTATTAGCATGGGATCCACGTCTTCTTGCTGAATTCATTTCTTGTCCACTGGGATTCTCATGATGTGAAGACATTTTTTCTAATTAATACAGAGAAGCCTTTGTTTTCTCTATCTTGTGTCCCTAATTTATGCCATTTTAAACTCTTCATGAAAGTTTTCCAGGTCACTACCAATTGGGCCTATCATGCTAAGTTAATATGTCTACCTAAATATCTCACAGTTTTTATATTCTTCATCTCCAAAATGGATCTTCTCATTTTTGCCCTCTAGCCATCTCTTCTTACATAGAGTATGATACATTTATTGACTTGTTTATTCTACCAAGCTTAGTGGTTGGTACTTTGAGTAATGAAATAATACATGCCATAGTTCCCTTTTATTTATTTTATTATTTTTATTTTGAGATGGACTTTCAATCTGTTGCCAGGCTGGAGTGCAGTGGCACAATCTCAGCTCACAGCATTCTTTGCCTCCTGGGTTCAAGAGATTCTCCTGCCTCGGCCTCCCAAGTAGCTGGGATTATAGACACGTGCAATCATACCCAACTATTTTTTTTTTAATTTTTATTTTTAGTAGAGACAGGGTTTCACCATGTTGGTCAAAATGGTTTTGATCCCTTGACCTTGTGATACGCCCACCTCGGCCTCCCAAAGTGTTAGGATTACAGGCATAAGCCATCACGCCCAGCCATAGTTCCCTTTCTTAATATCTTACTCCACGATTTTACATCTAACGAAAAAAAAGAGAGGGGGAAATCAGTGACAATTGTCTTTGTTTTCTAAAATCCTCCATTGTTGGATATCTATTAAGATTGAAAAGGATATTCATTCTAATTAGTGTAGATTTAAGAAAACACTTCTCTTTTTAATTTCCCAGAGGTAACCATTTTTTTTAATTTTTGAAAATTTGTTGTTTTTAATTATTATGGTCACAAAATAGTTGTATATATTTGTGGAGTACCTGTGATGTTTTAATGCAGTTATACAATTTGTAATGATGATCAAATCAAGGTAATTATAGTATGCATTACCTCAAGTATTTGTTATTTCTTTGTGCTAGAAATATTCCAATTCCACTCTTTCAATTATTTAAAAAAACATATGTTAAATTGCTGTTAACTATGGAACTATGGTGACCTATTGGGCTACCAAATACTAGATCTTATTCATGCTATCACATTGTATGTTTGTAACCTTTAACCATCCCCACTTCATGCCCCTTCCCTGCTACCCTTCTCAGCCTCTGGCTTCCATCATTCTATTTCCAGAGATAACTTTACTAAGGAATTGGGGTCCTGCCAAATAAATAAAAGATAAAATGGCGCAATGAAGCAATTGTTTTTTTATCAAGATGATAAGCCTGATTGGTGGTGACCTTGAAAGCTTTTATTAAGGTTTTAAAGTGACACAATTTTCAATTAGGGACACTAGACAGAGAAAGCAATGGCTCATCTGTATTAAATTAAAGAAAAAATGTCTTAACACAAGGAGAATTCAAGTGGACAAAAAATAAGTTCAGAAAGAAGACTTGAATCACAGAATTAGCTTTCAGGGACTCAGTCTACTTTCTCATCTGATAAAATCTTTCAGGATGACATACTGTAAAGGTCAGCATTCTGTTACTTCTGAGTAGGAAAAGTTCCTATACTCTAGTTTCTTAATAAAGATGACTTGCAGATAGTGCCTAAATTATGATTTCTGTGAAACTTTCTTCTAACCATGGGTTAATGGAAATCACAATGTAAATAAAAATAAAATTATGACTAAATAATAAGACAAAGAAGAAATGAGTGTTCATTATGAGGTCTCCAAGGACCCAAAGACTTGTCTTTTTTTTTTTTTTTTTTTTGGCGGAGTTTCGCTCTTGTTACCCAGGCTGGAGTGCAATGGCGCGATCTCGGCTCACCGCAACCTCCGCCTCCTGGGTTCAGGCAATTCTCCTGCCTCAGCCTCCTGAGTAGCTGGGATTACAGGCATGTGCCACCATGCCCAGATAATTTTTGTATTTTTAGTAGAGACGGGGTTTCACCATGTTGACCAGGATGGTCCCGATCTTTTGACCTCGTGATCCACCCGCCTCGGCCTCCCAAAGTGCTGGGATTACAGGCTTGAGCCACTGCGCCCGGCAAGACTTGTCTTTAAGATGAGAAATTTGTAAGGAAAGGTGTTGTATTCACAAGCTCCTCCTACACAAGGCAAATTTTGATAATTTCTAGAAAATACAAACAGAGCTATGTGAATTCAAATAAAGGGAGGTCATATTTAACAGCAGGAACAAGGCAGATTTCATGTAAAAGGGACCACTTGAGCTGGGTCCCGAAGATGAGCTGAGCAGGCAGTATCAGTTATTCAGCAACTATTATTGAACCCATTTGCTAGTTACATACAAAAGTGATCATTGAAATTGTTGGAATGAAATCAAGCAATGCTGATTCCATTTAGAGAGGACTTTGGGGGAGTAATTAGAAGGAGAAAGAAGAGCCAGAAAAGAAGCAAGTGATGGTTAAATGTTGCACAGGACAAAGGATACACCAACCAGGAAAATAACCATTAAAAAATAAATCTCACTAGAGGAAAAAGCTAAATTTCAAAGTGGGATCCTTATAGTTGGGGATGGATATAATCATGCATAAGGCAACTCTGACAATCACAGCTGGAGTCATTAAGTAATTAACTGTTTTATTTTTGACATCTTCAAAAACGCAGGAAGAATAGCTTTTGCTATTTATTAAGTGTATTTGATTTAAAACTGTTTACTTAGCAATCTGAGATCTTAAACAAAAATGTCAAAAATTACAGATACACCTTTTCATGGAGCTCTCAGATGGGTTGGACTTATCAGAACCAGTATATGAGTCTAGAGGAACTGTGAAGGAGAAATTAGCAAAGCTAGAACCAGAAACAGAAACAAGATAAGATCCAGCCCTCTTATTGGAGATAGTATTTTACTTATCTACTACTGCCTAAAACAACCTCAAGACTTAATGACTTAAAACAATAATCATTTTGTTATTTTTCATGTGTTTGTGGGTTGCCTAGTCTCACCTAGGTGGTTCTTCTGCTCCACATGAGATCAGCTGGGAATGCTATCATCTTAGGAATCCATTGGAATGCAATGACCAAAATTTCTTATTCATGTAGTTGAAAGTTAATGCTGGCTTAGATATATATATGCTCACCTGAGCTCTAGAGTACTTACATAGTATAGTCGCTGAATACTGAGATAAAGTGTTCCAGAAGCAAGCATTCTAAGCAAGAAGAAGCAGACTCATCATCTTAGCAAATAGGCTTAGAAGCAGCACAGTGTCATTTACATCACAATCTATTGTTAGGCACTTCCTGGGTCAGCCAGAGTCAAGTTCACCTCTCAATGGAGAGAATGATAAAAATTTTGCAGGCAAATTTGATCAACCATAGATAGTGACTGAAGTAAATTCTAAGAATAAAGAAATATAGCAATGGCAATTGAATCAATTAGGTAAAGAAAGCCAATGCAGAAAGCTATTTTGCTAAATATTTCAAACTGTTTATATATACTGAGCATTAAAAATGTTCTGAAATAGCCAAAAATACATTTTAAAAACTCCCTTAGGTGTCATATCATACCTAAACCAAATTTGGTCAGAAAAGCAAAGGAAGTCTTTACCTAAAAGGACCATTGTATTCAAAAGCAAAACATTCGGCAGAAAATAATTACTGATTGTTTAAAAATTAGTCCCCCCCCCCACTAGATGGAGTAAATCCCCAAAACAAAGATTCTCTGGAGAGTCTGCATAATAGTTTGCCCTGGTAGACTGGAGTTTGAAACTATTTCAAAATTTGCTGTCAAAATGACTTTTATTGAGAAGTGAAAAAGCGTATTTGATCTGATTCTTATGTATGTATGTATTTCATTTCTAAGTGTGGGTTAATATTTTCTACATGAAAGCAAGACATTGCTATGGCAAGAGCAATGATGAACTCAAACCACGAATAAGTAGAATGTTCAATGTAGGTGTGGTAATAATGAATCATTAATTATGCTGGTTGTTTTTTTTTTTTACATTTTGTGTTTCATCATTAAAAATACTTCTAAGATCAGAAGTCATCTAACATGAGATTTTGTTTTAAACGTGGAAAACTCTAAAATACTGACTCATTAACATTTTTATTCTTTGAATATATATTCAGAAGAATTGGTCTGAATTCAAACTTAGAACAAGAAAATCCTGAGGCTTTCGAATACCCAGGCTTGGTATGAGTTTATGCAGTGCATCAGTTCAACAGATTACCATAAACTTATCTCCAAATTGGATAAGAAACCAAGCCTCTCATTCATTCATTGAAACAAGTCTTTATGTGTGTCTTCTCTGCATCATGTGCTGGACTAACTGTAGGTGTAAAATGGTGGGTGGGTAGTAGAGACATGTTTCCTGGCTCCATAGAGCTGCAGACTCTGGGATTCAGGCCATTATATGGGTAATAACACTAACAATTATAATTAAAAATTTAATTAAATGGGTCAATTCCAATTTTAGAAGCAATTAAAGAAGCTGTAAAAATTAGTGTATGCTTCTACTTCCTTCTTAATCCAATCTCATATTTTGAGGGACTTGGAACATTATGTTTGTGGAGACAGTGTTCTCTACAGGATTCCTAGGCAAAATTTCTAAAAAGTTTATCTTTGTTGCATTTGGAATTCTATCACCACTTGCACGTATCCTCTGCAGTATCTAGAGTACTTAACAACCACTGGAAGTGGTGCATTTGTGTGCCTCTGTGACCTAATGACTACACACTCAATCCCTCTCAAACCTACCGAGATTTTTGTTTCTTTTTAATCAGCCACATATCTTATGATCAGACTCCTAGTCTTTTGGTGCAGTTAATAAGAGATCAGTGTTGGGCATTTCTTCAGATGCTCCGAGTAGACAATTCTGGGACACGTATCTCTGGCTCAGGCCTTCCTGTTCACCACTGTAAATCCAAATGTCTATTTCATATCCCCCATTTGGTACTTGAAATTGGCCATTTTAAAAGCTAAGCCATTTTAAATGGCTAAGCAAGGTTTTTTTGTTTTTTTCTTTTCTTTTTTATATCTCTTTTTTCTTATTGCATTTTAGGTTTTGGGGTACATGTGATGAACATGCAAGATTGTTGCATAGATACACACGTGGCAATGTGGTTTGCTGCCTTCCGTCCCCTCACCTGTATCTGTCATTTCTCCCCATGCTATCTCTTCCCACCTCCCCACCCCCCGTCCCTCCCCCATTTCCCCCCAATGGACCCCAGTGTGTAGTGCTCCCCTCCCTGTGACCATGTGTTCTCATTGTTCAACACCTGCCTATGAGTGAGAATATACGGTGTTTGATTTTCTGCTCTTGTGTCAGTTTGCTGAGAATGATGGTTTCCAGGTTCATCCATGTCCCTACAAAGGACGTGAACTCATCGTTTTTGATGGCTATGTAATATTCCATGGTGTATATGTACCACATTTTCCCTATCCAGTCTATCATCATTGGACATTTGGGTTGGTTCCAGGTCTTTGCTATTGTAAACAGTGCTGCAATGCATAGATGCAAAAATCTTCAATAAAATACTGGCAAACCAGTTGCAACAGCATATCAAAAAGCTCATCCACCATGATCAAGTAGGATTCATCCCGAGGATGCAAGGCTGGTTCAACATACGCAAGTCCATAAACGTAATTCACCATATAAACAGAACCAAAGACAAAAATCACATGATTATCTCAATTGATGCAGAGAAGGCTTTTGACAAAATTCAACAACCCTTTATGCTAAAAACCCTCAATAAACTAGGTATTGATGGAACGTATCTCAAAACAATAAAAGCTATTTACGACAAACCAACAGCCAATATCATACTGAATGGGCAAAAACTGGAAGCATTCCCTTTGAAATCTGGCACTAGACAAGGATGCCCTCTCTCACCACTCCTATTCAATATAGTACTGGAAGTTCTAGCCAGAGCAATCAGGCAAGAAAAAGAAATAAAGGGTATCCAAATTGGAAAGGAGGAAATCAAATTGTCTCTATTTGCAGATGACCTGATTGTATATCTGGAAGACCCCATCATCTCAGCCCAAAATCTCCTGAAACTGATAAACAACTTCAGCAAAGTCTCAGGATACAAAATCGACGTTTTTTTTTCTTTCAGATAGAGTCTTGCTCTGTCTCCCAGGTTGGCGGGCAGTGGCACCATCTCCGTTCCCTGCAACATAGGCCTCAAGATTCTCCAGCCTTAGGCCCCCAAGTAGTTGGAATTACAAGCACTTGCCACCGCCACTGGGCCTGGCGAAATTTTTGTATTTTTAGTAGAAACGGGATTTCGCCATGTTGGCCAGGCTCGTCTGAAACTCCTGACCTCAGGTAATCCTATCTTCTCAAAAATTCTGGGACTACAGGCATGAGCCACCTCACCTGGCCTAAAAGCTAAGCAACTTTTCTACCACACTTGCAGCTCCTGCTCAGCTTATTGTGACCACTCAACAGCTATCCACTGAATATTACTGCGGTATGTGCAGTGTGGGAAGCTCTGATCAGATCACATTATAACAAACTCTTTACCTGTCAAACTCTCTCATGTGCCCTCTATGTAAACATCACAAATTTTCCAGGTTTTGGTGCAGATTAGAGGAGCACTAATATTTGTCTCTTTTGGAAAAGAATGAGAAGGGTTTTCTCGGAGAACTGTTCCTGTCAAGGCCCCTGATATTTATCATCTTTTTAATTTTCCTCTTCACCTTCTCTAAGCTTTGCCATTTGCAGTTATCCTTTATCTTTTCGGCATCCAGAGACCTTCCTCAGATTATCTATTTCTGTGAGATTAGTAATTATCCTGATTGTCAGGTTGTTTCTGTTTCTAACACTGTGGGTTTTTGGCAGTAACTCCTTGTAGGCCAGAGCATGGAGAAAATGTTTAGCTGCTATGTAGAAAGTGGGGCCTATATCTCCATCAGACATTCGTAAAAATGGCTCTGCGAGAATAGCTTTTAGGATACGTATCTTTGAAGCATCCGGTGGTGTGCAGGTCTACCCAAACGGATGGAAACGTGGTCATACAGTGTGAGAAAGTACTAGAAGAACAGATGACCTTTAAAAATGTGATTCTCAACTGGTAAAATACAGAAAAATCCCAAGAAATTGGAGTCAATCACTATTTGGCTTCCTACCTCATGGTTTAAGATAAAAATAAAATGTCAAAATTTTTATTTAAGGAGAAATAAAAAATTCAGAAACATTTATAAGTGAAATTAAAAACATTTTTTTCCTCTTGTTTTGCCAGTTCCATGACTTACCTGTTATGATTGAAGAAACTTTTACATCCATGTTTGGGGAAGTACCGATTATTTCACGAGAACCAAAGCTACTTTTGGCTAATAAGAAAGATATATGTGGAAGAATCTACTGTTTAGGTCATACACTCTGCTTATGATGGTGTTAATTTTCCTAGAACATGCTAAAAAAAAAATCACAGCTGGACGTGGTGGTGTGCATCTGTAATCCTAGCTACTCAGGTGATGGAGGCAGGAGAATTGCTTGAGCCCAGGAGTTAGCAACCAGCCTGGGTTGCTAACTCAAAACAAACAACTTCAGTATCATCAAGTTTAATCTTTTAATTTCATTAGATTAAGAAAAAAATGAAATTAGGGCTTATGAAATTAGATGAGTTGTTCAAGTTCACCCAGCTTATAGAAGAGGCACATGGTATATTTAAACTAGGCTGGAAGCATCATGAGGTCAGAGAGCATATCTGTTCAATTCACCATTATAGCTTTAGCGCCTGCCATTTTGACAGACATAGGGTGAAATTTAATACATATATGTTGGGCGAACGAAATAATAAGGAATAGATTATTTTATTCTTCATTTTACTTTTCTAAAGTGAATATGTCAATGAAGTCTCCTTAACCTCATGTATGTGGTTAAGCATGTGGTCAAGTCTAAGTCCTTGCTACTGATTTCTTACTATATCTACGGTTGTTGGGTTTATTTATTTATTTATTTATTTTAGCTTAACTGTGGGCTACAAGAAGCATGGCCACAACAAATTCTATTCAGACACTAAGACTCATATCCAGTGATAAAATAATCCCTATCTATAGGAGAAGAAAAAGCTATTCTGTCTGCATCTGAGAACCCAGCAGCATAAAGAACATGGATCACAGATAGGAAGGGAGTCTTACAGAAAGTGAGTTTGAAGCCATTTTACTTGAGAGTGTGTAGAAAATTATACTGAGGATGTTTGGAAACAGTAGGATAACCGGCATAAACACGGACATCAGTTGGTTATTCGGCTCCTGGGCTATTGGCTGTGGGTTGGGGTCAAGATCTATGCCTCTGAAGAACCAGGGAAGTCCTTGTGACTATCAAAGAGGAAAGGAAATTGAAATTTTAGCTTACCAAATCTGTACTGTAAGATTTGAACAGGGGTTAAACTACTGAAAAAATAGTGAAATTATTGTTCTAGAACAAACTGAATGTGAACAACTAAAATTATAAGTAGGTTAAAGTTTTCACATAAACCGTGTGCTTCTTTAGAACAGTATCCTTTCTCGGTAGCACTTTTAACAGAACATGTTCACAGGAAGAAGCTGAGGTGTCACCCTTAGTGTAATATAATGCTCAGTAAGTCGGAGCAAATAGAAAACGTGGCAGATTGGTGGCCAGCACTGCTGGTTCCAGTTTTGCTTTATTCCTCTGATTTATAGTCAAGATTCCTACTTGGAGACTTAAAAAATTCAAAAATTTCATATTTCTGTTAAACATAAATTTCCAAGACAAATTTTAAAAGAATTTTGCCACAAAAATGTTTTGAAAGACAAAATTAGTATGTCCCAAAGGAAGATTTACAGACATATTATAAAATTTAATGATGATGAGATGATGAATTAATTTAAAACTGTTAATGTATTATTGTACAATATAGACAGTAATGGAAATTGGATTGTAGAGTCTTACTAATCCTGACATGAAAATAAGCTCAGGCACATAAAACCAAGGCCTCAACTGAAGAGCAGCAAGCCACGAAACCCAACAGAGTTTCCATTTTATTTTGTAAGAAATATGGGGTCTTGCAGTAAATCTTTGAACAAGGATGTCTTCAAAATGGATTAATGTAGAGGTAACACAAAAAGCTACTAATAACTGCTAATTATTGATGAAGCAGATGGCAGCAGTGGGGTGGGATTACTGAGCTAAAAAGATTCCCAGGAAAAAGGCAAAAACTGTAACAGAAATCCAAGATAATTTAGGACCAAATATCAACAGATTTTCCCAAGATTATCTGACTATTATTTCCTGGTAATTTAAGTGACTGGAATAATCTTATTTATCTCCTTATTTTTCCCACTCCTCTTTGCTGCCATAGTACCAGGTTCACAGTTGTAGTCAGGGGCAAAAGTTTCAGGTTTGCAAAATACAGAGAAGTAGAAAGGCAAAGATCTGCCGGCTTGCCTTTTATTCTTGAACCATATACCTTCACAGAGATTCCATTTTCCCCACCGTGGCGTTAGCCCCAAATACAATGCTGAAACTATTTCTCCACGTGCTGTGATTTAAGTTTCCCTTGTTCACTATTTCAGTGGAAAAGAATCACATCAGCCTGTAGTTCGGCCTGCTCTGACATTATCCCGTTTCTGGAACCTAAGCTTTCACTGCACTCAGAACTGCCAACTTGAACTGCAGTTCTAGAGACACTGTTGTATATATGTTTGCAAGAAAAAGTCAGCTCAAGGAACAGAGTAAAGATCTAATAACAAGAACTATGATCTAAGGTGGGAATTTGTTTCAAGGTTCTAAGGAATACAATGGTAATCCAATTAGTAAACCCAGACATAAGGTCTGTCCGAGGAGATTCGCCAGGATATTTTACTTGCCACTAAGTACCCTGAGTATTGACAAGTATCTTCTTTAATCTCTTCTGTGTGAGGAATACAGAATAGGGCTATAAGAGTGGATCAAGCTGTCTTAGCAGTGAGGACAGGAAAGTAGCTGGTAGGTAGCCAGACATGGACTGGTATACTTAATGCAATGAATTATTTTCAATCCCTTGTTGAACTGACAAGTGGTAAAAAAAAAAATTGTTATTCTGCATCTAGGCTACATAAATCAATGAAACATCAGTAAATGACTGAACATGAAGTGCTTCCAATGGGTTGTCTTTTTAAAAGGTTGTTTAGATAATTGTCGTAGCCTTCTCTGCCAGTGACTAAGGGTACAGTTATTAGCAATCATTTTGACTGTGATTTCTAGTCTAGATTGTTTATGTGCATGCATGCATGCATGTTTGTATTTCTCCCTGTTGGAATGTTTTATATCTGAGGAAAGAGATTTTGTTTAGAAAAAGTCAGAAAATTGGAACATCTTCTGAAATCTGAGTCTTTTTCGTCCTAGATCCCTGCAGCTCTGTCTATCGAATTCGGCATGCCACTTTTCTTACTTGCTGACTTTGGAGGTCATTATTTCCCTTTTTATTTTCCACGTGTGATTTTTCAGTAATGTAGAGATCTCTCAAATATATTCATAGTCAACGTTAAGCAATAAAAACATTCTGTGGTCAAATACCTTTAGGAAATGCTGTGCAAATAAAGTTGAATACTTTTCTTTTTGCAACAACTGAAAATGCTCATAGTTGTTGTAAATCCCTGAGAAGAATTACACTCCTGGCTCTTTGAAAACAGAACCCACTGTTTTGATCACCCATGAGGAGCTCTTGGAACTATTTTTTGTTGGAGTACATTTTGGGAAAAGCTGCTGCGGAGCCCAAGGGGAAAGGCTTAAATAGAACTTTTCAATCCTTTTATGTTTATTCCTCTTTTGTCACTGTAAAAATCAGGAGAATATATTTCTTATAAAACAAATTCTATGGGATGATCAAAAAGCAGACCTTCTTTAGAGTGTTAACTTCACATTCCCTGCTCCTAAATCTGGCCCTGGTTCCTCTGCTTTGAGGCATGAGTTTTCTTTGCCAAAAATAGAAAAGGTTGCTGTAATCAGTGAAGCACAATCATGGTTCTGAAAGGCTCGTTTTTAGATACTATTTGTATCATAGACATGACAGCTATATGCTAAAACCTACCAGGGATATTTTTATGAAAAAACATCTCCAGGCAAGGTAATATTAATGGAATATTAGAGATGTTTATTTTAGGTAGTAAAAGTACATAATGTAATATATACATTAAGCAATATCAAGGAGGTTAAATATTTATGTGAGTTATAAACTAATGTTAACCAATCTTCATGACAAAGAAATACCTGTTTATAAACTAGTATAATGCTCAACTGTATAAATACTATGGGGAATTCACACATGAATTCATAATGAAACTTTTATGTTAAATACTATTTCACTACCTTCTATTCTTGATTTGGTGGTTTTGAAAATATCTTCATTTTATTTTTTGTCCATGACAATAGTAAGATTTAATAAGGCTTTACATACTACCAGATATACTCATGTAATTTTCTTCCTATACACTATGAGTTATGTGTAATTATTAATCTCCTTACAGAGATGAAGAGGATAGGTAAATCACTCAGTTGTAAACAACCATTAATTTCATAGAGCCAAGATATAGATCCACTTCTTACAACCAAATTCAAAAGTCCGTGTGACATCTAAATAGCTGGTCATTTGATATACATCTAAATAGTACTTATACAAAGTACTAAGTATATACTTAACCCTTTGAGTCTTCATCTAAAAAATCCATAGCAAAGCACCTAATTATATCATTGGCTGTCACGTTCAATTAATTTAGATTGTGATTCTTTAATTAATTTTTAGATTATGATTCTTCTAATCTTTTCCCTGCTTCTTTGCCTAGTTTTTTTTTCCCATTTCACTGCAACAGAGGAAAGGAATATGAGATGAGAGAGAAGCTCTTCATCTAAGTGGCTCATGCAATCTGCCGAATAATTTTGTAACATTAATATTATACATGGGGTTATCCAACATTCCAGAAAACTACAGGATAGCCTGCCACGTACCCCTAGAACAAATACCAGAAAACATCCAGGTACATAAAAGTGCCCCAGTCACCTAGGTAAGTAAAGCATTTAGTTGTATACCTGGTCTCTAGTTGTTTCTATCCTCATTTAAAAGAATTAGGCCCATAAAATCCTGCAAGTTCATGTTAGCACAGCTAAAATCCCTGTAGAGACCATTCAGACCCACTCCTCAATTTCCCCTGTTGTGATGCACAACTCATTATTTTGGTTTTCCTTTTTTTTCTTGACTTCTGCTTAGCTCTGGTGGCAGTCCTGGCTTGATAATCCATTAATCCATTAGCACATGATGCTCTTGAGTCAGTCTGGCATTCCTCTTTGACAGGATTTTTTTTTTTTTTTTTTTTTTGAAATAGGATCTTACTCTCTTGCCCAGGCTGGAGAACAGCAGCCCTATCTCAGCTTCACTAGAACCTCAACTTCCTTGGGGTCAAGCAATCCTCCCACCTCAGCCTCCGAGTAGCTTGGACCACAGGTATGCTCTACCATTTCCAGCAGAGTTTTGCATTTTTTGTGGAGATGTGATTTCACCAGGTTTCCCAGGCTTGTCTCAAACTCCTAAACTCAAATGATCCACCTGCCTGGGCCTCCCAAAGTGCAGGGATTACAGGCGTGAGCCACTGTGCCTGAATGACAGATTCTTTATTTTCACATTCACAGCACAGTTTCTGCCTGCTACTGCCTCGATCACCTCAGCTTTATTGGATTTATCTTTTTATCCCTGCACTCCACTTTCTGGCCTCCATGGCATAGAATGGAGATCAGACAGGTAATCTGAACAAAGGATTAGGTCAGTATTTAAAGCAAAAATAATACTATTTGAGCTGGTAAAACTAGGAGATTCATTAATGTAACAATAAATTTATTTAAAATAACCTCCCCAGTCATCAAATATTTACGGTACTCTTATTACATACCATGTTCTGTGTACAGTGATTGAGAAACAGTGATGAACACATCAGATGTGATACAATCTCTCCAGGAACCTCAACTGAATTTGTGTCTAGGCCATTTCCAGGGTTCATAAACAGTATCAAAATGTAAAGGAGGCAATGAAAGAGAACCCAAAGCCTAAGTTATTTGCTTAATATCAAATTAAAACCGTGCGATACTGAAAGACTGCTATTTCATGAAGATAACATAAAGAATTAATTCATCATATTAAGATGAGAGAGAAAAAGAACTGATATGCTTATGCAAGCACATTGAGATCACTACAGTTGACCTGTGTTGAATGCCTAATATCTAAAAACAATTTATTTCCAATTATCTAGGATGTATTTGGTAGATTTCCAAGCCTATTATTACTGCTGATTTTCCTTCTTTGCCACACATTCCTTTTCAAAGTTTGTCAGTGATCCCCATGGGAGGAGTGAGGCAGATGGTGGTATTATTTCTTTCCATTTAGGCCAAAGATTTCTCACCCTCCTCTTCTCAACAAGACAAAATAAATGAGAAAACACTCTTCTCCATTAGAAAGCTTTTTTTCTGTCAATGACAATGTACTGTATGGTAGTTGTTCAAACTTAAATATATAATTTGTTTTGAAATATTTCAAACGGACCAGCTCCAACTTCATCTACTAATTCCATTTTCTCCTTTTTGAGGCTATCTATAATCTTCTGCCTACTATAAATGCATTGCCAGTATCCAACACAGCCTCCAAGGGAAAAATGACACACATTAGATTCTTCCAAATGTTTCGATTAATTCTCATTCAATTTATTTGATCTGTTTTTTTTTTTTTTTTTTAGACGGAGTTTCGCCCTTGTTACTCAGGCTGGAGTGCAATGGCGCGATCTCGGCTCACCGCAACCTCCACCTCCTGGGCTCAGGCAATTCTCCTGCCTCAGCCTCCTGAGTAGCTGGGATTACAGGCACATGCCACCATGCCCAGCTAATTTTTTGCACTTTTAGTAGAGACGGGGTTTCACCATGTTGACCAGGATGGTCTTGATCTCTCGACCTCGTGATCCACCCGCCTCGGCCTCCCAAAGTGCTGGGATTACAGGCTTGAGCCACCGCGCCCAGCTTATTTGATCTCTTTAGGACAAAGGCGCATGCATGACAATTTACTTCTATGGCTATCACTATGCATGATTTCATGAATTTAAAAGATATCTCCATCAAATAATAGCAAACAATTTATTGATGGTAAAAAGCTAGGCCAGGGAGGAGTGAAGGTCGGCATCAAGCTTACCAGAGCTTTATATTAACAGAGAGTTTAACAGAGACAGGTAGGACCTGAACTTCCATAGGTACTTACTGTTTTTGATGTTTGACAGAATTCAGGAAATGGCAAGAAAACTAAATATTAGACTTAGATTTAGAAGTCCCGGTCCTCAATCCCACTTTTGTTAGTTACTAGCTGTGTGAACTTGGCAAGTTATATAACCTCTTGGGACTTCAGTTTTCTTACCTGTTTGCTGGAGATAACATACTTAATTTAGAGAGGTGGTAGAAGATTAAGTGAGAAAGCATATGTAAGCCTGCATGGCACTGGTAGAAGCCCACTAACTGTTAAATGTTATTTGTAGTTTTCCAATAAGTTTCACTGAGCAAAAATAGCACAGTCTGCCTCACTTTTATAACTTTAAGACTGACACATCTATCCAAGCAAATTAGTACCCCAGGCCAGAGTCCCACAGTGTGAACATGGGGAAAATATCTGCACTGAAAACCTGCCTTAATGTAGAACAAATTGTCTCAACAGCATATCCTAGGAAATAAGGGTAATGCACTGAGCAATTTAATCATATCCTTAAATAAGAAAGAGAGAAATATAAATTAGGAAAATTTACAAAGATAAGGGGTACTTTCTGTATAAGAGAAAGAAATAGAACCATGGAAATGAATTTGAGAATAGGGAAGAGTACTCCCAAAAGAGGAGATTCCAAAGGAAAATTCCTTAGGCAATAGTTACAGAACTGAAGTGCCCCACTGTCTGTGCTGGAGATCTGTGGTAAGCTGCAGGCCCATGCTGTAGAATCCCCGTTACAGGAAAAGGCCTTGAGTCCGGGTTTTTATGTGGTGGTTTCACTGACTGTATTGTGGTAAGAAAGTGTAAAGAGGCTGCAGAAAACTGGGTGGAATTCCAAAGCTGGAGCAAAGAATAATCAGAAATAATGAATTCTGATAATTCAACTAATCAGTTGGCAAAACTTTTGTTTTTCTGAGATTTAGTAATGCAAAGCACCTAATTTTATTTACATGATTGAACTTAAAGTCCTCAAATCAGCTTTTAACTTTTGACATTTATAATATGAAAGTACCATGGCTCAACTAGGCCACATAAGTGGTTATCAGGGGAACGTCGATTGTAAAAGAGTCCTTCTTCAGATAGAATGGAAAGAAATGAAGTACTGACATAACTGCAGCATGCCGTTTCACTACTGAGGAGAATAAATGCCCATCTGTACTATGTGGTACTACATACTTTAACATGGAACTACAGATTATTGGAGAAGTCTGACCTCAAATTAAATATTTAATTAGTTGGGTGCAGTGGTGGCTTACACCTGTAATCATAGCTTTTTGATAGACTGAGTCTGGAGGATCCCTTGAGCTCTGGAGTTGGAGACCAGCTTGGGCCACAGAGCAAGACCTTGTCTTAACCAAAACAACAACAACAACAACAACAACAACAACAACAACAACAACAACAAAAAAAAAAAGCTGGGCATGGTGGTGTGCACCTGAATAGTTCCAGCTACGCAGAAAGTCGAGACAGGAAGAGTACATGAGCCCAGGAGCTACAAGCTGCAGTGAGCTAGGACTGAACCACTGTACTCTGGCCAGGGTGACAGAGCAAGACTTTGAAAAGGAAAGAAATAAAAATAAACATAAGTTTAATAAAATTGTTTTAAGGCTTCCTTTTTTATGGCACATTTTAAAGCCAAACTCAAATTATGCAGAAGTTGGAAAAACAACAACAAAATCACTACTCCTTGAAATAAGTTTTATTTTAAGCAAGCATTTCCACAGTTTTACAGCATGATTAACAATTTATATAATCTCTGTGAGTCACCAAGGGAAGCTGGCATAGTTGACCTAAATGCTTTTGATGTGCAACAAAGGAGACCAGGCACGCAATGGAAATGTATCTGAAACCCCACGTTAATATTTACTACTTTGAGAGGATTCTCTCTTGGGTCTCTTTTGCAAGACTCACTGGACATCATGTTGATCACTTAAATTACCATTAATTAAGATTAAGCTTGGATTCCATTTTTCTCTGTTTTCTTCATTTTGACTTTTGGAGTGCGTTGATTAAGAATATAAAGGAATGATATGATGAATGTATAAACAAACAAATAGAAGGCAATGAATCAACTTAGTGAAGGTGTAATCAGGTTTTTTGTTTTTCTTTTTGTCTCCACATTCATGTTTTTGGCTCAAGGGAATGTCAGTGTTTTCAGGAATGCATAAAGTTTCTTAATCTGACAATTTGCAGGATCCTCGGGGGTTGTTAGGGAACTATGGCTACAAAGGAGATGAGGTTTTAAAATTGTGATGGATCCCAAAAAGGTTATGAAAGTTGTAAATGTGGTTTCAAAAAAATTTTTTTTTAATTCTGAAATATTCACCTTAAGAAGTGAAAATCTTGCCCTTAATCTCATCTCCTGTTTCCTGTAAACAGTGTGGTACGAGTCCTTAAGGACGCTTTCTCAGTGTTAATCCAATCTGATATAGTAGATTTGATGTTGTTTCAAAAAATAACAGAGAATCATACCATGCATACATTTCTTCCTCAAACAATGTAAGCTGTGAAGTTGTTCTTTGTTAGAATAGAAAGAGCTATCTCATTCTGTTTTAATAACTTCAAAATACTCTTTAACATATAGTATAATTAATTTAATCTTTCCTTTACAAGCATTTATATTAACTCTAGTTTTTGATTTTCTACTTTTTTGACTGAAATAAGCATATTATATATACATCCGGAAACAATAATGTAAATATTTCTATGTCATAACTTCCTAAATGTGAAGTTATTGGATACAAGGATTATTTTATGTTTGATAATTGCTTCCTAAAACGTTGTGTTGATTTGCATTTTTGTCTCCGTGTGTGAGAATGCCTATTTCCTCATGTTTGCCTACCCTGGACAATGCTATTGTTTAAAACCACTGATAATGTAATGGGTAATAAATGATATATAATTACTGTTTTTAATTTCCACAGATGAAAACATCCCTTGGTCAATTCTCTAGATATGAGTTTTATACCCAAATGTTTTTAATCCTCCTTGTATTCCTACTTGATGCATCATTATAGAATCACAGAAATTCAGAATGGGAAGGGGAGTTGGTAGAAACGTATTCCTTCTACTCCTTTGGTGCTTGGTTCATACCAAGTGGTCGGTTTATGCCTGAATACTTCCCGTGATGGAGAACGCATGATCTTCTGAGACAGCTTGTTCCATCTTCAAATGGATTTTCACTGTATGAAAGATTTTTCTAAGAAGGCAAAAGCTATTTCCCTGTAGCTTCTAGCTATCACAGCTCGTGAGTTTTCAATATGAAATCTAAAGCAGAGGCCGTTGTGCCCTGTGTTCTAGCAATTTCTTCTGTGGGAGCATTTCCTAACACTGCTTTACATGTCTACAAATTGGTTCAAATTAATGGCTAAAAGGAAGTCTTGCTTACATTCTCGGGGACACTTCAAACATGTCAGATTATGGGTTAATTTTCTTCTTGGGTAACTAATGTTTATATACTGTGTCCACTTTTATGCCTTCTATCATTCCTGTTAAGACACTTAAGACATTATAGTAACAATGTTTGCTATTTTTTTCAGATAAAAAGAATAAACAGAGGCGTTCTTAGAAAGCTACCTGCTTTCTTTTAAAACATATAAGTTACAAGTAATTAGATTTGTTTAGTGGAAAGTGGATGGATAAAAGTTAAATAGACTGGATATGCTATGGGATCTCTAAAGTGATAAGTTACAAAAATCAATTCCCAGCATAGGATTAGACCAGGGAATAGGAAGACTTTTCTTTTCTCTTTCTATTTTTATTTTTGCATTTTAACCTTTGCATATATGTTGTCTTATTCTATATATCTAAGAGAGGCATTTTTTCCTTGGTTGTTACTGATTCTTATATTTTCTCTTTCCAAATAAAAATAGGATTGTTTAAGATGCACATATTTCAACTCTACTCCTTCGTCCCTGGGTTCATTAAAGCAGGAATTCTCAAGTCAAGGAAGGAGACCTTCTCTCAATTAGGAATGGAGTAGGAGGTGGAAGTGGATGGTCATTTTTTCTCTTTTTTTCTGAGTCAGTACATCAGTTGTTATTATGGTCAATCTGGGCTAATGTTCATCAATCAGATGAACCAGGGAACCTGACTTAGAAATTGTACATGTGATAGTATTTCCCGTTTCTTTTGTTTACTTGTGCCATATTTTGGGAAAATGTAATATTAATATAATTTTAGTGCTGGATGAAACAGTTACAGAATTTTATCTGTATTTCCCTTCAAATTTATTAGCTAAATAAAGGGAATAGGAGGTTCGAAAAGCAATATATTGAAAAAAAATTTTAAAGGAATTCAGTCCTTCTAAGTTGCTATCTCTATTTGGAGCTATCTGTAGAAAGGCTACTTAACGGAGAAAACAGGTGGTCGTTATTGAGATATAATAAGTTAAAAAGCTATTTTAGGTTTTCTCCCAAAGAAAGTAGGACTGGCTTAGATATTTCAGATCAGTAGAAATCATTAAACTGAAGCACAGAGAGAAAATATAATAAGAAAATGGAAAGAATAGTGTATAAGAGACATGTAGGATCCACATGAAATACCTAACATATGAACAATTGGAAACAGAGGAGATCTTGCAGAAGCAATATTCAAAGAGATGATGGTTGAAAATTCTCAAAATCTGATGAAAGCATCAAGCTGCAAACTCAAAATCTTGGTGAACCAGGATGAACGAATCCAAGGAAGATATCAAATTTAAAGTGCTAAAACCAAAGAAAAGCAGAAATGCAAAGTAGTGAGAGAAAAGTGCATAGTGATTAAAAGAAGCAACAGTAAGGCTGATAGCTGTCTTTTCACCATAAATAGAGAAAATAGTGGAAAGCCAGAAAACATTTAAGAAGAGCATATTTAAAGAGCTGAACAAAAAGTAGCTCCCAGCCTAGTATTCTATATCCATTGAAAACAATTCTCAAAAATGAAGGGGAAATGAGTATGTTTCAAACAAATTGAAAGTAATTTGTCACAAGAAGGCCTTTACTTGAAACAAAGCAAAATTTTAAAATAATAATTTTAAAAAGTAAATATCCAATTAGAAGGAATGTAACCTTAGACAGAAAAATTAAAATTAAGAAAAGGTAAAATTTTATATCATTATAAGTTAATAATTGACTATAAAAATAATGGAAAGGTTTTATAGTTTATGACAACAGAAAGTACAACAACAAAAACACATGTATAGAGCAAAAACACATACGAAATGATGGAAGACATCAGCATAAATAATATTTAAAAGTGTTAAGCTACTTCAAAATACATGATATAATGAAAGAGAAAAAATAACAATCCCATAATCAGATTTGGAGATTTTAAAGCCACACTCTGCAACTGATAGAACAACTAGAGAGAAAATCATTTATAACAATGTCGATGCAAACAACCTGTCAATTACCTTCACCTAACTGCTATTTATGAAACACCAAACCCAACAAGTCCAAAACACACATTTTAAAAAGTGCAAATGGTGCACTTACCAAGCTAGATATGCTAGCCCATAAAACAAATCTTAGCAGAGATTGTATATTTTTTTCAGGGGAAAAATACATAAATAACCATAAGGTAATCAGGAAATCACAAAATATTTGGAAATTAAATAACTTACCTCTGCATAATTCATTGTGAAAGAAAAAATTAGAAGAGTAACAAGAATATACTTTGAGCTGAATGATAATGAAAATGCATCATGTCAACTTTTGTGGGATAAACCAAAGCACTGCAGAGAAATTTATACATTTAAATGCTTATATGAGTGTAAAAGGCCTAAAATCAACAGCTACTTCTCAAAGAAGACATACAAATGGCAAACAGGCATATTAAAAGTTACTCAACATCCTTGATTATCAAATAAATGCAAATCAAAACTACAATGAGGTATCATCTTATCCCAGCTAAAATGGATTATATGCAAAAGTCAGGCAATAACAAATGCAGGGAAGGATGTGGAGAAAAAGGAACCATCCTTCACTGTTGGTGGAAAATAAATTAGTACAAATTGTTCGGATGTTCCTCAAAAAACTAAAAATTGAGCTACCATGTGATCTATCAATGCCAGTGCTGGGTATATACCCAAAATAAAGGAATTCACTATATTGCAGAGATATCTGCACTCCTATTTTTGTTGCGACACTGTTTACAAAAGCTAAGATTTGAAGGCAACCTAAGTGCCCATCAGCAGATGAATGGATAAAGAAAATGTGATACATATACACAATGGAGTACTATTCAGCTGTAAAAAAGAATGAGATCCTTTCGTTTGCAACGACATTGATGAAACTGAAGATTACTATGTTAAGTAAAATAAGCCAGGCCCAGAAATACAAACATAACATATTCTCACTTATCTGTGGGATCTAAAAATCAGGACAATTGAACTCATGGAGATAGAGACTCGAAGGATAGTTACCAGAGGCTGGGAAGTATAGTGAGGCTGCAGGGGAGGCAGAGATGGTTAGTGAGCACAAACAAAATAAAAAGAATGAATAAGACCTACTATTTGATAGTACAATAGAGTGACTATAGTCAGTAATAACTTAATCGTATTTTTTTAGTAACTTAAAGAATGTAATTGGATTGTTTGAACTCAAAGGATAAATGCTTGAGGGAATTAATGATACCCTATTCTTAATGATGTGCTTATTGCATGTCTGTATTAAAGTACCTCATGTACTGCATAAATATATACACCTACTATGAAGCCCCCAAAATTTTTAAAAATTATAAAAATAAAATAAAATGAATAAAATAAATGGCATAAGATTCTACACTAGGAAGCTAGAAACGAAGAGCAGAATAAAAGCAAATAACTACCAGGAAGCCATAAAGATAAGGGCAAATCATCAGTGAAGTAGGAAACCAACACCTGATTTTGTAAACATTGACAAAATTGATCAATCCTCAGTTAGACTGATTAAAAACAAGTGAATGCACAGAGGAATATAAACTAGGTTAAATATTAGAAAATCCATCAATTTAATTTACGTTAACCGAATAAAGAAACAATCTCTAAGATTATCTCAATATATGCAAAAGAGTGTTTGAAAAAACTCAACCTCCACCATGATAAATGCTCTCAGAAACTAGGAATAAAAGTAACTTCTTCAATCTGACAAAGAACATTTATTTAAAAACCTGCAACGAACACAATATTTAATAGTGAAATATGCAACTTGTTCTCTCTAATATTTGGAACAAAGCTAGGATGCTTACTCTCATCCCTTCTATTCAAAGATGGGCTGTTGTTGAATAAGTGATTATTTTATATACAGTGCTGGCCATACATTAAGCACACAGTTATCCCTATTATTTTTATGTTAGTGCATGTCAGCTATCCCTATTCTTTTTATATTACTTGTTAGATTTTGCTGTGTGCATTGAAGGGTATCATTTCACTTATTTTGTTGGTCATGTCTACCTGATTTAATGAGGTCTTCAGAAAAGAGAAACTACGCTACAGAAAATATGTCTCTCAATCCTAGCCAACAACCGTCTTAACAGATGAAAATGTAGGCAAAATATATGCTTAGATTCTAATAGAAGCTCATCACTGCTACAGGAAAAAGCAATTGCACATAAGTTACAAGAGGTAAATTTGATTGTTTTCATTTATAAAGGGGTGAGTGTTTGTGAACTATTTGGTTAATTTTACTTACACTTCTGTTGGGCTGTGTCAAAGTGTTTATTTCAAACCAGAAGAAATATGTTACAACTTTCCAGGTACAAGAGGTATAATGATTTTATATTATTATGACATCTTTTAGCAAAACTGTATTTACATACCTGCTTACATCAAGTCTGGTGCAAGCTGACACTTATAAGGCAATGCTTGTCTGCAATCCTACTTTGGAAGTGGTATTATTTCACAAGACAATAGTGAGGGGCTGCCACATGTTAAAAGAAGATGAGACAGATGTCAGATCCAACTGTTCAGCTGTTTAGGGGCATCCTATATTTATCAGGTCTAGGATTCGAGTTATAAAATTATCAGAATTTTTAAACTGTTTTATTCATAAGTTTATGGAGGAGGCACCTGTGAGCAGTCAAAGAATATTTCCAAATGAAAATTATTTTATGAAATACATAGCGATAGCAGTGTGTTTGGCCTCTCTGTCTTCATTCTTCTCCTCAGATCCCAGATAACACACACACACACGAAAACATATTTCTGTTATTAGAGTAGCTTAATAAATGTATTCTTACCCTGGGAAACATTTTGTTTCTAGGAACCCTTAGAAACGTTTTATTTTTCTTCTGGCTTAAATTGGAAACCAGGATTTGGGGAACCATATTGAAATAAGTTAAGTGTTCGTTGGCATTTGGTTGCAAACCTGGGTATCTCTTGTTATATTAAACATGATCCAAATGATTGATGGATAATACAGTAGTTTTAAGTTTTTGAGGAACCTCCAAACTGCTTTCCTTAATGGCTGTGCTAATTTACATTCTTACCACTGAATGCCCTTACATTTTCTAATAAGATCTCTGCTAACTTCAGTTTTCTTCAGAAGTAAGTACACAAAACTATGAACAGCGTGAGTCCTGGGAAGCATCCTCCTCTCCTTTGCTTTGTTTTCCATCTCTTCTTCCAGCTTCCATGTGCAGCTTCCACCTCTGCTTGGGACTCAGGGGAAAAGCTTTTGATAATAAACATGACTTGCATTACTTCATAGTTTATTCCTGCCCATTTCAATGGCATCAAGAATGACAAAGAGAGAAAGAAGAAAGGTGGAGAAAGGGAATAGACTTTCCAGAAATGAAGTTAACTGTTTACCAATCCTAACGAAATCCAGAAACTAAATCAGTATTTCAGTTCTGGAATAAACCTTATGGCACTATTTCCCTCTTAAGTCTGACATTGATTGAAAAAATTTTTGGAAACTCTTATAAATGTTACCAAAGGTTTGATTTAGAGTTGAATGAGTAGTCCTTTAAAAAAATATATATCAGCTGGAGTTGGAGTGGCAAGGGGAAAGATAATTTCTCATGGGTTTAAAAGAACACAGTGAATGAGTTAGAATTGGATAATGATGATGAAGAGGAAGTTTGGTCAGCAACAAATTATTTTAGGCTTCCTCAATTTTTTACATAATAAATTTTAGGCTATGAAACATCCAAGTGAAAATACTCTAAAGACAGCTGGGATTGTAGGAATAGATCATGAATGATACACAGTAATGAAGATTTCTATTTGAGATTCAGAGAATCACAGAATTTTATTGCTTGAAGGAACTTTAGACGACATCTGGTACAATCTTCTCAACTTAAAGATTATGAAATTGAACCTCAAGAGCTTAAATAATATGCCCGAAGTCACAAAGAAATTTAGTGTCAGAGTTAAAATTACCTCCCAGACTTTTTTGGCCATCAGCTAATCCAGTGTTCTTAACATCCCATCCTGCTATTATCAGGCTAGAGATGATTATTAAAAATATGAAAGAAGTGAATAAAATGGAAATGAAAATATTTTTAAAGAAAAAAATAAATGGAAACGAATGTGAATCTCAGGGTTTGCTGATCACATTTATAATTACATTATGTATGCAGAAGGATGAGCACCACAAAAGGTAGAAGGGTGATTAGGAAGATGGAAGGAAAGCAGCAAAGTTGTTTTCTTAGAAACCAGTCATGAAATGCGTCAAAGTCCTTTTCAGCAGCTATTTTTCTTGTTGTTGAGTTGTGTAGGAAGTATTAGTGACCCGTTAGTTGAGAACATTCAGAACCTAAGTTTTAGGGACAGATAATGATTTTGTCAGTTTTGTGCACTTGTGCGTCCCACACACATAGCAGGTCCTTAACATAAGAAAATAATTCAATAGTAAACAATTGTTTCAAAGATGCTATAAATATGTAACACGATCTATTTGGGGCCTGTTAACCTATAGATTCCCTATTACTATAGATTACAAAAAACTTCCTCTAAAAATTATAAGGACATTTGAAATTGAAGCAGGATAACCATAGCATTAAGATTTAATTTTCATGTCATAGATGCTCTGCATGTTTTGGAGGAATATGCTATGCAAAAAAAAAAAAAACGTATTGTTATGACTGGGATATTTAATATCAACATTGGCATTCTGAAAAATTGGAATTATCATTATGTTTGAATGTAACAACTACTCACTTAGATTTATTGAGTTTTAGGATTTGGAGCCATAGGTATAGACAGTTAATAAACCCAGAAACTTACAAGGTGCAAAATAGATGCATATACATAAAATTCAAAATTTTTGTGTATCATCCTCGTAACACCCTGTTTCTCTCTGTACCCTTTCTTTTTTCTTTTAATCAAAGTTTCTACTTTTATTTAAAATTAGACTATTAAGTGCTTAGTATGTGCAAGACTATGCTCTAAATGCTTTCCATATATTAACTCATGTAACCTTTATAACAATCTTATAGAATAGTTACTATTAATGCTCTCACATATGTTCTTACATCTGAGTAAATTGAGGTGCAGAGGAGTTAAATAACTTGCTCACATTCACACAACTATTAAATTGAATAGCTGATATTTAAACCGAAGAAATCTATCTCCGAAGACTCATTCTGAGCCATTGCCTTATGCCACTCATTTATAGAATAAGTATTTACTCCCATCATAGATATTCACCACTTACCCCTCGTATCTCAGGTTTACCCTATTTGGGGTTTCTAAGCTCTTGAATATGTGGGTTTATATGTTTTGTAAAATTTGGTAGACTGGGGACCATTTCTTTTTCTGCCATGTATTTTTATCTTTCTCCATTTCTTCTGGGCTTTCAATTATACATATAATATAGAGCTTATTATTATTATTTCATAGGTCACTAGGACTCACTCAATTCCTTCAGTCTTCCGGTCTTCTTAGCTCTTTGTACCTCAGGTCGAATTGTTTTTATTTACCTGTCTTCAAGTTCACTGATCCATTCTTCTCCACTGTCAGTTTGCTCCAGTGTCTAATTTTCTTTTAAGTCCATTGAGTAAATTTTTCATCACAGATAACTACATTTCATAGTTCTAAAATTTCTACCTGGTTTTCATAGTTTCATTTATCTGTTCACATTCTTCATATGTTTATTCATTAGATCTATATTTTACTTTACACTTTTAAACATATTTAGAATACTTTTTAATATATTTTTTTACTAACTACAAAACTTTTTTCATCTCACAGTCTGGAAGAAAATGCAGAAAGAATAGCTTCAGCCACAGCAAAGAAGCTGTGACTTCAAATTATACTACAGAGCTATAGTAACCAAAATAGAATGGTACCAGTGTAAAAACAGTTACATAGGCCAATGGAACAGAACAGAAAATCCAGAAACAAGTCCACACACCTACAGTGAGCTCATTTTTGACAAAGGTGCCAAGAACATATATTGGAGAAAGAACACTCCTTTCTATAAATGGTGCTGGGAAAACTGGATATGCATATTCAAAACAAGGAAAATTGACCCCTATCTCTTGCCATAAACAAAATTGAAAATCAAAATGGATTAAAGGCTTAAATCTAAGACTTCAAACCATAAAAACACTACAGGGAACCCTCCAGGACACTGGTCTGGGAAAAAATTCCCTGAGTAATACACCACTAGCACAGGCAACCAAAGCAAACATGGACAAATACGATCACATCAAATTGAAAATCTTCTGCACAGCAAAGGAAACAATCAACAAATTGAGCATACAACCCACAGAATAGGAGAAAGTATTTGCAAACTACCCATCTGACAAGAGATTAATAACCAGAATATATAAGGAACTCAAACAACTCTATAGAAAAGTCTAATAATCTAATTAAAAATGAACAAAATATTTAAACAGACATTTCTCAAAGGACATACAAATGGCAAACAGACTTATGAAAAGGTGCTCAACATCATTGATCATCAGAGAAATTCAAATCAAAACTACAATGACATATCATCTCACCCTAGTTAAAATTGCTTCTTTCCAAAAGACAAGCAGTAACAAATGCTGATGAGGATATGGAAAAAGGGAAATACTGGTGCACTGTTAGTGCGAATGTAAACTAATGCAACCATTGTGGAGCACAGTTTGGAGATGCCTCAAAAAACTGAAAATAGAGCTACCATATGTTCCAGCAACCCCACCGCTGTATATCTACCCAACAGAAAGGAAATCAGTATATCAAAGAGATATCTGCACTCCCACGTTTGTTGTAGCACTGTTCACAATAGCCAAGATTGGAAGCAACCTAAATGTTCATCAACAAATAATTGGGTAAAGAAAATGTGGTACATATCCAAAATGGAGTAGTACTCAGTTGTAAAAAATAATATCCTGTTATTTGCAACAACATAGATGGAACCAGAGGTCATTATGTTATGTAAAATAAGTCAGACACAGAAAGACAAACTGTCCATATTCTCACTTATTTGTGAGATCTAGAAATCCAAAAAACAATTGAACTCATTGACATAGAGAGTAGAGGGATAGTTACCCATGGCTAGAAAGAGTAGTATGGGGCTGGGGGGAAGCTGGGGGTGATTAATGGGTTCAAAAAATATACAGAAAATTAGAAAGAATGAATAAGACCTATTATTTGATAGCACAACAGGGTAACTACAGACAATAATAATTTATTTGGACATTTAAAAATAACTAAAAGATCATAACTGGATGGTTTTTAGCACAAAGAATAAATGTTTGAGGGGATGAATAACCCATCTTACATTATGTGATTACTGTGTATTAAATGTCTATATCAAATTAATGTACTCCATAAATATATACACCTACATGTTGCCCCAAAAATATTTTTTTTAAAAAAAGAAACCTCCACAAAGAGGCTGGTGTCTGTGTGTTGAGGGAGTGATCCGACAGGAGAGTTGAGTAATACATTTACACAGTGGGCTTGTATAGAGCCATGAAAATAAATGACCTATGGCTAAGCATATCAACATGGCTGAATTTCAGTAGCACAATATTGAATGAAAAAGCAGTCACTGAGGACTTTTCATGACAATGTACCTTCTTTTCTTATTTATTTATGTATTTATTTATTTAGAGATGTAGTCTCACTCTGTCACACAGACTGGAGTGCAGTGGTGTGATCTTGGCTCACTGCAATCTCTGCCTCCCAGGCTCAAGTGATTCTCTTGCCTCAGCCTCCTGAGTAGCTGGGATTACAGGGGCCTGCCACCACGCCCAGCTAATTTTTGTGTTTTTAGTAGAGACAAGGTTTTTTCATGTTGGCCAGGCTGGTCTCAGACTTCTGACCTCAGGTGATCCATCCGCCTCAGCATCCCAAAATGCTGGGATTACAATTATGAGCCAGAACACCTGGTATACCCTCTTTTTAGACTTGAAAAACAGGCAACAACAAACAATATATTATTTAAACATACCTACGTAAATAAAAACAATGTAATAAGAAACATTCTGGATAGTATTTATCCTATTCTGAATAGGATAGCTGGGGGCTTTGGGGAAGGAGAAAATTGGGAGATGCTAATTTTACATGTTCTTGGAAAAAATAATCAGAAATTCATTTTATATCCTACAGCAATACTCCACACAAAAAATTCCTCTCTTATCCACTAAAATTCCCCTATTTTCTGAAAGTGTTTTAGAGCTTATAATTTTGCTAAATTCTTAGAAGCTCCTCCGTGATCTATCCAAGTTGGTAGACATTGTTGGTTTGGCTAGCAGTTTTATGGATATTTATATATTATAAAATAAAAACTTAAATGTACAAAATACCAAGCAAATAAAGTAAGATAAAGGAGATTCACCATACCAGTGAGAGCAGAGTATTGTGAAAAAGGATTATGATTATGTAATGGGCAATTTTGAGCCCCTGGGTGACAGGCCAAATGTTTAAAAGCAATTCAGAAACAGGCAATGGGATATAATGCAGAAAAGGTAGGAGATATCGACCCAATATATTCTCTGCCCCATCGTGTCCCTGAAACTCATAGTTCGCTTCATTTATAAGCAGTAAGCAAATATTTAAATTTCATTTGAATTTCTGAGCCCATCCCTTCTAAAGCAGGAAGTATTCCCAAAGAAGTTGGCATCCCCAACCTTCATTTAAAAGAGGTTCTACTTATGAGCTAATAATGCATTTGGGATTCATGAGATTAGTCAGAATCACAGGCCTTTCAAGTTACCTGACACATCTGAAATCTCCAGCTTTGTGGGGTAACCCTGCACATTTGCATAAGTGCAGCCTCCACTTGCTTCTCTCCATTTTGGTTGTCTCTGCCACCAATTATCACCATTCCCTGTATCACTACTGCTGCCTAAACACACACACACACACACACACAGACTTTCGCTGCAGTTGATAGTGCTGGGCAACTTCATTGGTCTCTAGCACCAAATTCTTTTTGTACATGCTCCTGAATTGTTCAATTCTCTTTCAATACTGAATCCATGTGCAGGCCAGGAGTTCTGCTGCTTTGTTTTTTAGGTCATTCTGTAGCTCCAGACCAGCAACTATGTTCCATATGCCCAGACTGGCGGCTCCAGTCTTGCCATTGTTTGACTTCCAGGTTTATCCTGTCACCTGCCTCAAGTGTGTGCCTTTCTGTCTTTGCTCTCCATGGGTTTGTTCAGGTTCTACTCAGGCATCTCCTCCTCTGGGGAACCATCTCTGCCTGGTGTGTCCCATTTCCTCCCCCTCTCAGCACTGATACTTCAGCAAAAAAATTCCTTTGTAATTTTTTATTTGAGGTCATGATAATTTTAATATGTCAGCATTCCCAAGTTGTCTTTCTGGTGGGTTTTTTTTTTTTTTTTCAGCTCAAGTAGTGTTCCTTTTTTTTTTGCCAGCTTTTCCTGAGCTTTTTTGGGGGGATAATTGTAACAAAAGGCAGAGACAGACAGGACTTGAGAGGCTGCAGAAAAGGGTTTGTTCCTAGGTTTGCTTTTGTGATAAAGAATCCATTCAGCTGATTAAAAAATAACATATAAATCTGAAGCCAGAAAGAAAGAAAAACTGAAAAGTCACTTGGAGAATCTGAGGGGAATTTGTTAAGAATAGTCTCTAAAGCATTTGCATGGAAAAGGAGAATTTTAACGGACAAGAGGGGAAAATATTTTTTGTGTGGGATATTGCTGTAAAACATAAATTGAATTTCTGGTAAATGTTTTCCAAGAAGAACATAGATTACTTTTGAATCATTGTCAACTGACTTAAAAAAAATTGTTACTACATAACAGTCCTAGCTCTCTTTCTTTTTCTTCTGGTATTTTGTATTTAAAATTATTTTTGGCCTTATGATTCTCAACTTCTAACTCATAAGGGCAGAAATTGTGTGTCCCAAGCAGCTAGACTGTGTCTGGGCACGAGCATGCTCAATAGTCTTTGTTAACCATACTAATACACCGTATTGAGATATACGTTCTAGGCAGGAGTATGAATTCTGTTTTGAGTGCAGCGGCGAGGTACAGCAGGCTTTTTTACTTTTTAACTAGACAAATAACTGGATTGAATTTCTTTTAGAGTTGGTAACTATAGAAACAACCTGGAGGTTCACTTGGATATGAGAAGAGAATGGAGAGAGTGAAATCTCTTGTGAGCCTCTAACGGTGGACAATGGGAGAGCTTAGGAGTACTTGAATTAGAGTCTATCAGAATGAAAACAAGTGGATAAATATAAGACGCATTGTGTGGGCATTGCTGTTAGGGCTGTCATCAACTTGTAGGCATCTTCAGGAAGCTTTTACTTAATCCTGGCATCTGCCACAGCACCTGAGACAATTCCTTGTACTTATTTAGAGTTAGGTCAATGGTCACAAGGGCCGGGGATTGGTCATGAGTTAGAGGGATAGAGAATAACATTTGTATTGTGAATCTTAGAAGTTAAAACGATGAAGTGGTTATCGATCCAGACATGTAGAAAGAAGGACAAGAGATAGAATCAAGGTGTAAGATGATGTGCTCTGTTTGAAACACTCTGATTTTTATGTTTTAACACAATCATATAAAATGTACAAAGATTATCTGACTTGGGGCTTGAAAGTGATTTCCGGGCTTGAGACATTTTATTTGAGAATTATTTGCATGGAGTTTATTGTGACTGTGGAAGTAGTATTTCTGATGGAATAGCACACACATCATAGTAAGAAACATGATGTGCTGAAGTGTAAGCTTTAGGGAACACTTATATTTAAATATTGGACAAATGAAAACATGGTAGAAAAACAGAGTCAGAGGAACTCAGAAAAGGAGGAAGAGAAGTAGGCCACAATATCCTGAAAAGATGCCAAATGAAAGAAGTTTAAGGAAGGCATGGCCAGTCATGAGGGAGCCTGCAAAGGTCAGTGTAAGCTGGAATGGAGCTTGGCTTGAGAAAAGGCCAAGAATCAATGGTGGTTAGAGCCACTTGTAGCCAAGGAGAATGAGGCTTAAGAAAGTTGTATTTAATTTAGCACAATATTAGTTAACTTTAGTGGAGCAGTTTCATTAGATGTGGAGACACTGCCTAGATTATAGGAGCCAATATAAAGAATGAGAGAGAAAGGAGAGGCAAAAGAGAGTGATGCTCTTTTGAGAAGTTTTGCAGTCAAAGAAAGAAAATAGCTAGCTTATGTAGGGAGAGGAATTGAAGAGGTAGATTTAAAATTCTTTGAAGTTTGGCAGAGGGAAGGAAGTGAAAAGGAAAAGTTTGAATATCTGAAGGAAATGGAACAGGCTGATGCAGCAGGGCCCTGGAGACCCCAGGGAGGACTGAAAGTTTCCAGGAAACAGTGCTGCTTCAGAGTATGAGTCCTTCTCAATAATAACGTTTAGAGGAGAGAGGGAGGAGAGGTAAGGAAACTCATATCAGAGGGTCTCTGCTAATCCTGGACAGTAGATACCCTGACAAACTGCCAGGATTCTGGTGGTACATTTAGAGTTTCATGGTGAATCGAAACAAATTCAGATTATCTCCTTTTGTATGTTTCTATAACAGTTTAGAGGCTGCTGACTTATCTTTGAAATCCTTCAAAGCTCTTTGGAGAGTATATATTTTATAAAGACAAAATAGTCCACCTTATTTCCCCCGCCCCAAATGGTTTTATAGCCCTTTGCTCATCTTGGAAACTTGGAAGATGCTCGCTTTGAATCTGTATGTCATGAAATAGCCATTGCAATCAAATTGATCTCTCCAAGTTGTAATTAGCTCTCCATCAGCTTGTTTTCTGCCCATGACATTTTGCTGTGAGTTTTCTGTGGCAGCCCTGGGTGAGTGAGTATAAAGCCAGGAGTACAAGCAACCCCAGGCCAGACTGCCAGCAAATCGTTTGCTCCCCAAATGTCAATGCATCTAGTTATCAAGGCTCATCATACATCACTTTAAAAGGACAATTCTCTTTGGATCATATCAAAGTCAGATAACATTATTCTAGACAAATAGCCAAGATTAAAATTGCCATTATACCCTTAGGAGTGGTGTATATCCAAATAAACCATATTTATTTATTTATGATTAACAACTCCAGCTAAGGAAAGATTTTTTTTCTTTTTGAGACAGAGTTTTGCTCTTGTTGCCCAGGCTAGAGTACAATGGGGCGATCTTGGCTCACCTCAACCTCCGCCTCCTAGGTTTAAGCAATTCTCCTGCCTCAGCCTCCCAAGTAGCTACGATTAGAGGCATGCGCTACCACACCCAGCTAATTTTTATATTTTTAGTAGAGACACGGTTTCTCCATGTTGGTCAGTCTAGTCTTAAAGGAAAGCTTTTAAAGTAAGCCTGTGCCACCACCCTTAAAAGTGTCTATACTTTTTATTCCATGTAGGAAAATAGATTCCAGGGTGGTCCTGCCATTTGGATTACATCTGTGAGCACCATCAGTCGGAATATATATAACTTCTGGTCTAATATATATGCCGTATCTTGTGTCGTTAGATTAGCAAGGTTTTGCTTTAGGTGTGAGAGATTAAACAACCAATGCAACAACCAAAGCAGTCGTTTAATGAGGATAGAAATCTATGTTTCTCTCATTTAAGAGTCTACAGGTATGTATACCGTGGTTGTTATAGCAGCTCTGCTCTGTGAAGTCCTTAGGGACTCCAGGCTCTGTCCAGTTCAATGTGGCCTATGTTCATAATTCAATATGGCAGAGTTCACATTCCAAACAGTATTTTGGAAGAGAGAGAGATAAAGAAGACAACAGGAAAGAAGACACATCGGCAAGAACCACCAAAATTTATCACACAAAATTTTTGCCGAAATTTAATCATGCTGCCAGAATTTAGTCACATGGCCATACTTGGTTGTAAAAAAGGGTGAGAAATAGATATACATTTTTTCTAAATGCTCAGGAAATAAACTAAAATGTAGTGGTTACATTATGGATCTCAACTAGGAGCTCAGGAAATAAACTAAAATGCAGTGGTTACATTATGGATCTCGACTAGGAGTTGGCCACAGGCCAATAGGCGTCTCCTCTAATGCAAATGCCCTAAAAGGAAATATTCATAGGCATGATTCTGTAACCTACTAGGTTACAGAAAAATGTGAGGAAGTTTATTTGACCAGGAAACAAATAGAAACTAGCTCTATGCTTCGAAAAAGAACTAAGGATTCTTTATCATCCCTCTCCAGATACAAATTGGTTAACACCCACTATCTTCACTTTTACTCTTGCATGTGTGGTCTCAAGATCCCACCTAAGATCCTCGGTGCTTTGAAGGTCAGCTGCAGACGGAAGCTGAATACTAGCTATGGAGTGACAACTCTGTGCGTTTAATTGTTAAGTTGAAACAGCGTAAGATATAGCGTATGTTTTACATATACTCATTTACTGTAAGAACAGCCTGGAAAGCCAAAACCATTTACTTAATAGTTAGCAGCTAACTTGGGATTAAGAACAAAAAAATATTGCATTCTAGAGATTAGTATTTTTGTGTATTCTAGCATTTTCTATCCTTAAAAAAAAATCTGTTTTCAAATTTTTACTCAGAGTTAAGAAGAAGTAAACCAATATTTACTAATTGGATGGTATCTATGGCACATGAAAGACTCTTGGTAGGGAAAGAAATTATGGTGTTTACTTTATGTCATTAACATGACATTTAAGTACCCATTAGCAGTTAGTTCGGTACCATTTTGAAGGTCATGCGTCAATCAATATTCGTTCGTTTTTAAAAATATGTTACAATTTAGAAAGACATAAGAAGCCTTTAATCCTATCATTTCGCATGTTTTTCTTTTATCATAGCTCTCAGTGCTTCTAAGTGGCTTTGCCACTGAGAAGTGAGTTGCTGGGTTTCATCTGTTCGCAACAATGAGGGAGGAGTAGTGGAAATCGATAGTACTTGTCTTGCCATTGATTACTTTTCTAATCCTGCTTGGAAGCTTCTTTCACCATGATAACTAGACTTCTCATCTTCTCTAACGCTGAAGAGCAATAGGAAGATGATCGGTAGCATGACATACAGCATCGCTTCTTTGTTTTTCTTCCTCTTCTTTTTCCTCGTCCCCTCCTCTCCTGTTTCCTCTTCTCTCCTCAGTCTCTCCATAAATCATTGTCTTTCCTTCCTTGCTTCCTTATTCTCTCTTTTTCTTTCTTTCCCCCTTTCCTACTTTTCTTCCCTGTTCCTGAGCTTTCCTTAACTTCCCTTTATTTTCCTGCTACTCTCAAACTTAAAGAAAGCAAACATATCCATATAGTGAATCAGACTTTGCAGCATAAAGTTAGTAAGTCTGAGGCAAATTCTAGATTTAAGACTGTAAGTTCTGGATCCAAGGATTGCTTAGACAATCAATGAGAACAGAGTCATACATTAAAAGAGAAACGGAAAGAAAAGAGAAACACTGCCACATAAAAAGAAGAAGGTGAAAATAGCTTCTTTTACTTCAAAGAGAAAGTCAGCTCTATACAATGATAGGGCAGGTCGTTTACAAATTTAAAAGTGTATTTTATCAGTAAAACATTTTGATCTCTCGTATTCAATATATGCATATTTATAAGCTTTTCAATAATATATTCTGACATTAAAATACTAAAAATTAGATAATTAAAAGGATTAGCTGAAAACTATATATAAATGTTTCTTTCTCTATCATCTTACCATTCTTCAATAGACTGCTCGCTCTTTTTGCCCACTCCACCTTAGACACCCTGAATATGTGTATATTTGGTGTGAGCACAAGCTCTAAAGAATGTCGAACTTTCCAAATGCCAACCCCTAAGCAGTGATTCTCAGACAGCCAGCTGACTGATTGGGGTTTTGAACCCCCTGGGAATATATAATTATGAGTGCCCAATAATTTGCTCATAGATTCCAAGAACTCAACTGAGAAACTTAGGATAGTGGTGTCTAACTGGAATGTAGTTCCTTGATTATTAGAAAGCAACAAGAAGGCTGGTGTTAGCAACTGTCGGCCTGGGACGGCAGGTCTGCCGGGGGTCTCTCGACCTGCAAGAGGGTCCCAATACCTGGAAGAGAGAGTGCGCTTGAGCGGGGATCTGGAGGGCTGATAGGCCGTGCCTAAACAGCAATTTTATTTTTCAAAGGCCAGGAATAAATACACTTTCTTCTGCTCTGGTTTACGTCATAGCAAGAGGAAATGCAAATGTGTACCTTACATGGCCTATACAATAGAGAAGTCAGATACACAATCAGTGGTTGTAAAAAGTAACAGAATTTCCTGTGATCACAAAGCTTGTTTACATCCAGACATTATTCCTCCTGGCTGTAGGTATCTCTGGTTTGATCTTGTTTTAGAACTGAGATGTGAAAAGGTTTTCTGGTTTTGCTCATCAGATTATCTTTTAACTGGATTCTCCTTTGTCTGCTCCTGACTCAGCTTAACTCAACTTCCCCATTCAGGAGTCTCTGAGTCAGGAATCAAAGCCATCCCTTATGGTGGCATTTGCTTTGCAAATATCCTGACAGTTAAACCATTATCTAGGGTACAAGGCAGTCAGGTAAGTAAAGAAAAGGTTAAAACTTATTCTTAAAGAGTCATAAAAAAGTTAAAAGCAGGAACCAGTTGCTGGCAGGGGGTCACTCGGTCTAGCAGTAATGCATAGTTTTAGGCCCAAACGATATTGTGGTTGATATTAGAAACTGATCATCCATCTTTAAGTTCCTTTTTCTGGATAGCTCGACTGCCTCCAGTAGGAAACTGTGTTTGGGATCAAACTCACCGTATAGTGAGACTCACGCCTTTTGGGGGTCTCACATGGGAATGTTCCCCACAGGCTGGTAGTGTTGCTTATATCCTAAGATGGAGGATGGTGAGTTAAGACTCCTTAAAGCTGGAAGAGTTGAACTTTTGTGGGGTTATGAGAAGCACCCAAGTGAAATTTTACTACAATGGATGTGCAATTTGTAAAATGGAACTAGTCAGTATACGCAGTATTTAGAAAAGTATTGGTGGGTCTTACTCTCTTTAATTAAATTTAACACACATTAATTGTCACCTTCCATGCTTTAGGAACTGCATCAGATATTATAGAAGTAAGAAATAGTTGAGTAAGTCATTGGGACATCTATGAATTCACAAGTAACATAGAGATTGAATATGAAAATTAAAAAACAAACTAAGAGAATATGATACAGTTGTGATAAAGGTTCAGAAGAAGCAGGTGAGAAATGATTAACTTCAGAAAGAGGCATTTAAATAAAGGGATATTCGATCTTTGTTTTGAAAAATTCAGGTAATAAAAGTAAATGGGATGAGGCAAAAAGATACGAGATGACAAAGTTTTCATTCTAATTTCACAACAATTAGCTCTGTTGACTTGATCAGAATATTTACCTGATTCAGACTTCAACTTTTTATCTTTAAAATTAGACATTTTGACCTTGTCATCTTCAAGAAGTCAACAAATTTCTTTGTGCACCCACTGTGTTTTAGGGGAAATAACAATGAATAAGACAGTACTTTCCCTTAGGGAGCTTTCAATCTATTCGAGGAAAAAGACAAGCAGAAAAATAATGAGAATTAAGACTGTTCTTGTAAAAAACCTGATAGCCTAGGAAGTCAATAAGGAAAACCTGATAATGATTATCATGATAGCAGCAGCTGATATTTCTTGATAATTATATGTACCAGCTTTACCTGCATTACACAAATTACCTCATGTAACTACCATAAAAAGTCTAGGAGTTTCTTCCGCCTCTTTCTTCATCTTTTTCGTCTTCCTCTTCTTCCCATTCTGTGGAAGAAGGAACTAAAGCTGGGACATGTTAGGCAATACACCCAGGTAACAAGGTAGTTGATGCCAAAGTTGATGCTTGAGTGCAGATAAGCCAATGATAGATTCTGAGATATTAATCATTATACTCTGTGACCTAGTTCACTGTGATCTATAGCTGTCTGTGATTATGGAAAGCAGCCAGGACTGTGACTTGATGAGAGCAAGAAGATAGCATAGAAGACAAGTGATCCATGTCAGAGAGTTTTGCAGTTATTAGAGATTCAACCATAAAACTAAGATTGAGGGGAAGCATATTAGATCTACCATTTAGGAATTGAGGGCACACCTGTAATCCCAGCACTTTGGGAGGCTGAGGCAGTCAGGAGGTCAGGAGATTGAAACCATACTGGCCAACATGGTGAAAGCCCATCTCTACTAAAAATACAAAAATTAGCTAGGCGTGGTGGCACACACCTGTAGTCCCAGCTATTTGAGAGACTGAGGCAGGAGAATCACTTCAACCTGGGAGGTGAAGGTTGCAGTGAGCCTAGATCATGCCACTGCACCCAAGACTGGTGATAGAGTGAGACTATATTAAAAAAAAAAAATGAGGGAAGTTGGAGAAGTGGATAAGATTACAAGGTAGGGATACATAAGTGGGCTTCGCAAAAAGAACTAGAAATGCACCTACTAAAACTGGAGTTCAGCACAAGAATTAACTACTACTACTAGGAAAAGGCATGAGCCCAAGTACTGGAAGAAGATAAAAAATTGAAGAAGTGCTAATGGTGAATTGTGGTAGAAGAAGTTATTATAATACTTCCAAGTAGCGAATCTCTGACTGTGGGTTAGATTAAGCCTAAAGCCTGCAGTACATTATATTCTGTGAGTGGCGATATGGCATGTGGTTTGAGAACACTTTCTTCCAGATGTACATGCCTGTTTTCTGATGCCATTACACCACTTACTTCATCTAAGCTATTATTTAACTTCTCTGTGCCTCAGTTTACCCGTGAAGTGAGTAAAGTGATATCTTCTGAATTGTTGTGTTCATCAAATTATTACATAATGTATATAAAGCATCTAGTATGGAATGTGGCACAAAGTTAGTATATTGGTAAGAATTACTTTAGCAGCAAGTAACAGCAACCTCAAGATAACAAAGGCTTCATAGGCTAGAAATTAGATTTTCTCTCACATGAATGCAAGCAAGCTCAGTGTTGGTGTGGCAGCTCCAAAATCATCCAGGTCTCAAGCTCCTTGGTTATTTATTATTCTGCCATGTGTAGCATATATTCCAGGTTGTGGTCAAGACGTTTCCTCCAGCTCCAGCCATCATCTCTGCATTCCAGCCAACAGCAAGAAGACTAGAGGTACTTCCTGCAAGTTGCCAATATATCCTTTTTTATGTTTTGTTTGCCAAAACCTAGTCACATAGATACGAACCTGGGAAATGTCACATGTGAAGCTGGGAAATGTCATTAGTCCATGTAACCATGCCCTAAGCTGAATTTGGAGTGTTATGTTACTGTAAAAGAAGGAGAGAATGGATACTGGGAGAGAAGTAGAGTCTCTGGCACAGTTTGTAGTCAGTAACTGATGCCACCAGGAGAAGTGCTTTAGTAGTTATAGCACTTAATATGGGAGTAGTAAGACACTCCATTTGTGGGAATTAAATGAATTAAATGAAAACTCTAGAAAAAAATTAGAGCTTTGAATAGCCGCTCCTGAAGAAGCTCAGGTTTATACATACTACTTGATTCGTAGAAGTCAGGGATTGAAGTTTGACTTTTACAGTTAAAGACAGCTAACTAATTACCAACCCTGTTTCCTTTTTCTATGAACTCAGACAATATTTTTCATTTTCCCTTGCAGTTAGAGATGGGCATGGCATGGAATACTAGCTGATGAAATATGAGTAGAAAGTTCAGAACCCTCACAGGCCTGGCTCATATAAAACTTTCCATGTGTGATCTTCTGAGTTATTTTTCCTTTTAAAGTAAGCTAGGAATCCAATTGTTTAAACATAGCAAAGCACGAAATAGAAGGAGCCTGGATCTCTGCATCACTGCCTGGGGGACAGTAAAATTCAGAAGAGTTTTTTTTTTTTTTTTGTAGACATAAAACTTTCTTGACAAAACCTTCTAATGGCTTTCAAGTAAAATCAAGGTAAGAGGGTAAGAGGGTAAGATGTAGTATGGAGGCTTCTGCAGATCAGGGGGGATCTATGTTAGGTGTATTTAGCTAGCTGGCATGGTTGATTGGCTTACATGCTAGATAATTTACAAATAAAAGAGATAATAAGGTTGTGCAAGCTAGACAAAGATAGTCATTTCTAAAACAAATAAATTAATTTAAAATTAATTGATAAAAATGCAAAAGAAAGAGCCAATAAAAAGCTGACTACAAAATCAGCTAGAAGGCCAACATTCCAGACACAATACCAAACTTCTATGTTATGTACAGAAGTATCTCTAAAAACCTCTGTTTCATGCAGGGACTGCTGCTATCCCAGGCAACTCTACCTTTGCCACTCAAAATATTAAAGATAGTTTAAACTTTAAACATTTATTATTTCTTTGTGGTGATAACATTAAAAATCCTCTCTTTTTGCTGTCCTGAAATAAGCAATACATTGTATTAGCTATAGTTACCCTACTGTGAAGATTTCTTTTTTTCTGTAACATATGCAGAAAGTTACTGGTAAAAATAATCCAGAACATATTGTGATTTTTACCTTTAGGTATATCTGTTGTGAGCAAGAATAGTTATCCTCTGTCAAGGCAACTGTGTCACCTGATCATTGGATCCACACCTGTTCTTCACTGGCAAAGCAGTTAATTTTCTCAAGTTCCTACGTTAAGACAACAGAAAAACATTCTCTAGTGTGCCTTTTCATTATTTCATAAAAAAATAAAAATAAAAAACAAAAAACCCAATCAACCAAGCAAACAAAACATAGTCATATGTTGCTCATCTGGCTCTAACTATATGGCTTCCTGAGGGTTATTTAATTTTACGAGGAGACTGAATTTGTATTGCTCCTGAGATAAATGCAGGCATGTCCTTTTCTAAGGGGAAAATATGCTGGCTGAACAACAAAGCTCTAGCTCATCTTTGATGGCCCAAGTTCCCTTGAGGGAACTCATCTCAATGAGTCATTAAGATGAGCAAAGTTCTAGACTGATGTGAAGAGAAACAAGGGAAAGTTCTGATGAATCTATCTGTAAAGGTTCAGCAAGTATCTGTTTGGAGACATCATTTTAAGCATAAATGCAGTGTGAAGAATAATGAAGGAAAATGGATATAACTCTGACTACCTAATTGAAAAATATTCTTTGGAGATTAATATCACAAACATTCATTCATTCTATACACATTTAATGAGGGCTTTATTTTATTTGTTTCAGGTCTTGTGTGAGGGCCTGGATACACAGTGCTGAATAAAACAGGCAGGGTCCATGCCTGCTTGGACCACAGAACATCTAGAGAAAAAGATGGACTTTGAAAAACAGTCAGGTGAGGCATTCTGGGAATATGATTCTCCAAACACAACTCTCTTCCCATCCCCCTATTTCTATAACCTAAATCCAAGCCATTTGTCTCTACTGATACAAATGGCTCCAGGGCCCTATAAGTAGCTGTGTAAAGATGATGCTATGGGCATTGTTGGCGTCCTGGTGGAGAAAACTTGTACTGGGATTTTTTTCCCTAAGGCCTGGAAAGCAGCTGGAGATAACCAGGAGATCTCAGTGTAAGATCAGAGAGTGGTGGATCCTGTAAGAGCTTGGCCTTCAGAGACAAGTAACCATTCATGCAGAAGGTTCTCACTAGCCACAGAATAACTTGCCAAGTCTCCTTGAATGCATGAGGCAAGTAGGAGCTGAATGGACAACTAAGTACCCTCAAATGTGGAGAGGACAGGAACACCCAAGAACAAGGAGCCTCCCTGGAAGTCTGCAGTGAACTGGCTTAGGTACCATTAGCACGTGGGGATAGGACACCTTTCCTCCCACCACTTACGAATATGCTGCCACATGGGGAGCTTGATTGTTGGCAAAGCCCTAATGAGCAGATAAAGAGAAACAGCCACCCATCTACAAGGACAAAAGCCAGGAAAAGGGAGACCAATTAGGGCAAATAGAACCCATCTCTAGTGAAATAAGAGCATCTGGAAGGGACAAAAATGAAGAGAAAAATAAGGACACTTTTTGGATCTAAGCATTAGTTTTGCAACTCTACAATTCAGTATATAAATGAAAGAGAGAAGGATTTCTGCTAAAATCTAAATTATTAGCCTGAAGATCAAGTTTAAGAAATATCCCAAAGAATAGAGGCAAGTATAGATTAAAGATATAAAATGGAAACCGTAAGAGCGTTAGTGGATAGATACGAGAGAATTAAAAAGTGAAAAATAGCGATTGCAGGAGGAGAATGGAACAGATACAAGAAAGGAAATAACTATTTTAAAGTTTTCTTTTTTTTCTGAGCTGACAAACATTTAAATTACCAATTGAAAAGGATCAATACATTCCAGACAGGATGGATGGGAAAGTCGACTCACCTAGGCAAATTCTGGCAAAACCCCCAAGGTTGCAAGCGTTCATTCAGAGAAACAAGTAGTTTACACAGGTATAGAAAATTAAATTCATGTTGGACATCCCATTTGCAACTGAAATGAAAGCCAAAGAAAGAGCAGCTATAGATTACTAGGCGAAAAGAAGCACCACATAAAAATCCAAACCCAGCTATCTATCATTTATTCATCAGGGCAGAAGATTTGGGGGATGTGCAATGTTCTTGAATGATGAGTCTCAGTATAATAAAATTTAAGTTGTTCAGAAATTAATTTATAAATGTCATATATTTATAACTTGTTAGAGTGCCAACAACCTTATTAGTAAGTAAATTGGATTAAGTAGCCTTACATATAAGTGGTATTAAAATATAGCCAAATGTATAAATTATGATATAACTCTTTTTAAAATCAGATATCATAATACTAAAAAATAAAGGCTTTGTAATCATATAAACATAATATTGACACAGGATTAAACAAGTTATGGAAAAATATAGAAAATATAGAAATAGACCATATAATTATGCATATGAATTTATCACATGGAAAGTGTAATATATTGATTTAGTGGGAAAAAGATGAATTATTCATTAATTCAACTGGCTATTCATTTTGAAATAAATAAAAGGGAACACACATTTTGTGCCACGTACAAATTACAGGTAGATTAACATTAAATTCAACAGAAACATATAAAAACATTAAACATCTTGTGAAAAACATTACGAATGCATGTGAAACCAAAAAGATGCTTTCTTAACCAAGACAGAGAAAGCTGAGACACATAAAATAAACATCTTTAACTATTTAAAATGTGAAATTTTTATAAGGCACAAAATATTACAATGTTGATACATAAATGTGTGATCTGGAATAAAAGGCAATGTAACGTGCATAGCACAAAGAGTTAATAACTATAATATACCAAAAGCATTTTAAAAAGCGACAAAGAAAAATGAGGAAAAAGAAAATAGGCAATCTAATGGATGGGGAATACACAGGAGAGGATAAATCCAAATAGCCAACAAATTCATAGGAAGATTTCCAACTTCATTTAACAGTAAGGGGAATGTAAATTTAAATAACGATGATACGTAGTTTAATGCTCATTAGGCTGTAAATATATTTATAATACCTATTTCTGGCCAGTGCACGAAGAAAATAGAATTCTACGTATCGCTGGCAGAAATATAAGACTTTACAGCTTTTTAAAAGAACTTGATCCAACCATCTCTATAACAATATAAAACAAATGTGTTCTTAAAAGCAGCATCTAAATCCTTGGAAGCTAGCTACTGGAGATAAAGCATCAGTACATAAAGTATATATCTATAAGGATTTTCACTTCAGCACTATGCATAGTAACTAAAAACTGGGAACAAAGTTAATATTCAACAATGGATAAATGATAGAATATTTTTTTTTTTGAGATGGTCGCATTCTGTTGCCCAGGCTGGAGTTCAGTGATACAATCACAGCTCACTGCAACCTCTATCTTCCAAATTCAAGCAATTCTCCCACCCCAGTCTCCCAATTAGCTGGGATTACAGGCACTCACCACCACACCTGGCTAATTTTTGTATTTTTAGTAGAGACGGGGTTTCACTATGTTGGCCACGTTGATCTCAAACTCCTGGCCTCATGTGATCTACCTGCCTCAGCCTCCCAGAATGCTGGGATTACAGGACAAATGACTGAATAAATTAGCATTCATCTGTACCATGGAATATCATGTGGCCATACAAAAATGAATACTTGACTTAGAGACAATCCTATTGAATGACAACAGTGAAATACAGGAAGGTGTGTAGAAAAAGAACAAATAATGGAATATTATTCAGCCATAAAAAATAATGAAATCTTGTCATTTGCAGCAACATATACAAACCTGAAGGAGGTTAAGTGAAATAAACCGGTCACAGAGAGACTAATATTACATGTTCCCACTCATATGTGGAAACTGAAGCAATTTATTTCATGAAGGCAGAGAATAGAATGGTGATTACCAAAAGCAGGGAAAGGAGAGGGTATAATTGAAGAAAGGTTGGTTAATAGGTATGAAAATACAGTTAGAAGGACTAAATTCTAGTGTTCAATAGCATACTAAGGTGACAATAGTTAACTAATTTGTTGTATATTTCAAAATAGCAAGAAGACAAGATTTGGACTATCCTCAATGCAAAGAAATGATAAATATTTGAAGTGATTGATATCCAATTACCTTGATTTGATCATTACACACTGTATGCATGTATCAAATATCATATGTACATAAATATGTAGAACTATAATGTATCAATAAAAAATTGAAAAATAATATACTCTAAAAGAAAAATAATTTCACATATACAAATATATACTGTTGTGATGTCGTGAAGAACTTCAGGGCCTGGAATGGCATGGAAAATGTGCTTTCCCTGAGGAAATGACATTTAAAATAAGACACATAGAATACATAGTAGTGGCTAGGTAAAGAGGAAGGAGAATATTGTTCCAGATAGAATGGCACATGGTCAGGTTGCATGTTGGGAAGTAATTCATGTTGGCATCAAGGAGGAATTATGAGAATTCTAGAATGATAGGAACTTTGTAAAGGAAGAGCAGCCTAGCTTAAGATGATATTGGACTGGTGAGCAGATGGGCACATTTTCAACATGTAAAGAACACTGGTTTTATCCCAAGAGCAATGAGCAATCAAGACAAGAAACACTGTATTATTTGTGTTTTAAGAAAGTGACACTGGCTACTTGGTTAGGTGGCATTTGGATTGTAGTGGGCAACATTATGGCTTGTTTAGTTTACAGATCTGAAAGCCTTGGCTACTCAAAGGTAAGATGGATAAGGATAAAGATGGTGATGTTAGAAGAAAAAGAATTTTATTTTTATTATTTTAAAATTATTTTATTCCATTTCATGTTAGACAAGGTCTTACTCTGTTGTCCAGGCTAGAATGCAGTGTTGCAATAATAGCTCATGGCTGCCTCAATCTCCTGGGCTCAAGTCATCCTCCCATCTCAGCCTCCCAAGTAGCTGGCACTACAGGTATGCACCACTGCATTTGACTATTCTTAGTTTCTATATAGACAGGGTCTTGTTATGCTGCTGAGGCTGGTTTCTCCTGGCCTCAAGCAATCCTCTCACCTTGGCCTTCCAAAAGAAAAAAGATTTCAAATATAGTCCATGTTTTAGAGGAAAAGTTTTACAAGTATGTTAGGTAACAGTAGTAAAATTGGAAACAATCTAACTTTAGAAAATGGTAAAAACAAATTTTAGAATAACCCTTTGATGTACCCTTTGTATTCTACAAAGATTACAATTATGTCAGCAAAGAAATTATAATGGCAAGAAAAATAATAGTGATAAAAAGTGTTTAAGGTAATGTTTGTACAATGTATATTGTGATCCTAGCTATGTAAAAAAAAAAGTATTTGTGTGTATGTATGTATACGTCAATTATGAAAGTGATCATGATTTCTCAGACCCATTATAATTTTTTGTGGTTTCCAAATTTTCTCTAGTGACTACAAATTACTCTATTAGTCAGATTTTTAAGTAATAGGAGGATTAAAAGCTGCTTAATCATGGATATTTCTAATGTTTATTCAGATGGCTGAATTCATCAATTTTGTTTTGTCTTCTTTATTTAAAATATTTCATCTCTACTCAGATTTCAAGTTATTTTTATCATTATTTTCTTTAAGCCTTTAAATATGTAAAATGAGTTAATTTACCAAAAACATAGGCAGAGTTTAATTAACTTCAGAATTTAAAAGCCATTTCTTATTTCTAGTTTACTTGGCTGAAATTCTGGAACCCAAGTTACTGAATCCAACATACTATGAATGCCTATATTTAGACTGTCATAAAAAATTTCAGTGTAAAAAGTTCAAAAGCAGTGAGAGAAACAACAATGGTGATAGTTAATTAAATCATGATTCTGAAATCTGCCTATGTGAAGAACAAACTTTTATTCTTAACATAGATGTAGAAAGATTAAACTGATCTATGTTGATTAGATAGAATATTCTGTCTCAAATAGCAGAACAAGTCAGTTCCATTTGGATTTTCATAGTTTACATTTTGGTGGGTTTTGACTACAGAGATGAAAAACTGAAAAATGTATATTCTTATATATGAAATAAGAAATTTTACATATGTGATATATGTTTATAATACTATATAACACATGTAATAATACATATTCAAGTATTATATATATTTTTAAATTTCCAAATCCTTTACTTTTCAAATTTTTAATATGCTTCTAAGATATATAAATATATATTCATTAAAGTTAATGAGATTTTCTTTTTTCTTATAAAGGTATTAAAAAATAGGAAAGTATGAATCAGCGTTTTTCTTTCATTTGATCTCATAAGTATTCCATATTGTGGTTTTCTTGTATTTCATTTAGAATTATGTTTCCTTAGATATCTCTTTCTAGTTTAAAACTATGTATTTATGATATAGCAGTAAAATAATATTCACATATCTGTATGTGTTTTACTCGTCTTTAGATTATCACATGGAGTTGATTCTCGCAGAGAATATCTAAGCTCTAAGAAACGAAAAACAAGTTGTATTAAGTAGAGTACCTAGGAAAGTAGTATATATGCTATATACGTACAGCCATCCTTTCATATCCATGAGGGATTAGATATTCAAGCCTGTCCCACTCTAACACCCCTCTCCACTGAACAGATACCAAAATCCAGAGATGCTCAAGTCCTTGTATAAAATGGTGTGGTATTTGCACATGAACTATTAATATCTTCTTGTATAGTTTAAATCATTTCTAGAGTACTTAAAATACCTAATACAATGTCAGTGCCATGTAAATAATTGTTTTACTGTACTTAGGGAATAATAACAAGAAAATAAGTTTGTACATGTTTTGGACAGATGCAATCATCCATTTTGTTAACAAATATTCTTTACTGTGATCGGTTGAAGCTATGAATACAGAACCTATGATACAAAGGACGGACTGCATATATGCACACACACACACATATACATACATACATATATACATATGTATGAATATTTCCAAATATATTTATGTTATATAAGTATTTTAAATTATAAGTATTTATAATTCTTATACATTTAAGCATCTATGCCTAGGACTAAATAATAAAGTATTAGCTGGGCATAGATGCTGAAATATATTTTAAATAATTTGCTAATCCTTTGCTTATATGCAAATACTGCAATTAAAATAGATTTTTCTTTCATAAATTTCCAAGTAGTTGGCTGAATTTAACTTTCAAGCAGGTTGAATAGTTCCCTTGTTTACACTATTGGAACTTAGCAACCTAAAAGATATTATCTAGGAAGGTAAATTTAAGTTCAACCTGTTTGAACGACTACATATCTGAAACAATGGAATCAGAAAATGAGATTTTTGCTGAATTATGTATTAGTTGATTATAATACAATGGCGTGATAATGGAATACTTGATTCAGTTAATTCATTGTGTGAATATTCAGTCATTGCCAGTGGGATAAAATTAGACGGAAGGGAGGAATTGTGAAAGCAAACTTTCCACTTGATTTAACATAAAATTTGCAATTTCACATCTCAACTTGTGATTAAAATATTTGAAATTATATTTACATTGTGTTAGCTTGATGGGAGATGCTGAAAAAATGATTTCTAAATTTTAGTTTACTCAGATTTAAAAGAATTCCCATTTATTTTGCAATATCATAGTCTATCCATTGCAACCCAAAATATCATAGTGAATTGTATATGTTGTAGCTTCGGTTGTAGCCATACATCTAGAACCACAAAACACAGCAAAACAAAACAACAGTAAAAACTGAAAATTTGTTTTGAAACCAGAACTTACACAGAAAAAAGTAGAAGACCTAGATTTTATCTAGAGAAAGCACTGTCTTTACGACAAGCTATCAGTTTGATGCCTAAAAACTTTCTAAAATTTCATTTTTTTCTCACTTTTGCTGATAATGGAAAACCATTTCCATTAGAAGACTATAAAGAAAGTTGGAAACTGCCATAGTCATAGAATGTTAGAGGTTAAAAAAGAAACCTTTCAGATTCATTAACTACTGCTATCATGTCTCACATGAATGTGTTAGACTCAGAGTTGACTCACTTCTGTTTGCACAGCAATCATTGGTGGGGTTGGATTTAAACCAAAGTTTTCATATTTTTAGTCATATTTACCTTCTTTTGTAAAACCAATTTGTTCCATTTTAAGAGAGGCATATTCATACATATTAGCTGTTCATCATGTCACTTACCACTAATGGAGACATGGTGAAATGATTTTAGATGGAAAATAAATAGCACTTATTTTAATAGTTAAATATATATTTTGATAGGTGCATATACAACGGCACTTGCATTTTCATTGATGTTGCCTAGGATGTCTCTTTTAACCTTGCCTCAAATAAAATGAACCATATAAAAACATTTAAACAATGTAGCAAAATATTATATATGTAATAGTACAGATGATACATCTATGGTCAGCCTTCTAATGACAAAAAATATATGTAAAATTGCTGGGTTTTCTTATTTATGCTGGTAATGGAACAAAATTTCGACTGGAAGAACAAAATGTATAATGTTGGTTTTTGAGTGATTAAATTTTGTAAAATTTTTTCTATGCTAAAAATATTATTAGAACTGTGAGTACCATACGTTCTCTAGAAATCTAAATTATTGAGCCAAATAAACATGAAAAAATAACATTAGAACTCTGATGACCATAAGTTCTCTAGATATTCAAATCATTGAGCAAAAAAAAAAAAAAAAAAAACCCCAAAACTGAAAGACTAATACAATTATTTAGTTACATTAACATGTGTTTTTTATTTTTGCCAATAGCACACCCTTTAAAAGAGAAAAACAGTTACTCTTTCTCTTGTGTACATTAATTGCCTTCTTTTCATCATCTTTGGTTCATACTCAGAATTTCCTAGCCAGACTAACATAAAAATCTTAGAATTATTTTTATCAGATTTTTATTCTAAAATTTTTATTAAAATTATCAGATTTGTTTTATTTTAAAAAAATAATCAAGCTGTGGAAGGGCTACATTCCTTCTGGAGAACTTAGGAAATAATCTATTTATTATTTTTTTTTTCAAGCTTCCAGAGGCTGCCCCTATTTCTTGGCCTGTGACTGTCTTTTATTTTCAAAGCCAGCAATCACATCCCTCTGACCTCTGCTTCCATGTTTTCATACCTCCTCTTTATTATTAAAAATTCAATAGGACTTTTAAAAAAAGATTTTAAAAAAATAAATCATATCAACTTTAATCTCTGACTTAAATGTACATCTTGAAATGGCATCATTTTGCTTGCAGAACAGTTAGGAGTTATTTAGACTCCTCTCCAGTAGTTTCAGCCTTTGCACTTCCTATTTCTCTTTTTTAATTCTGTCTCCCCATTGGACAACTTTCTGTTTCCTGGTGGGATTCTGTTCTAGACCTTCACCTAAAGGTTGATGTATTTTGAGACTCAGTTCATTCAAATAATCTTTCCCTCATTTAATGAATGTTTACTCAGTGCTCCCTATATCATTTATTGTGCTCGGCAAAGTGAAAACAGGTCTGTTAAAATGGCACTATGGTTTTTGAAGAGGAAAAAACAAACCTCTGGTGATAAGACAGTAAGAGAAGAAACTTTTATACAAGGAGCCAGGGAAGATATGCAGAGTCGACATTTAAAATGAGACCTGGAGAGCAGCCTGGGAAACATAACAAAATCCCATCTCTACAAAAATTACAAAAATTAGCTAGATGCAGTGGTGCATGCCTGTAGTCCTAGCTACTCGGGAGGCTGAGGTGGGAGGATCACTTAAGTCCAAGTCTGGGAGATTGAGGCCACAGTGAACAGAGATCACATCACTGTACTCTAGCCTGGGCGACAGAGCAAGACCCTGTCTCTAAATAAATAAATAAATAAATAAAAATAAAAAATAAAATGAGACCTGAAGCCAATAGGCTATCTCTATTAGTTTCCTGTTACTGCTATAGCAAATTATAAACTTAATGGTGCCACACAACACAAATTTATTATGCTACAGTTTTGGAGGTCAGAAGTCATGATCATAGGTCTTACGGGTCTAGAATGAAGCTGTGGAAGGGCTGCATTCCTTCTGGAGAACTTAGGGAAGAATCTATTCCTTATTTTTATTCAAGCTTCCAGAGGCTGCTCCTATTTCTTGGCCTGTGGCTGTCTTTCATTTTTAAAGCCAGCAATCACATCCCTCTGACCTCTGCTTCCATGTTTTCATACCTCCTCTTTATTATTAAAAATTCATCAGAACTTTTTTTCCTTAGGTTTAAAATAGTGGTTAAGTATGTGTATACTGGCCTCAGGCCACCTAAGTTGGAAACCCAGCTTTAATACTCACTGGCTGTAATTTTCAGCACATATAAAACACAAACACAAAAATAAAACAACTTTTGATGCCTAGTTTCCTCTAATGTAAAGTGGTGCTGATAATGGCACTAGTTTCAAAGTAATGTGTTGAAAATTAAAAGGATTAATGATGTAATACTCTTAGACTGCTCCAAGAAGTACTAGCTGCTATTATTATTATTAACAAATATTTATTGGGTGATGATTATAGTTGAGGCAGGAGTTCAGCTGAAATTTTAACTACATCTAATTACCGTCTAATCAACCATGATTTCATAGAGCAGAGAAAAGATTTGAAGAACTATTAATGCATTCACATATGTTTCACTAGCAGACTTTAAACACTTTGAGAACAATGTCATGTAACTAGAAGAACATGGGGATGGAGTTTAGCTTTAGTATTGACAATTTTTACTTGTAAAATGAGATTCTAAATATATACCTTAAAGTAACAACTAGTTCAGGCATTGTGTCTCATGCCTGTAATTCTAGCACTTTGCAAGGCCCGGAAGGTGGATCACCTGAGGGCAGGAGTTCGAGACCAGCCTGGCTGACATGGTGAAACCCTGTCTCTACTAAAAATACAAAAATTAGCTGGCTGTGATTGGGGGGTAGGGGGGGTGCTTGTAATCTCAGCTACTCAGGAGGCTAAGGCAGGAGAATTGCTAGAACCCAGGAGGCAGAGGTTGCAGTGAGCCAAGATCATGCCATTGCACTCAACCTTGAGTGACAAGAGCAAAACTTCATCTCAAAAAACAAAACAAAACAAAACAAAAGTAACAAATGATTTGTGGCAGAACTTTGGCATTTTCAGAGGTGACTATCTTGGCTCTATGAAAATGGTCTAATGTCCTCTAGTCTTTGATAATTTGGTTGAAATTTATCTTAGCAATAAAAACAGAGGATTTGCAGGAACAAGGTTGGATTTTGGGGTGAGGAAGTGGGAGGACCATTACCTCAGCCACGGACAAAAAGCTTTCATTGTGGATTATTGTTCAAAGGTTGAAACACTCCTTCAGTTTGTGTTCTCTCCCCTTATAAATGCTTCTTAGCACTCGTTTAACTGGTAGTGTTATACTTTTTATATTCATAGGTAAATTACATTTTACTGTGGATGTTTTCCAAGATTTGTGACTAGGCTGTGTGGTTTATTATATGCTTTCAGTTTTCTGTCAGGTTTTATATGTTTTAATCTTCAGAATTTCAACATATGGTGACTCTTTCTGGAGGTTAGATGAGCAATTAAAATGCTGTCTGGTTGCTTTGTGTCAGTGCATATGCTCTTCACATTTCATGCTAAATGAGAACAAACCACACAGTCTTCTTTTGCCTTACTTTCCTCTTTGGGAATTTAGGAATAGAAATATTCATTCTTCCTGACTGCTGTGAGGAATGAGTCATAGGAAAGATGTGACATCTAGCTCAGCTAATACCCACCAAAGCTAAGCAAAACCATAGATCCTTAAGCCTACTTCTAAAAGTCGTTTTACCGGTAACTGTTCTCCACAGGGGTTCGCAGCACACAGTCAAATAACATTATAAATTCAGTTTGCAAATTAACCTTCAGAACAAGAAATTAATTACCCAGAAATACCCCTCTGGGTGCATTAAAGATGAAAGTATCTTGTATAGATATTGTCTTCTGCTTTGTTAATAGTTGGTACCCATTTTCAACTTTGCTGAATGTTAGATGGTTATATGGCACTCACTCTAGCCTTGCTACCTAGGACTCTGTTAAAAGTCAAAAGAGGTATTGAATTGTACTGAAACAATAGAAGATTTTGATGAAATTCAACCAACATTTATTGCACTTCACATCTACAATGGAAAAGTTCTATACTTAGTATGAAGGGTCAATCTGGAGAATTAAAAAAAAATGCAATCTTTGTTCCAAAGGAATTTGCAATGCATTTATAACAGACAGAAATATATTGCCAGTGCCAAGAGGGCACTCAATAAATGTTTATTAATCAATGATTAAATGGCATGACATGAATAAAGGACTGGGATTGGAGCACAGAGTAGGGGTTGCTTTTGAATGTGAGTCTTAGAGAAGCCTTGGCAAAAAAGGCAACATTTAAGATTGAGTTTGAACAAAGTAGAAATTTGGCTGTTGATAAAAGAGTTTCTTTGTATCAGGACTGGCACACTGTGGAAAACCATTTCAGCGACTAGGAGTAGCTTGGTGTTATTGATTATGTTTTCTAGACCACAGAGAATAATGAGATATGGAGCTAGAAAGCAAGTTTAAGCCCAGATGGTAGAGGTCTAACATGCTAAAGAGTTTGGACTTTAGGTAGTGACCAACACTAATCTTTGAAAATACAGGCAGTGGTGTGCTGCTAAACCTCTTGCCTAAAAACTTGATTTGTCACATTTGTCAACTTTTATACTGTAAATACTCCCACTATGACAGATTTCAAGCTGCCAACTGGACATCACTGAACTGTGAACTGGGAAGATATGCAACTCTTACCAACTAGCATGAGCTAGCTGAAGGGCACATTGACCAGGTTTGGCATCTCAGATATCTATTTTAGAATGTTTATCTTGGCACCTGGTTAATGAATAGATTGTAGACAGGAGTTGGAGAATTGGTTGGGAGACTAAACCATAACTCAAGTCAAAACTGAAGAAAACTAAAGCTTGGAGTGGGGATGAAGAGCTGAGACGGATAAAGGAAAAAATACTCAGTAGAGTAGAGTTTTCATTTCCAGGGTCTAAAAATGGGTTCTGGAATACCTGTGAACTCCCTGAAACTGTATATCCTTATTTGCAGGTCTATTTTGGGGAATGAGTTTTTATTAGACTTTCTAGATCTATTATCTTCACTCTTAAAATTTAAGAATTGTGCCGGGCGCAGTGGCTCAAGCCTGTAATCCCAGCACTTTGGGAGGCTGAGGCGGGTGGATCACGAGGTCAAGAGATCGAGACCATCCTGGTCAACATGGTGAAACCCCGTCTCTACTAAAAAATATAAAAAATTAGCTGGGCATGGTGGTGCGTGCCTGTAATCCCAGCTACTCAGGAGGCTGAGGCAGGAGAATTGCCTGAACCCAGGAGGCGGAGGTTGCGGTGAGCCGAGATCGCGCCATTGCACTCCAGCCTGGGTAACAAGAGCGAAACTCCGTCTCAAAAAAAAAAAAAAAAAAAATTAAGAATTGTAATTTTTAGGTAGAATACACAGAATTTGTTAAGCAGCAGTATACGGTACAAACAGAGATTGAATAACGAGAGAGTACAGTTGCTGATGATTTGGAAATTTGTAACGAACAATTGGAAAGATTTTATACTATTTTCTGAGATATGGAATGAACAACAAAGGCAAAATTAGAGGATTCCATATCTTACTAAGTGAATGTGATACTTACAAGAATTTTGGAACAAAATAACAAGATGCAGCAGAGCACAATAGGTAAAACACAAGAAAATTGGATGCTAAAATCATTTTTTTACTATGTTGAACCCAGATATGGGAACTCAGTACATATATATTTTGTCATGAAAACATAATTTTTATTATGTCTCCAAGCCATCTCCAAGACCCTTTCGATGAGGAAGAAGAAGTAAAAGGAGGAAGAGAGGAAGGAAAAAGAAAGGATGGGGAAGAGGAAGAAAAAGACAAAGAAGAGACACAAGCCCTATCCTAAATTTGTTTTGTGTTCAAAGCAATATGTGAGAGCAGGTCTGAGTTAGGAGGAAGTGCCATATAATGGAAAGAACACAGACTAAAAAGCAAAGTTTAATTTCTATCTTATTTGTTTTATAACCTGCAGGAAGTAACTTAACTTCTCTAATTCTCATTTTCCTAATTTCCAAAATGAAACAAATAAAATTTACTTTTCAAAACTATTATAAATATTGAAGATAAGGTCTATGAAGAATCTAGTGATAATTGTTTAAACAGGTTATTATAATCAAAACAAGGTAATTCCTTATCTATTATAACAGAACCTGATTCACATAATTACACACACACACACACACACACACACACACACACACACAAACACACTCTCTCTTTTGGTATGCACAAAAAATTCGAAGGTGTAGGTAAATAAAATTTGACTTCAGTGGGCTTTTGTTATTTCATGATTTCTCTCCAATTCAGCATCACTTTAACTTGTAAATATATTAAAAATAATTAAAAGAAAAAAATCAGTGGGACTCCTGTCTGCTCATCCACTAATTGGTTTAAATGAAGACTGAACTTTATTGGTTGGTAATCAATAAGCAGTTGAGAAGGCAGTACCCTAGGGTTTAGGATTTGAGTACTATCATTTTTGTGATTTGCCTTTGGCCTTCTCTTGTGTTACTGAAACATGACTGTTTAAAATAAATCTTTGTGAATTGAAGAAGCATTTTATTTCTTATAATAAAATATGGCTATAATAGACCCCATGGCTTTCTCCTAGATTTATAAAAAAGTTTGAATTTAAGACATGAAGTGATTCAAGTAGTTTTCTAAGGCTGCCATAACAAATTACCACAAACTTGGCTTAAAACAATAGAAATGTACTGTCTCACAGGTACAGAGGCCAGAGTCTGACATCAAGGTGTCTACACTCTAAGAAGTATCTATACCCTACCTTTTACAGCTTCTGGTAGCCACAGGTGTTGCACTCATTTCTTGGTGTTCCTTGGCTTGTTTCAGTCTCTGCTCTGTCATCAGTTCACTCTGTGTGTGTGTGTGTGTGTGTGTGTGTGTGTGTGTGTGTGCGCGTGTCACCCTTTGCCTCTCTCTTCTAAGGACACTACGATGGCATTTAGGATCCAGAATAATCCAAAATGTTATCTTCATCTGATTCTTAACTTAATCATATTTGCAATGACCCTTTTTCCAAATAAGATAACATTCACTCTTTTGACAGGAAAGATTATATTCAGAGGTTTCAGGGATTAGAAGGTGAATATCTATTTGGGAGGCCATTTTTTTCCAGACTACCACAATGGTTCTCATAAATTTAAATGAAAGTATTTCCCAAAATAAATTCTTTTAAAAAGTTGCTGGGAGCATAACATAAATTATTTGAAAAGACACATAAACAAGAGACAAGATTATCTTAGAGACGAGATGCATACTTTACGTTGGTCCTACTTTAAGTCTCCATGCATTTTTGAGGGTTTGTTACACCATTAATAACTAGGGATTGCTTCTGTCTATGTTCCACAATTTCAGATTTAATTGGGTGTAAGAATCCAGCCACATCCCGAGAATCTACAAAAACGGTATTGGGAGTTCACATAGCTGGCCTGCAGTCCAGTGCTGAAACATGTGTAGTTCAATTAACTAATTAATATGTTATTTATGAAGGCCTATACGTGCCTTTCATTTATCCCCTTCCTCACTGAGATATTTCAGCTTTCCTAGGGAAGCTGGAAATGATTAGTGCCAATGGGTATCATATACATAGAAGATAATAAATACCTGATTCCTCTAAGAGGTTTTGGCCTTTCCTTTCATAGTGAAACATCAATATTTTAGGTCTAAAATCTAGTTTTTGATTAAGAACCTTGTTGCCAACCTGAAAATAAAAATTTTACTTTAAAGCCCAGATTGAAAAAAAAAAATTTTTTTAAGTGAAAAGTAGTAGAAGAAAATAAATAAAGCCAAATGCTGATATCTTGAAAGGTGTAATTAAATAGATAAACTATGGCAATCCAGATTTCTTTTTATTTTGAGAGGAAGTTTTACTCTTGTTGCCCAGGCCGGAGTGCAATGACACAATCTCCACTCACTGCAACCTCCATCTCCCGGTACAAGCGATTCTCCTGTCTCAGCCTCCCAAGTAGCTGGGATTACAGGTGCATGCCACCATGCCCAGTGAATTTTTGAATTTTTGTATTTTTAGTAGAGATGGGGTTTCACCATATTGGTCAGGCTAGTCTCCAACTCCTGACCTCAGGGAATCCATGAGTTTTCATCTCCCAAAGTGCTGGGATTACAGGTATGAGCCACCATGCTTGGCCCAGATTAAGAAAACAAAGAAAGAAAGCAGGCCAGGAGTGGTGGCTCATGCCTGTAATCCCAGCACTTTGGAGAGTTGAATCAGGTGGATCACTTGAGGTCAGGAGTTCAAGACCAGCCTGGCCAATATGATAAAACATCCTCTCTACTAAAAATATGAAAATTTTCATGATGCAGTGGTGTGCACCTGTAATCTCAGCTACTCAGGAGGCTGAGGCAGGAGAAATCATTTGAACCCAGGAGGTGGAGGTTGCAGTGAGCCAAGATTGTGCCACTGAACTCCCGCCTGGGCAACAGAGTGAGACTGTGTCTCAAAAAATAAAAATTAAAAAAAAAAAAAAGAAAACAAAAAACTTCTGTATTAAGACTGAGAAAACATAATCACATGATACAGAAGTAATTTTAGAATTATGAGAGATTTTTTATGAAACTTTATATAACTTTAAAAGAATATATGAAAAGAAATGTAAGGATCTAGAGAAAATATTTTTTTCTACTAAAATAAATCTAAAAAAGTTGAACCAAGGAAAGGCAGAACATCTAAATAGATCAATCACTGCTAAAGAGGAGTTTGCAAAGATTATTGAAAAGTCTCCATTCTATAGCCTGGTTTTGTGATTAGATTTGACCTTTTTTTTTTTTTTTTAGAGGGAGTCTGGCTCTGTCACCCAGGCTGGAGTGCAGTGGCACAATCTCAGCTCTCTGCAACCTCTACTCCTAGGTTCAAGCGATTCCTTTGCCTCAGCCTCTCAGCAGGTGGGATTACATGCACGTACCACCAGACATGGCTAATTTTTGTATTTTTTAGTAGAGACAGGGTTTCACCATGCTGGCCGGGCTGGTCTGGAACTCCTGACTTCAAGTGATCTAACTGCCTCGAACTCCCAGTGCTGAGATTACAGGCATAAGCCACCACGCCCAGCCTAACTTTTAAAAAGAATACATTTCCTATGACATTTAAACTATTTTAAATAATAGAATAAAATTGTATGAAGCTAAACTTAACACAAATATGTATTATGTACTAACTCATGTATTATGAGTTAGTATAGAAACATAAATCAAATTCATATATAAATAAGTAAAAACTCATATCCATGTATAAAATTCATCAGTATGTTGAGAGTAATTCCACATGATCAAATAGGGATTATTCTAAGACTATAAATTTGAGATCACATTAAGAAATACATCATCATTATTAATAAGATTAAATATATCCACAAATTTTAGGAAGGTAGAATTGTTTATATTAGTTGATAATAAAAAGGCTTCAATAAAAGTTAGTAGATATTCAAATAAAAACATTGACTAAAAAGTAGAATATTGTCCATGATTAAATTTAGTTGGTTAGAATAGTTACATTAGTTATCTTTTCCTCAACATGTTATCATGACTTAAAAAATTTAAAAGTATAAAAGAACACAAATAGATAAATATTTAAATATAATAAAGACTATTTGTCAAAAGCTAGATAAAATATTATAACCAACACCAAATAACAAAGCAATTTTCATTAAAATCAGGAATAAGAAAGGAATACCCAAAATTATGTTTTAATATTGAAGATGATTCTGTCAAGTGCAGTGATAAAATAAGAAAAGGATTTTAAATAGAAAAGAAGAGACAAAAATGTTCATATGCAGATGATATAATTATACAGCCAGGAAATCTAAAATTACCAATAAAATTAACTAAAAAGCTAGTTGCAAGTCATTAATTTCACTATAAACTTAACAATGCAGCTTCAGTACCAGAAAGAAACAAAAATATTGAGAAGAAAATAAAGAATGTTAGTACATATTTTTTTAATGTATGTGAAAACTCAGTCTTGGCAATTTTAATTCTGCAGGAGAAATGATTGTTTTATTTAACAAAAGTACTGGTAAAACTGGCATTTAATTTAGAAGAAAATAAAGATAGACTCTATTTCATATCATATAAAAAATAAATTCCAGGTGGATTAAGAGTCTAGGCCTATAGTATGAAATAAAATGTTAGAATAAAATTAGCAGACTTTGTTTATCACATTTTTGGATAACTTTTTCATTGCAAAGAGGAAACTCAGAAGCCATAAAGAAAATAAAATGAAGCATACAGCATTTAACTACCTACAATATAAACAAAAATACATAACAATAAAAGACACTATAAGCAACAGCAAAAGATAGATGTTAGCTTGAGAAAAATATTTGCAATCTAACACTCAAAGGATTAAAATCCCAATTATATAATATACTTTTATGAATTTTTGAAGCAAAAATAATTAAAATGGGTTAAAAAATAGAAGTGCAATTATTTGAAGAGGAAAGAGAGGTGGCTAATATGTATTAAAAGATATTCAATCTTACCAATAGTCAGGAAAAAGCGAATGAGAAGTAATAGGCAAGAAAGAGATCCAGCCTCTCCCTTCTGTTATTTCTAACAAGTCTTTTTTTTTCAGAGAGGCTACCAGGCTGTTCTCCTGAGAATACACTCAGAGTAGATTTGCTGACTCTCCTAATGTTCATTTTTATTCTGTGTTATACTTCACACAACCTAGAATATGTTATACTTTTGTATTTTAAAATATTTTTTCAGCACCTGTGTGCATAATCTCTTTGTCCAGGTTAGGAGTAAGATATTGTTTTAGTCCATTTTATGTTACTGTAACAAAATACCACAGACTGAGTAATTGATAATAAACACAAATTTGTTTGGATCATGATTCTGCAGGCTGCAAAGTCCAAGGGCATGACACCAGCATCTGGTGAAGCCCTCATGCCTTCATCATCCCAGGACAAAAGGAAGAAGAGCAAGAACAAGCAAGAGCAAGAGGGCAAGTGTGAAAGAGGACACCAAATTTGCTTTTATAACAAGCCTATTCTCTTCATAACTGACCCACTTCCACGATAAGGACATTAATCCATTTATGAAGGCAGAGGCCCCATGACCTAATCCCTTCTTATTAGGTATCCCCTCCCAACATTGTTGTATTGAAGATTAAGTTTTCTACATGTGAACTTTGAAGGACAAATTCAAACTATAGCAAATGCATATGGAGATAATTAGAATACAACGGAGTCAGTAGAAAAATGCAATAGAGGCCCCAAGAAAGAGCTGAAACTTTTCCTATAAAGGCCAGGAGAGGGGAAGACCAGTTACCACACAAAGGTATTATATTTTTCATTCACACATTAGAAAGCCCAGGCTCCCAACTTTAGCTTAACTACAGCTCTGTAGACTCTATAATGATATCATCACTCTAATGCTTGGCTTGATTATTTGTGTCTCCCTTCTTCTGATCATCTGATCCATCTAGTTAGAGATTTATCAATTTTACTGATCACCACCTTTAGATTTCATTTATTTTTTCTATTGCTCTTCAGTTTTCTGTTTTCTAGATTTTGGTCTCAACTTTATACTTTAGAATTTTTTGCTTATTTTTAGTTTAATTTGCCCTTCTTTAGTTTCTTAAGGTGAAAGCTGAAGTCATTGATTTGAACCACTATTCTTTTTTAAAAAGAAATTTATTCCATAAATTTCTCCCTATTTCCTGCTTTATTAGCATCCTACGATTTTTTTTTTTTTACTTTTACTCTGAGTTCAGGGTACGTGTACAGGTTTGTTACATAGGTAATCTCAGGTCACAGGAGTCTATTGTAAAGATTATTTCATCAACGAGGTATTAAGCCTAATACCCAATAATTATATTTTATTCTCATTTTCCTCCTTTCACTCTCTGCACATGGACACAGAGATGAAAACTACAAATTTTGATATGTGGCATCCTCATTTTTATTCAGCTCAAACTACCTTGTAATTTTCCTTTTGATTTCTTCCTTAACACATGAGTTATTTTGAAGAATGTTGTTTAGTTTCCAAATATTTTGGAACTTTTTTCAGGCATCTTTCTGTTATGAATTTAATTTTAGTGTGATCAGTGAATAAGCTTTGTTGGTCTTGAATTCTTCTGAATTTTTTTTGAGAGTTGCATAATGGCCCAGAATGTGGTCCATCTTGATAAACGTCCTTATGTGCACTTGTAAAGAATATTCATTCTGGACCAAGTGCAGAGGCTCACACCTGTAATCTCAGCACTTTGGGAGGCCTAGGTGGGCAGATCACTTGAGGCCTCAAGTTCAAGACCAGCCTGCCAACATGGTAAAAACCCGTCTCTACTAAAAATACAAAAATTATCTGGGAATGGTGGTGCATGCCTATAATCCCAGTTACTCAGGAGGCTGAGGCAGGAGAATCACTTGAATCCAGGAGGCAGAGGGTTGTCATGCCACTGTACTCCAGCCTGGGTGACAGAGTGAGGTTCTGTCTCAAAAAAGGAAAAAAAAAAGAATGTTCATTCTACGTTTTGAGTAGAATGTTTCATAAATGTCAAATAGGTGAATTTATTTAAATCTGGATTATTCTTAGTACCACACATTTCTGGTTTTCTAAATTTTATAAATGTCATTTATATTGATGTTTTTAATTTCTACAACATTGGTACCTTCTCTTTAAGTTATTATGTACAGTGATAAATAGCTCCCTCTGGTGACTAAATTAAAACTTTTATTTTTCTAAAATCACTTGTTTCTAATGTATAAAGGAATATATTTAGTAAAAAATAAATACCTCAGGGATTAAAATTCTTTTTAAATATTTCCAGCATAATGAATTTAATTAAAGTATTTCAAATAATAAAACTTTAATATATTATATATATCATATTACATATAATGCTTTTTTAACTATATATATATATATATATATATATATATATATACTTAGAAAATCATTTTTATCATTACAGGGGAATAAGCAATTATATCATTTTTCTGTTCTTTTGTGAATTCACATATAGCCTAAAACTTTTATGCATAAACTGAAAGATGGATCTCTGCCACAAATATAACTAATTAACCAATCATAACCCCTACTCTGTGTCTACCTAAGTGATATGCATTCTTAATTCCCAAAACTACTCAATTATTCCACCTGTAGTAATTGAATATTCACTACGTGCTGCTTTGAGTTGAATTGTGTCCCTCAAAAATTCATATGTTGAATTTCTAACCCCTAGCACCTCAGAATGTGACTTATTTGTGGTTGGGTTCTGATGTAATTTGGTTGTGTCCCCACCCAAATCTCATCTTGAATTGCATTTCCCATAATTCCTATGTGTTGTAGGAAGGACATGGTGTAGTGTAGTTGACTCATGGGGGCAGTTTCTCCTATGCTGTTTTCATGATAGTAAGTTCTTATGAGATCTGATGGTTTTATAAGAAATTTCCCCATTTATTTGGCTCTCATTTTTCTCCTTCCTGCCACCCTGTGAAGAAGGAGTTGTTTGCTTCCCCTTCCACCATGATTGTAAGTTTTCTGAGGCCTCCCTGGCCATACTTAACTGTGAGTCAGTTAAACCTCTTTCCTTTATAAATTATCCAGTCTTGGGTATGTACTTACAGCAGTGTGAGAACAGACTAACACAGGTTCTTTACCAAATTAAAATGAGGTCATTAGGATTGGCTGTAAGCCAATATGACTGGTTCCTTACAAATAGGAAAAAATTGAAGACAGACTCTTATATACAAGAAGAATACCCTGTGAACATAAAGATGGCCATCTATAAGCCAAGGAGAGAGGCCTGGAACAGAACATTCTCTCACAGCTCTTACATTTTAAGATAATGTAAGCAGCATTTCTTTTTCAGGCATATTTGAATAAGAATTCTCAAATTATTTTTTTCTAGGTCAGAGTTGTTTTATTTTCTTAGACTTCACTACATGTTTGATCGTGAATTTGTACTTTAAATTTATTTTCTATAACTAAATATACCCAGAATGGTTAAACAAATTTTAATTACTAATGATGAGAAATCCAAAAATGCTTATGGCCTTTGGGGAAACTCAGTTTTGAGAAACACAACCATTTCACATTATTAAAGTTGATGCCCTCAGAGTAAGGTTTGTTGGCAGAAACAAAGCCTAATATTGCTTCTTGAAGAACATCAGAGGTTCAGGTAGAAATAATAGAGTTACAGCAGAGATTCTTTCCTTTTTCATTTTTGCTTCTGTAGTCCCCATTAAGTACTGAAAAAGATAGCATCCAAACTGGTCCAATAGTCTCAAAATAGAAGCTACTATTTAAGGGAGCTTAGCCATATCTAAGACCATAGGTCAAGTATCAGAGTTTGGTTTTGCTCCTGAAGCAGATCTGGCCATAACCCTTTTGAATTTCCATTTTTTTTAAATATTCCCGTGTTTCCTGGATATTATTTCTTATTTCTGCATGCAAATATTTCTTAACTAAACATGGTTTCTAACATTCCATGTTTTTTTTGTTTGTGTACTGCCTTTTAAACAGATGGAATTTCTTCCAGTTATTTTTAGAGAGATTAGAACAGATGAGGGGAATTAAAATAATTCCTATATTGGATATGTATTTCAAGTTGCTTTGATTCTCTCAGGTGCTTTAGTTATCAAGTTCTCTTCATAGCTATCTATTCTGCATGCTACTCACAGATCAATATTCATAGCTGGTTCTCCCATGGTCTTCCAGACCAATAAGCAGAGCTCTCAGGCATACTAACCTCTTGGTATAATCAGCTTCTTTTTCAAACATGCCATCTGTGCTCCACCAGGGACACCTTTCTCTCATGAAACTGGCAATAGTGACAAAGTCCATTTGAATTCCCAGTAATCAGAATCATCAAGCAGTTTGAAGTACCCTTTTGGTAAATACAGCCTCTTCTACTTGGAAAACTCCTGTTGCCTTTTATAGATCAAGATTTACATTCATTTTCTATGCTGGAAAAAGAATACCCTGTGATAGATAGTTCTCTTAAGCCTCTAATTATTTTACAGTGTTTTTCGATGTTCCCCAAATAGGCTTCTTCTTTACCATCAGGCTCTTTCACATAAATCCATCAACAAGGAACTGAAGGCAATTGGATAGAAATCTCAATGGGAGCTGTTAGGGTCATTCCTTAATCAGATTTACAGGTTCCTGCTCAACAGCATGAGACATTCTTTCTCTGCCCAGAGATTAAGTATGATCTGCTCAGAGGTGATGTGCAAGGGGAGCATGACAGTTGCCTGTGAAAACATGCTAAATCATCAGAGGTTTATTTTCTCCTCTAATCTCTGAAAGCAACAAAACAAACAGGTGAGCTTAAATAAAAGGCAGCACCTTTATTAGGTCTAAGCATATTTCAGGATAGGTTAGGATGCTGCTGTTAAAAAATGTCTCAATCTATTTTGAAGTTAAAGATACTATGGATTCCAATGGAGTTCCTTACTTGTTATTGCTATATGTTTGTTTCCGTATTTAATAAAGAGTAAACTACTAAAATGCTGCTGAGAGAAAGGTTTCTCCTGGCTGGAGTTTCAAATCCCTCAATATTTCAAGGGCAAGTTTTTATAGTGCTACCAGTTGTAGGAATGGGAGAGTAACCATTTTAGATAGTCCCCAGGGAAGTAGAAAAGATTAGTCAATCAGGAGGAGAGATTCTATTTTGGGTTTTCTCATTGGCATAAGCAATTATCTTTTGGTTTTGTTAATTTTTGTTCATTTGTAAAGCAATGAAATCTTCATATTTTCATTATAAGCAAGCTTAACATTTCCTTTGTTAATCAAATGCTTATCGACTCTGTGATGTCACATTTTATAATCAATTTCAAAGATTTCATATTAGAAATCTACAAAAGTTTTCATCCATATTTTCTCTTAAAAGTTCTCAACTTCCAATAATATTAAAAAATGAATATATGGTTTGGTTTATTGCTGTCACTACTAGCTGATATTTGGTCAGAAAATATTTATTAATCCATTCTAAAATACTGAATAAGTATCAAACATCAAGTGATAAATTAAACGTTGATGCTGTAGAGGAAAAGCAGATATAGAAATATGCAAAATTAGGCTGGACATGATAGCTCACACCTGTAATCCCAGTGCTTTGTGAGGCCAAGGTTGGAGGATCCCTTGAGGTCAGTAGTTAGAGACCATGTTGGGCAACATTGTGAAACCCTATCTCTACAAAAAAGCAAAAGTAAAAACAAATTAGCTGGGCAGGGAGGCGTGCTCCTGTGGTACTCACTACTTGGGAGGCTGAGGCAGGAGGATCACTTGAGTCCAGGTGTTTGAGGCTGCAATGAGCTATGATTGTGCCACTGCATTCCAGCTTGGGTGACAGAGTGAGACCCTGTGTCAAAGATCAAAAAAAGAAATGTGGAAAATTATTCTTAGTATATATGTTTGTTATTTTATAAATCAGGTGTTTTTAGAAAAAGTTGTGTGTAAATCAAACTCTATAAATAGAATTATTTAAAATATAAAAATAAGTATATCACATATCTCATATATATACATAGCATATATATCTATGTTATATATATATATATATATATATATATATATATATATATATACACACACACTCACACATACATACCTAGTATTAGGTAACAGGCAACTTGTACTTTAATATCTAATTCTCTTTCTATATATAATATATATAACCTCTCAAATTAGATTATTGAGATCATCTATATAAACTCTGTAAAATTAATCAGGGAGGACAGAGCAAGAGAAACAAAAAATAAATGAAGTATGCAGCACATTTAGCTTTAATCACTAGGTCAGCTTGCTCTCTGGCTTCCTGCCTCATAGTTATTTGGTCCTTATTGTCCTAGAATCTTTTAGACCCAGGTTATAGTTCCCATTAATTGCTCTGTAGATAACAACTTGAACATTATGAAATGTCAAGTTTTGCCTTTGAGATAGTCTTTCAGGTTCTGGTTTCTGATGAAACTACTGAAGGACCCTACTGATACCAGCTGGTCTAAAGGATGCCATGAGGTGCTGACTTAACAAAGAATACAGAATGCAGTTTCAATATCCTGATGATTTCATCCCCTTTGCCCCAACCAATCAATGACTCCAATTTTCAGCCTCTCACCCTCCAAGATTCTCTTAAAAACCCCCACCCAGAACACCACTGGGGAAATGGATTTGAGGGTCTCTTCCTATCTCCTCACTCAGCACCCTGTGATTACTAAACTCTTTCTATGTTGCAAGCCCTTCTATTTGAGTGTATTGGTATATTCATAGCAGTAGGCATACGAACCTGTTTGTCCTACAATATTATTATTTTTTAGAAAGAAAAAAAGAATAAAGAAGAGGAAGAAAGAGAAAGAGGAAGAGGGAGAGAGGATGGGGGTATTGCTTTGTTGCCCGGACTAGAATGCAATATAAATATGGGTATGCCTATAATTGTCCTTAATAATGGAGACATGAAAGAAAATGAGGGAAGAGAATAACAAACAAGGAGCCAACCAACATTTCATTTAAACTTCTAAGTTGATATGATGTGGTGCTGATAAGAGTGTATATTTTGTGTAAACTGGGGAGTTCTATAAATGTTAATTATGTTTACTTGTTCCAGATCTGAGTTTAAGTCCTGGATATCATTGTTAATTTTCTGTCTCATTGAACTGTCTAATGTTAATGTTGAAGTCTCCCACTATTATTGCGTGGGAGTCTAAGTCTCTTTATAAGTCTTGTATGTCTGCGTATTCCTGTATTGGGTGCATATATATTTAGGATCTTTAACTCTTCTTGTTGTTGCCTTGATTCTTTTATCATTATATAATGTCCTTCTTTGCTTCTTTTGATCTTTGTTGCTTTAAAGACTATTTTATCAGAGGCAAAAATTGTAACTTCTGCTTTTTATTTATTTATTTTTGTTCTCTGTTTGGTTGCTAAGTCTCTCTCCATCCCTTGTTTTGAGTCTTTGTGTATCCTTGAATGTGAGATGGGTCTGGATGCAGCATATCAATGGGTTTTAGATTTTTGTCCAAATTGCCTGTCTGTCTTTGAATTGGAGAATTTAGTCAATTTAAATTTAGAATTAATAATGATATATGTGAGTTTAATACCGCCATTTAATATTAGCTGGCTATTTTGCCCATTAGTTGATGTAAATTCTTCATTATATTGATGTTCTTTACTTTTTGGTATTTTTTAGAATGGCTGATACTGTTTGTTCCTTTCTATGTGTAGTGGTTCTTTCAGAAGCTCTTGTAAAGCAGGCCTGGTGGTGATGAATTCTCTGAGTGCTTGCTTGTTCACAAAAAACTTTATTTTTCCTTCACTTATGAAGCTTAGTTTGGCTGGATATGAAATTCTTGGTTGAAAGTTCTTTTCTTTAAGGATGTTGAATATTGGTCTCCACTCTCTTCTAGCTTCTAGGGTTTCTGCTGAGAGATCTGTTGTAAGTCTGATAGGCTTCCCTTTGTGGGTAACCTGACCTTTCTCTCTGGCTGCCCTTAGTATTTTCTCCTTCATTTCAACCCTGGTGAATCTGACGATTATATGCCTTGGAGTTGTTCTTCTTGAGGAATATCTTTGTGGTGTTCTCTGTATTACCTGGAGTTGAATATTATCCTGCCTTACTAAGTTGGGAAAATTTTCCTGAATAATATCCTGAAGCGTATTTTCCAGCTTGGATTCATTCTCTTTGTCACATTCAGGTACACCTATCAAGTGTAGATTAGGTCTTTTCACATAGTCCCATATTTCTTGGAGACTTTGCTCGTTCCTTTTTATCCTTTTTTCTCTAATCTTGTCTTCTAGTTTTATTTCATTGAGTTGGTCTTCGACCTCTGATATCCTTTCTTCTGCTTGATCAATTCAGCTGTTAAAACTTGTGCATACTTCACGAAGTTCTCGTATTGTGTTTTTCAGCTCCATCAATTCACTTATTTTCCTCTCTAAATTTTGTATTCTTGTTGACATTTCATCAAACCTTTTTTCAAAGTTCTTAGTTTTTTTAGATTGTGTTAGAACAAGTTCTTTTAATTCACAGAAGTTTCTTATTATCCACATTTTGAAGCCTGCTTCTGTAATTGGAACACACTCGTTCTCCAGCAAGCCTTGTTTCGTTGCTGATGAGGAACTGGGATCCCCTGCTGAGGGAGAGGCGTTCTGATCTTGGGTATTCTCAGCCTTTTTTGACTGTTTTCTTCCCTTCGTTGTAGATTTATCCATCTGTGGTCTTTATAATTACCGTCTTTGTAATTGGGTTTCTGAGTGGACGTCCAACTTACTGATTCTCAGCGCCGAAAATCTGAGCAACCTACTGCACCAACTAAATCAGCAGCGTTAGATTGATGGTGCTTTTCTGACTCTGCACCAAGAACCGATGCTCCGATGCGCCGGCAAAACCGCCTCGCCGGTCACAAGAGTCGCGCTGGTGACCCGTGGGGCTCCTCCGCTGGGAATCTCCTGGTGCGTGAGCAAAAAGAATTCACTTGAAGGTGTGGCGTCCTCTCATTCTTTGCGTTTTCACTGGGAGCTACAATCCCGAGCTGCTAGTGATCAGCCATCTTGGATCTCTCTCCTCTGTCCTACAATATTATAACCTGGACTTCTGAGGAGAGTTAGAATACCTTAAACATTGTAAGTACTTCCAAAATATTAATAGGTTGATGTGAACATACTGATTCAACTTGAACGGTTCAGTGAAGAAAGGCCAAGTAAATTGCTTTGATAGAATGCCCTCTGCCAGATTACTTAATACATATATTTTACTTTTCTAGGAATACACAGAGAATTTGAACACTAAAGCATTTTTTATATTCCATTGAGATAGAGGCTATAATCACATTCCAAACCTGATATAAGAATTCCTATCAGAGACAAAGTATTTAGAAGTTACTTTCCATCCTTAAAATCTTAAATTCTATGTCCATTTGTTTCCTTAGTTACAGCCATAGAATTGTGGTAAAGTTAGTGAGGGATGGTAAACAACTTTTCTGTGTCTTTTGTTTGGGTAACAGAGGAAGAAATAAAGGTGTACCCTTTTTGAAGAATTTGTATTTGGCAATAGAAGAATTTCTTCCAATTGAGTTATTAAACATTGAAGAATGGTATGTGCCTTAATCATTATATTCTTTACATTGTACATCAGTCATTTGCATACGTATTTGTATTCCCCACAAGAATATGTGTTGCTAGGCTGTCGGTGTCTATGCCTTGTTTAGTTTTTTTGTTCCCATTTTATTATACACTGTTCAATAAGCCTTTGGGTAATAAATCAATAATGTGCAATTTGGCCTTAAGCTATGGAAGAGGGTCATGGTTGTAACCAGGGCTGAGTTTGGTTTTCTTCCTTAGTGCTCTCATAACAGCACATTTATACTTCCTTAATCTGGTATCTGTCACATTCAATAAAAAGTGAGATCTTAGGGATTTGGGACTATTTCTTATTTATCTTTGTTTTCCTTTAAGGTCCATCACTTAAAGGTCCTTTAAGGTCCATCGCTTACAAATAGTTAAAACATGTTTGTGAATGAATGAATGAATCTGATGGTTGGCCAACTCTAAGGTCTTTTAAGTTTCTCATGTCAGATGTCTTTACAGATAATAAGTTTTTATGTTAAGAATCTGCATATTTATCTAAGAAAACTAGCCATTAATTCCTAGAGACCGATTTGTTCAGAGCAAATAGTGATGGACACTACACTTTTGGTTGTGCCATGCATCAAGTCCAAGGTAAAGTTATGAAAGAAAATAAGTTCCCGAGCCTAAAACTAAGTTGGGCACAGTTTTGAAGGTACACAGAATACGAAGCAGTAATGGAAATTCACTTTCAGTTCTCTCATCAATATAAGCAAAAAACAACATTCCAACGAAGAAGGATAATTTTGTTTTTTAGAATGAAAAATAGATATGTCTCTATTTTGTCTTGTATAAATATCCTCAAGTATTTAGAGAGACTAGAAAATGAACTACAGTCTTCCTCAGCAACAAGATAGCATTTCATATCATTTTTTTGTTATTTTATATTAAAAGAACATTTGTGAGTGTTTTAGTTCGCTTAGTGTTGCTATAACAGAATACCGGAGGCTGGGTAATTTATGAAGAAAACTTGTTTATTTAGCTCATGGTTCTGCAGGCTGGGAAGTATAAGAAGCATGGTGCACCTTTTGCTAGGCTTCTGGTGGTGGAGGCTTTTCATGCTGCATCACAACATGGTGGAAAGGTCAAAGGGAAAGCAGGCCCATGTGAAGATGTAAAACCCCCAGAGGCACCCTGGCATTGTAACAACCAACTCTCACAGGATTAATTCATTCCCATGAGAGTTGAATTAATGAATTAATTCATTCATTCAGTCTTGCCAGAGCAAGAGCTCATTACTGCGAAGAGTACCAATCTATTCATGAAGGATCCACCCTCGTTATCTAAACACCTGCCACCAGGCCCCACCTCCCCAAAACTGCCACATTAGTGATCAGATTTCAACATGAATACTGGTGGAGACAAACTCAATCCATAGCACGGGGTTACATTGAAAATGGAAGCTCCTGCTCCTACCTAATAGTTAGTTATTCCATACACATGTACAATTCATTCATTCTTGGGCAAGTAACTTCTAGTCTCACATTCTCAGTTGCTTCATCTGCAAAATAGTTTGTGAAGAATTTATGAGAATTAGAGATTATCAATGTCAGATATTTAGTACAATGTCTGGTACATATTTGATGCTTGATAACTAATAGGTATTTCATCATCATCATCATTATCATCAATATCGTGAGTCATTATCATAAAAATAATAGGTATTTGATCATTATTTATATCATGAGTCATGATTATAAAAATTTACTTAAAATTTGAAGCAGATTTGAAACTCACAAAATGCAATAAATAATTTGCATTGATAATAATAAACAAAATACCATGGTCCTCCCATGTCTTACTGCTCTTGATTAGTACAGGCAATTAACTGATCTATCTATCAATTAGTAGCCTAAGTTTAATGGACTCAGAGGGAGACACACATAGTTATACAAGTGCTTACTCTCACTGGGCACCTTGGAAGTTTACATATCCTGTAATTCTATTTTAGATACCAGGAAAAACACAGGTTTTAATGAGCCTGCCAATCTTATACTTCTCGAATTGTAGATTTACTTCTGTATTATTAGAAGTAGGATGCATTGATTATACAGTTGCTCAGAATATTATGAAAGATTTCGCACAAGATTAAATAAACAGCACATTTTACTCAGAAAAAAACATAATGAATAATTTATCAAACATACTGTAAAAAACCCTCATACTTGTGAATAATCAGATAAATAAAAATCAAAAATTTTATTTAATATTAACCAACAACATAATAAAAATGGTTAATAATTTTGACGCATTTCAAAACTAGTGTTTTAATATATAGTACAGATTAGCATAATCTTTTTGAAAAGCAATTTGGCTATAGGCCAAAAGTTACAAAATTTGTCTTCTGTTGACTGAGCAAATGCAATATGTGGAATACATTCTTAATAAAATAATTTATCCTAAATCAAAATACATATGAAGAGGATAGTCACTGAACTTTTTCTATGCAGTGAAAGTGAAACAATAGCCCTAACAGCCAACACTGATATAATACTTACCCTGCACCGGGGATGTTTGCATTTTAGCTGCTTTACATACTTAGTTAATCTTCGCGTATGTTCTTTCCTCATCTTGTTGATAAGGAAAATCAGGTGTGAGTTTAAATAACTTGCCACTAAGCCACAGGTATCAGACTGTGGATTTTGAACTCTAAATCATTACACGATTTAGCCCTACAAGTAGAGGCAACAACTTATGACTTAGCAATAGAAACATGGTTATGTAAATGATGATTTTAACTGAACATAATATTACATAATGATTCAAATGAACTATTATGGAGAATATAAAGCAATTTGGACTTAAGGAAAGTTCTTGAACTCCTGACCTCAGGTCATCCACCCACCTCGGCCTCCCAAAGTGCTAGGATTACAGGCGTGAGCCACCGCGCCCGGCAGACTTTAGAAAAATTCGACTAAACTTCAAAATAATAGAGTATAGCCATCTTATTATGGTTGCAACTGTAAAAGATGGTTCTCATGAAGGGCTTAATATATACTAGTGTGCAAGGTCAGCCACTTGTACATAGATATTGAGATAGAATTGAAGTAAGAAAAACAGAGAATAAAACAATCTAGACACCTACTAAATCCTGTGGTTAAGAAGGCAGCAATCTACATAGTTAGTCCCATCTGGTGCCGCACAGCCTTCCCACTCAAAGGGCTTTTGAACTGAATGATGAAGAACACCTGGCTTCAGAAGTGTGAAATGCAGGTGGAGGGCGAGACAGAGACAGAGGAAGAATTTTCCTGAAATATCAAGCAAAAAAACGTCCAAGGAGATTGAAACTGGAGCCTTTCCCCTACCTGGATGGAGGTTAGAGAGCAAGCTCTAGCCTGCTGGCTCAAAAGCTGAGCAGGGCTCTTTTTGGTGTCAAACACTAGGAAACACTGTGAAACCCTAAATGCTCAAGAGATTCCAGCAAAAATGGGTAGTTGTTGATGGGAGTGGAAGTCAGACCCAATAGGAAGTTGGGTCTCCCTTTGATTAGAGTAATTTCCAAAACAATCGAGCAATTAAAATCACAGAACACCAAGAGCTACAGAATCCTTGAGTATGGAGCCATAGAAGCTGCTCTAAGTCCTACTGACCAGAGTCTTAGAAGCTCCTGCTAGCTTTGCAAACTTTGTTCCTGTTGGATTCAGGACCTCTCCTGAATGGAAGATATGAGTCAGGAGCATCCCAGACAGTTGAGATGATGCTAGGCCTGCTCAGGGCTTGACAACAATTAAGCAAAATATGAAAAGCAATGCAATCAATTAAAAAGGTAATAAATTTACGGATATTTTTATTTTATATATTTTTACTGTCATAATATTTCTTTTAAAATTTTACAAAATCTGGTAATTTACGGAGGCTGCACTTTAGCAAGACTTTTAGCTGTGCCCTCTAGCTATCTGCTCAGGTTCTTTTAATAGGATGATTTAGACAAGCTCGCTCGCTCTCTCTCTCTCTCTCTCTCTCTCTCCCCCCCCACTCTCTCTCTCTCTCTCTCTCTCTCTCTCTCTCTCCCTTTCTGTTCTCTCATACATGGCACAATGCTGTGGCCCCATCACTGAATTATTTATTCACAGCAGATACTCATCAGTGCTGGTATGACACACAGTCTCTCTCAGTTCATTTTTTGCAAAGGTTTATGGCAATACAGTATATTGATCTCCTTCTTAGAGGAATGTTGACCAGTTCATGTTCCACGATAGATGCCACATGCATGCTCTTTCATTAAAATATAAAAAAGTCGTGTGCTTCAAAGTTAACAAATATTGAGAGATAATTAATAATTTTCCTTTTTCTTTTTTTTCGTGGGACTATTCATTAGCCTCTGACATTCTGTGTAGGGGATCGCTATGGCAGATAAATCATGTGACATCAGGCCAGGTTGATGTGATTCTGATGGCAAATGATAGCTGGCCTTTTCACCCAACAACAGTAAAAATCAGTTGAGATAGAAAATTTTGTGTAAATATATTTGTTTATTTTTTCTCTTTTCTCCCTTCCTGTCTCCCTTACCTTCTTCCTTCTCTCCCTTTCTTTATCACTCTCGTTTCCTTTCTTCTTTTCTAAAACATTTGAAAGAGTTTCCTGAAAACAAGTGTTAAGATAGGCTTGTTTAACATTTTAATTATACAAACTTAGTGAGTGCTTTATTGTTACAAGTTAACTTAGAAGAATTTTAATGTGCGACAATTTCTTATTCCAATCATAAATTTAAAAATAAGATATGGGATAAAGTAAGAAAAATGTTATATTGATTTCTGTTTTGTTTCATTTAGTGTCAAAAAGCAAACTGACTGGTTTCTGAATTTGGATTTTCTATGGAATTAATTTTAGTCCTATATAACTGTACATATTGTATGTTCATTAAAAAAAAATCTTGGCCACAATTTATAGATTCAAGTTCTAACATTGAACCAGTTTTAGTAAAAAATTTGGATCAAGATTCAAGTGAAACTGAAAAAGTATACCATGTTCCTGACTTCTAGACTAATGTTTATCAACCTATACCGGTTGGGAAAATTTCATCTCTATTAAACCACCCATATTATCTAAATTTTTAAAATTTATCTTCTAAGTAGCAAAATTTAAGTATTGGTTAGATTGTATCCCAAATAAAGGTTGTTCTAGGGGAAAGGTAATAGGAAATGAAGAAATCCTACTCTTGAGCTTTGCAAACAGTGTCAAACTACAGTCATAGGCATAAATAACCTGTCCTTCACTGATGCCGGGCCAGCTTGATGCTAATGAACTTCTTTTCTAAGGCCTTAATCTGCTGCATTTCCTGTGACTCAGCCAATCCTCCCACTCTCTGTTGAAAAGAGTCATGGACCATTTTGGAATTGCTTGCAGTATGCACCCTTTATGCTTTGATGACATCAAAGATAGTTATATTTAGTGACTAAAATGCAAACATTTGCCCGTGGAAGCAGCCACACCACCTTCTTTTAACAAACTAAAACACCACTTTCCATCAAACAGCTTTTACTTAACATTCACTCTGGTCAGGCACATTTCTGAGTACTTACTAACTCTTAAGTTTTCTGAGTACTTATTAACCCTATTCATTTCATCCTTGGTACCTTTAGGAAGTAGATGATGATGATGATGATGATGATGATGATTATTTTGAGACAGAGTCTTTCTCTGTGGCCCAGGCTAGAGTGCAGTGGCATGATCACAGCTCACTGCAACTTTTACCACCTGCAGCATCCTTAGGTTCAAGCAATCCTCCCATCTCAGTCTCTGTAGTAGCTGGGACCACAGGTGTGTGCCACCATGCTGGCTAATTTTTGTATTTTTTGTAGAGGCTGTAGAGATAGGGTTTTGCCACATTGCCTGGGCTGGTCTCAAATTCCTGAGCTCAAGCAATTCACCTGCCTCAGTATCATAAAATGCAGGGATTATAGGCATGAGCCACTGCACCTGGACAGAAGTAGACATTATTATTACTCCTATTTTTCATATGAGTAAACAGAGACACAGAGGTTGAATACTTTGCTCACACTCACAGAGAGGAACTGGGATTCTAAACCAGGTAATCTGGTGCCAGATTTCCCACATAACAGTCTTAACCCCTATTTGCCCTTTCCTACCCCAGCCATCATCTCCTGGTGTTTTATGTATTATCTGTGCTCTACTCAAACTGGACTACTTTGCAGTTTTGCAAACACATTCCTATTTTTTCATTTCTAAGTTAGTTTCCCTTCCTATGCACTTCCATTGCTTCCTGTGCTTGCAGTACCTCTGTCTGATTTCTCTGTGAGGAATGTATCCTTGCCTGCCTTTAAACCAAGCCATTGAGGAGATCTGTGGAGAAATTTTGTAGCTAGGAAAGCATGTTGGAGGCCATTCAGAAGGGAGAGCTACTTTTCTTTACCTTACCATCAGCCTGCTCAACTTGCGCAGATGCTTAAGAGGAAGGATACTAGAGAGAAAAATTATAGTAAAGATAGTGTGTTAGTTTGCTTTCCTGTAAAGGAATACCTGAGGCTGGGTGATTTGTAAAGAAGAGAGGTTTACTACGGCTGATGTTTCTGCAGGCTGTACAAGAAGCACGGTGCTGGCATCTGCTTCTGTTGACGGCCTCAGAAGCTTTCAATCATGGCAGAAGGCAAAGGGGGAGCAGGCCCATTACATGGCAAGAGTGGGGGCAAGAGAGACGCCAGACTCCTTTAAACAACCAGCTCGCCCATGAACTGATAAAGTGAGAACTCACTCTTCACCAGGGGGATGGCAATAAGCCATTCATCAGGGATCCTCCCCATCCCAATCACATTTCAACATGACATTTGGAGGGGATGCATATCCAAACCATATCATATAGGTAGGATCGGATGCCCCTACTGTGCTAAGCATTAACCCCTTAGTTGCTTGATAATAGGAGATACAGGATTCTGTTGGAGGGGGCAGGGTAAATAATGGAGCTATAGAGGAATTTTGGGCAGGGTCTGTTATCAATGGGTATAACATTATTTAATGATTTAAGGAACCAGTAGGTCTCTATTATTGTGTCCTGGATAAAGAGTCTTAATTGGTAGCATCTTGTGTTTTGTGATCTGAATGGAATTCTAAAACTCCCAAATTATCTCCTTATTTCTCTCCTATCACAAATGGAACATGCCTTTGTTGAGTAATAATTCGTTCATATTTTTGTCTCAAAGAAGTGGAGGAACCTGGAATTCTTCCCTGTCTAGCCCTACAGAGGACAATACATTGAACTCTGATTATTTAATCTTGGAGCCAGTATGAATAGGTGCCAAGTTCACAAAACATTTCACATTCTGTATTCCTTGGCCTTATTTTAACCTCTTTCAGTTTTATAATATTCTTTTATTTTCTGTCTTAAAAATATGCTGCTTTACTTTTCTGTGTACGACATATCTAATGTTATCTGTCAGGGCTGGAAGATTAAGAACTGAAATTCAGATTTTAGATCATGCCTACCTCAGGTGTGCTGGCCCCACCTTGTTCAGTGTGTGCTCTAGGTCCCTGCACTTTCACCTCCTTAACTACTTCCTGCATTGAGATATCTGGCAGCTGGCACGTCGTCCACATTTCTGTCTTTAATAGATCATTTCTAGTGGTATTAAACTATGTTTTCATATCTGATCTTAAAACAAATAATCAAACAGGAAGCCCTGTCATCTTCCAGCTTCTGAATACCATAGTAAAACATCTCAAAAAAATTGTTATGTTACTCATTGTGTTCATTTCCTCACCTCCCACTCATTCTTTAAGGCATTTGAATCTGGTTTCTGTTACTTCCAATTCATTTGTCAATGACCTCAATGTTACCTAATTCAAAGGGCATTCCTTTCTCAACTTTTTACCAAACCTTTCAGCAACACCCAGCATAGTTTCTTTTGGAGACTCTCTTCTGTGTTTAAGTGACACCACACCCTCCAAATTTTGTATCTACTTGCTGGCTGCTGCTTCTTAGACTGGTTTGCTGATTTTTCCTGTTTCTCTAATAAAAAAATTAAAATATATTTTCTTTAACTCAATATATCAAAAGTATTATATCAACATAATCAATATACAAAATAATGAACTGTTTTATAATTTTTTATTCTAAGTTTTTGAGATCTGGTATAATTTATTTTATTTTTTGCTTTACTATTATTTTTAATTGACACATAATTGTACATTTTTTGGAGTACAGTGTGATATTTTGATACATGTATACAATGTGTAATGATCAAATCAGGGTAATTAGCATATCCATCACCTTAAACATTTGTCCTTTCTCTATGTTTGAAACATTCAAAATCTACTCTTCTAGCTATTTGAAAATACACAATAAATAGTTGTTAATTTTACTTACTCCATAATGCTATAGAACACCAGAACTTTTGACCTTTGAAGATTAGTGTACCAGTGGTCAAATCCTGTAGTTTTCATACTTATTTTCTCTCACTTAAATTTTCCCCTTGCCTGATTATCAAGCTTATGTTAAATAGAACCGCATGAAACTGATGTCTTTGTAAGTAAAAATCAGGTGAATATCAGCAACTTATTGATTCAGCCTAATATTTCCAACCTAGAGCTCTCCTCTGCACTCCATATCTAACTATTTATCCAACATTTTTATTGGATGCCTAATAGGCATCTGAAACATAAAACTTTCAAAACAGAATTTTGGTACCTATTCATCTTCTCAACCCCAAGTTTTCTCTATGTTATTCAGTGCCACCATCTAAGAGTCATCCTTGATTTACGTGTTTTCCTTGTCTCGAAAATGCCATCAATCACCTAGTCGTTTTTCTTCTTTTACCAATTTGTGTGTTAGGTTTCTAGGTCTACTCAACGATGCTTTAATCCAAGTGATCTATGTCTCAAACACTGTAATCACTCCCTGTTTATTCTGCTGCATTCACATCCCCTCTTCTAACCAATCTCCGCATAGCAACCAGAGTGATCACTTGGAAATATATATATCACACTCTCGTGGTGTTAAACAAGCAAGCAAACAAACAAAAATACCTCTTCAAAGACTTCCCAGTTTATTTGGAATCATCCAGTCCTTACCATGGTTCTTACCAGAGGTTGGCAAATGATACCCTGCAGGTTGTGTTGGTTTCACTGCCTGCTTTTGAAAATAATTTTTTTTTAGGCACAGTCATGTTCATTCATTTATGTATTATGTATGGATGTTTCTGTACTACAGTGACAGATTGAGTTATAACAGGGACTGTCTGGCCTGCAAAGCCTATAATATTGACTCTCGGAGCCTTTATAAAAATAGCTGCTGATCCCTGGTTTTACAGTTCTCTACAATATAATTCCTTTCTATCTCTGAATTGATGTCTAGCCATTATGCCCTCAGCTCATTTACATCTTTTCCTACAAAGACCTTATTCCAGTTATGGGACCAGGCCTAGTAATTTACTGCCATAAAGAATTTCTTTGCATTTGGTCTTCCCTCCACAGGAAATGCTCTTTTTCTGGATCTTCAGTCAGCTGCTGCTTTCTCATTATGTAGCTTTCATCTCCTTGGAGAGAGGTATTCCTTGACATCCAATCTAATGTTGCCCCTAATTCCTTTCTGTATCATTGCACTCTTTAAAATTCCCTACACAGCACTTACCATAGTCAGCAATTATCTTTAGGTTTTTGCTAACCTTTTCTCTTTCTTTCCCTCTAGAAACTCCATGAAACAGGAATGTTTTCTTCCTTATTCATTACTCCACCCCAGCAACTCACACAGACTTATACATTACATGTGCTCAATAAATATTTATAAATGAATGAATGTGACCGTTGTCTTTGGTTTCCCAGATGGGTCTCTACCATAAAATTTCCTCCCAGGCACATTTCTGAGTGCCTGCAGCTAATATTCTTGCTCCTACTGAAGATTGCTTGCAGTTCTCTGGACGCCAGAAGAGTATTTTGTCCTCTCAGCTCCCCTGGGTAGCAGAAACTGTGCTATTCCAAGTAAAATCAAAGACATTGTCATGTTCCTCATTTTATTATTATAATTTTCCACCTAGATCTTGAAACCATGTTATTAATGCCACTGTGTTTTGCAGCATTTTGTCATAAAACACATTTCACTTTCTATCCATAGCCCCTAGCCTCAACAAAACTTAGTAGTCAGCCTTGTCAAGAATAGGGGAAAAATTCAAATGACAAACAAATGCTGCACAGGTTCAGAACTAACTTTCATCCTGATGATTACAGTTTTGTCCTTGTATTAGGGTTGTCCCACTGAGCCCCTTTTCCTCAGGATGCGTTATTATCAGGGAGGTTCCTTAAGGATTTCTCTAAATAGTCTTCTTAGAGGTCTGCATCAATAGCATGAGAAATCTTTTCCTTTAGCAAACACATATTAAATCCTTGTTGCACGAACCTCTGATTTAACTGCTAATAATACATTGTTAAATCTGATACATATGGAATATACAGTTTAGTGGGTTATCTTACCTCTGATGTATCTAAACATCTTTAAGTCACAGTTTCCTTATTTGTAACTTGGTATATCATCTACTCTGAAAGTTCATTTTAAAGATTAAATGACCTTATAAATATAAAGCAGCAATACAGCATCCTATACAAAGTAGGTATTCAGGAAATTTATCTACCATGTGGTTTACAAATAAGAAATAAATACTATCAATGAAGTAACACTTCCCAGATATTCCTACTGATAGTGACAGGAAGCAGCCAAGTGCCTAGGCGATGTGGTGGTACCCAGTGAAACTCCATTTCCAAGCTGAAGACAATTTAAAGCCTTAAAGCTAAGCTACAAGTTAAATCCTTAGACCAGACTGAGAACTTGTTTTCCTCTTTGGCATGCTTTCCTCTGACTGATCGCCACCTTTCACTTATTTTACATATGTCTGTCCTTTCCGAATTGGTTTTCTAAACTGTCGTGCCCACCTTTGAGTGATGCCTTTGCTTTAAACTTTTTGCAAATGCACAACCCAATCAGCGCATATTCCCATCCTGTGCCTATAAAGACCCCACCTCAGTTGTTAATGGGGAGTTGGCCTGACTTCTGGAAAGAGACGGACTGACCTCAGAGAAGATGACTTGCCTTTCCTGTCCCCTCTTCAGCTCCCCTCTCTGCTGAGAGCTGTTTTCTTCACTCAGTGAAATTCTCTACCTTCACCATCCTTCAACCATCTGTGTGACCTCATTCTTCTTGGATGCCAGGCAAGAGCTGTCACACCAGCCCTTTGTCCTCACCAGTGGAGGGCAGCTGCCCCAGGGAATGAGGCAAGGGGCCAACTGAGTTGCTAACACACCACCATTCATGGACAGTGGGACTAAAGGAGTACTGTAACACCTCATCTGGGGCTTCAGGGTTGTGGGAACTCTCACATGGGCACTGCTGCATTCCCCTTGAGGCAACATGCCTGGTTTGGTCATGGGCCCCAAATGGAGCTTGCTCCTGTGTTGGCACCCAGAGTGGGCAGCAGCCAGGTCCTGTACTCACTCGCTGGTACCTGGTCTGGCTGCAGGCCCCATACAGAGTTTATTCTTCTGTTGGGTAGATCTTCACTCACTGGGTCATCTGCTCCCTCCCACAAGAGATTGAGTTCAGGCCAAGTAGAGAGAGCGCCTCCACTGTGAGCCCAGCAAAGGGGCTGAGAAAATTCCTGCATCACTACCATTATCATTTTTTTTCACTCAGATTATACCAGAATATGATACATTACGAAGGACAAAACTTCTAACATTCAAACTGTGTAGCTTTTAGGTAAATATTGTTCTAGGCCTAGGAGAGAGTTATTTAATGGTATTATATTATTTAATGATATTATATTATTTAGGACGGGAAGGGCAGGTCATCTTCCTGGATAAAATCAAAATTATAATGTTAGGGTACCCTCAAAATATTTTTTCAATTGTATAATGTGTTAAGTTGTATAATGTGTTAAAGCATATTATTTTTAACATATTTGCTTATCATGTTGGTGTACCGCCTCTGAAGTTATTAGTGATCAAACAAGGCAACCAGGACTTCAGAGACTGAGTCCATAAACTCCAGGAGAACAGAAAAAAATCTTATTAGGAGAGCCTTATATTTGGCTGCATCCCGTTTCAACACTTCCACCCAGTACATTTGCTATGCGATATAAACAAAACAAAACAGCATCAGCAACAACAAAACTGGAGTTCACTGCAACCAAAGCAGCCAGGATCTGTGTAGCGAAGGTGTTGGAGAAAAGTGAATCACCAAGCAATGAGCCCAACCACGCACAAAATTTCTCCTTAGGGTATTTCCTGATTCCTAAACTGTTTGTACATGGAGCCGGAGCCTAGAAACCAATGAAACAGCAGCTTAGGCAGTCTCATGGTGCTGGAGATTTCAGGTCCTACTATTGAAGAGTTGCCTCAAGACCCCACAGAATTAGAACATCTCAAACCCTGATTTGATCAGAGATTGATTGTTTCTATTTTATTTTCCTGCCAAAGAAAAATATATCACATTGTGAGGAAGACAAATATATGTAGTGCCTTAAAATTTTTTCTGCTAAAATGTCTGGCATTTAATCCCAAATTACTGTCTTCCAGGAAATAGGACCAAAATGACTAAATGTCTCATATTGTCAAAGAAATGATAAAGGTAGTAAAGAAATGCTGATAAGGAAAGGACACATGTTGTGATTGTTAGCTGACAACAGAAAAGAATCATAAAAGAATGTAGACTAATATACTAAAACCCCATAAAAATGTACAACAATAATTAATTTAAAATATATCAAGAAATACGGGAAAAGGTAATGGATAGAATATTTATATATGGTACATTTAAATGATCTATCAGTACTTACATAAAATAAATAAAAAAGATGAAAAAAGATAAACCATATAGACACTAACCAAAGGACAGCTGGTATAGCCATTCTACTATCTGACAAAGCAGACTTTAGGCAAGATGTATTATGAGAAAGAACATCCATTGTCTATCTATAGAGAAGACATATTTTTGTGGCTATATACATACCAGACAAAGAATGCTTCACAGCAAGAACAATAAAGAAACTTAAAAGAAGTGTTTCATAATGATAAAAGATCAATTCAATAAGAAGATAAAAGCAATTTTAAATTTGTATGTACCTGAAAACATAACCTCACAATATATAAAGGAAAGACTGGCAGAATATAAAGAGAAAAAGAAATATTCACAATCATATGGCTGGAGATTTTAACGCTAATTTCAAGACCTCATGGAACAAGAAGATAAAATATCAGTAGTAAACTCTGTTAATGATGTATTAGTCTTTTTTTTAATTGCTGGTTTTGATTTGTGAAATAATTTGTTTAGAATTTCTTATCTAGGTTAATGAAAGATTTTGATTTATAGTCTTCTTTTCTTGTAATACATTTGTCAGATGTTGGTATTAAGATTATGCTGACCTTATAAAATGGCTTGGGAACTAGATTTTCTTTAGCCGTGTTCTTATGAGACTGGGACTATTTCTTCCTTAAATGTTGGTAGATGTTTCGGTGAAGTAATCTGAACTATTTTCTTGTGAATAGGTTTATTTTTTAATCATATATTCAATTTGTTTAATACATACAGCAGTATTGAGATACTCAGTTTCTTCTTATATCAGTTCTGATAAGTTGACTTTTCAGGAAATGTGCCCATTTTATACTTTTAAAACTTATTATTATTACATTGTTTATATATCATATGGTTATTGTATTTAATGTCTGTAGAATTTGTTGCGATGTTTCCCCTTTTAGTCCTTATATTGAATCTTTCTTCTTGATCAGTGTTTCTATGCATTTAGTAATTTTATTGAACTTATAATATGCCAGATGTCTAGAAACATTTGTTAACTATTGCACTAATTTCTAATTTTATCTTTATTGTTTTCTTCTAATTAGGTTTACTTGCAATCTTTTTTATCTTCTTGGAAATGATGTTCACATTGTTGGTTTTCAGTCTTTTTTCTCTTCTAATAGAGATACTTAAAACTATTAAATTTTCTCCAAGCACAGTTCTAAGATGCTGTACTTTCATTAACATGCACCTTAAATTATTTTCTAATTTCATGTGGTTCCTTTATTGACCCATGGATAATTTAGGAGTATATCGTTTAATGTCCGATTTTAGTTACTATTCTACTAATTTCTAGCTTGATTATAGTGATTAGATAATATGTTCTATAAGATTTTAAATCTTTGAAATTTGTTGAGACTTGCCTTATGGCCAAACATAAATGTTTCATATATTCTTCAAAATAATGTGTATTTTTCCATTATTGATTACAGTATCTTATATATTAGGTAAGGAGTGTTAATTACAATTACAATGTTCAATGTACATTTATATTTCTTGACCTTGGTGGTAATTCCATTAATGCTTGCTTATAATTTTTCATTAACTTACTCAATTATGTTCTATGTATCTTTGAACATATTTCTATTTAAAAAACAGAATTTTTTAGAAGAATGTGAAAGAATATCAGACTATATTGTAAAGGGTAGGGATTAAATCGGTAACACAGGTGCTATGGTATGAATGGGTCCCTGCAAAATTCAGGTGTTGCCAATTGATAGTATTAACAGGTGGGGCCTTTAAGAAGTGAATTGGCAGTGAGGGCTTCTTTCTCGTTAATGGGATTGAGGCCTTTATAAAAGAGGCTTGCCCTCTTGCGATTCCACCTTCTGTCACGTGAGGAGGCAGTATGAAGGTTCTCACCAGACAGCAGATGCCAGTGCCTTGATCTTGGACGTCTTGGCCTCCCAAACTGTGAGAAATAAATTTCTAGTTTCATAAATTACCTAACCTGTAGTATTTTGTTACAGTACCACAAAAAGACTATGACAATGGGCATAAATTCTGATTTCTGATATTTGAAACAGCTGACCCGAAGGTTTTAAATGAATGTGTTTGCCATTAATTTCCCAAACTTAAATTATATTTTGGTCATTTTATCTGGCAACATCATTTTCTGAATATCATCAAAGAACTCTTGGTTTTGGTGAAGTGATAATTCTCTACTTATAATCAATCATTGTCATTCTTTTATTAGGTGAATGCTAGATTTATTTATTTATTATTTAAACATTTGCTTTGTGAAATTTAAAAAGAAATAGTTGATAAATTAAACTATAAGATAGTAATATTTCTTTTTTCCTCAAATTAAAAGCTATTTTAATAAGGAAAATTTTGTATTTAACTGATAACCTCACAGTGAAATGAGTATATCTGAAAATTCAGTTTCATTTGCTAGAAAACTGACTTAGTTAATAAACCAGAACTACATACTCTCCATAATTCACTACTGTTAAATTTTAGAGGCTTCATAATAACAGGCATATAGAGTTTAAAACATTGTTTTCTTTTCTTTCTTTATTTTTGAGACAGGGTCTCACTCTTTCACCCCAGCTAAAGTGCAGTGATATGATCATGGTTCACTGAAGGCTCTGTCTCCCTGCACTCACATGATCCTCTCACCTCAGCCTCCTGAGTTGCTGGGACTATAGCAGGCACCACTACATGGGCTAATTTTTGTATTTTGTAGAGACAGAGTTTCACTATGTTTCCCAGGCTGGTCTTGAACTCCTGGACTCAGGCAATCCTCCTGCTTCGACCTCACCAACTGCTAGGATTACAGGTGTGAGCCACCATGCCCAGCCTAAAGCATTATTTTAAATTAATATGTTGTTATTAGTGGACCTCCTTTCTTTTGGGAAAAAATGCTTTAAACACTCATATGGTGTTATCAAGAACAAGGGTCAATTTTTAGAATAAGCACAATAAGCAACAAATTCAAGTTCAAAACCATATCCTGGGTGCATTTAAAAACGAATGTCATGTACTTATAGTGCTAACTTATTGTATTGTTTTCATAAAAGAACTTAAGTGCCTATAAACATCAGAAAATGTTTTCCAATCCACAGCTATTTTAGACTTCCACAGTTGTGTATTTCCACCTAGTGATCAAAGCTCATTCTCTATTTTCATATGAAAATACCCAGAATAAACCATATTTCCATTTAAAAATTGAACATTTGGAAATAAAGTTGAAAAGAAATAAATGAATTTCTGAATGTTTTTCACTACTACCCAATGGCTAGTTAAATGACAAGAAAAGGGATGAACAGGATTCTAGGAGTTGGTACTTTCAACACCTTTGAAATATGGAGGAATGAACATTTGTCACTCAGGGTTGACCAGAGTTTGAGGCTCTGGGTAGTTTTGTTTCCGAGGGCTACACATTGGCAGAATTTATGCATTCTCAGCAGTTGTTTCTCAGTAGTTAGACTGACCACACAGTCACAGACGCTGTTTCATCCTTTGCCAATATCCAGCAGGGCCAAGCTTTATTACGGCAACATTTGCCTTCTACTGAATTGCTTACATTTCTTTTTCAGAGTGTTTGGTAGCCTGCCTAATCAGTTTTTACAACACCAAGTATCTACCATTATCCAGATTTTGTCACATAAGCAGGTTACCTAAGCCATTCTGTTTCTCTGGAAGCCACAGTAAAGGGAACCTAGGACCTAGGGTTTTCAGGCCCTTATGTGCAAATTTTCCAGTGAGAAGCTGAAACTCTAGAAAATATGAATGGGCAGATATAGGTTGTGCCCTATTTGCAGCTAGCAAAACTCTTCTTTCTTTGAGCTGTCTTTGAGGTGGTTCTGGATCTTGTGAGGACTACTTTGTATTTCTTTGGGGATACCACATGCATCCTTGCTTAAATCATAACCTCGGTTAAGTCTGATTGGTTTTGGTGGGTCTTTTGGGATGGCAAGTTCAAAAGCTAGAAATATCAACTGTTTGTCCTGACTAAAATAAAATAAGAGATTTGAAAAAACTTTTAACTATCTCTATGCTCAGAAAGCTTAATTGTGGTTCTTTTTTTTTTTTTTTTTTTTTTTTGCCTCCTTTTTGTTGGTTTAATTTTGCTGAGAAAAACGTAAAATTTTATTGGTTTTTTAGAAAGCCTAAAATCTTCTCAAATCGGCTCCTTTAAGAATTGTTCTCCCAATTATTTTCACCGTTCTCTAATAATCTATCCTATTTATCATCTTCAATACCACCTGAATGGATCTATAGTCAATGTCAAATGACTCTGAGACTCCTTAAGAAACACAGAAAAAGATGCCACAGACCCTGTTTGGGGGGTCTTCTGTCTTCCTGTGGAGTCCCAAGAGTCATGGGCAGGTTTCTCTCAGGTCTAAAACTCTGCTCTCTTTTTGCATTGAGTTGCCTGATCTCTTTGGTTTTGGTGGGTGCCAGGATTACTTTATACTATGAGAGAAAACTAGACTCTTGTGTGTGCAATGGCTAGCAAGTTACTAGTGGGAGCAGCAGTTTTGGAGGTGGCTGTGTGCAGTTGTAAAGAAAGATTACTACTGCAGGAGGCTACTCATTTCTTTGAGTGTTTAGATATAAAAGGCATGATTTGAACACTTGGAGGCTGTGGAAACACTCATCACAAAGGGAAAAGACTCCGATGGGAATGAGCTGATCACAGAGTGGGCAGAGTGGCATTGGGTAGCCGACTGGCCTTGGGAGAATATGTTTGTAGTGAGATGCACTATGGAAACATTGCATGGCTCTGTTGCATGGACTTTCCCTCTATGGGGAGGACCCAAGATTCAGTGTAAAGAAATGTAATTCTTTGATTTTGGGACACCTAGGTGTTCTGCCTTCCAGCTGCACCTGCTTTTCACATATATAAGTATTAGGCTCTGAAAACCACACATGCATTATTGGCTTATTGATTGCTGGACTCTGCTCTGATCTCAGTGAACCAGTTAAAAAGCAGAGACAAAATTAGAAGCTTCCTATCTAAATCAAATTAGACTCCTAATAAAATCCTGTGATTGCTATAATGTTGTTACTCTGGTATCCATTTTTAATCTTCCTCTAACACAACCAAATTCCTTCTTGAAAAAGCTTAATTTTCTCTCTTGTGCTTTGAAATATAAATTTGCTACCCTGTTTTCTCCAAAACTGAGTAAGGATTGTGAGACAGATAATGTGAGACATGTGAGACAGATAAACTTAACTTTTTCCATTTACAGGGGCATAATTTAATACAATTGTCCTTTTAAACTAGTTATTTGTAACTGTCTCATGACCAAAATTTTTTATTCAAAAATTTAAAGGCTTATTTGTGTCTGTTTGTATTTTTATGTATGTATGTGTATACGTGTCTGTTTGTATATTGTCTACATGGTACCCAAATGACCAAATTGACTTATAAATAAATGAACACTCATAAATAAAGTAAATGAGCTCAAATTCTTTTCAAGTTTATGTGATTTCAGTAGTATTTGGTAAATAAAGCTAGTTCTTAAAATGGTTGGTAAAGTGAAATAGAAATATCTTCTGAATTTAATTTAGATATTTTTGTCTGGGTCTATTGGTCAGACAGGACTATACCATCTCTAAAAAATGTTTAAGGTCATGAAATGATTTCTTCTGATATTTTGATACTTGCTGAATTTTTCTATGAGCCTTTGTCTTTGGTTTGGAGCCTTTATAGATTCTGGGGTCTAGACAAGTAGCTGTGTTGAGAGCTGGGACATATGTGTCTCCAAAGTGCCTGGGTCCTAACTGTGGGGCAGAACCAAAGTCAATATGTCCTCCCAGACCCAGCTGTGCCTCTGGCCATGCAAGTGGGCTCCACCAGGTATTGTCTTCACACCTCTGTTCTTTTCCTAGTCTCTGTACCTGATATATAACAATTAAAATTGCTTACTTCCTAGGTAGTTTTTACTGAAAATTAAGGTAACTAAGAGTAAGCATTGCATGTAATATATAAAATTAAAACCACTGCATAAGAAAAATTCTATATCATAGTGTATAAGAAAATTAAGATGCTTTTGGTAACCAAGTTTATAAAGAAGACATGAGAATGTGCTTTTTGCTAAAGAAAAAGTAATTTTGTCTGGCTTAGAGGTTCTTAGAGGTTGTTTTAATTGAAGAAAGAAATGAAAATTATAGATAAAAACTAAATAGGTATGGGAAGTTGGGGAAAGATAATGAAAAGAATTATAAGAGGTTATAAATGACTTTTGGAAATCATCACATGTGGTCAAAGTTAATTGAGATCGAATCAGTCTCTGTATGTTTACTAAATTTGGGTTTAACATTAATAATACACTGATACAAAGGTAGAATTTGTTTTCTCATTTGAACAAAATTTTTATGTAGTATTAAGAAGATTCATTAAAATATTTCATATACAATATTTCTTTTGCCTTTTGAGTAAATTGTAAACAGAAGGGACAGTTTGTCTCATGCTATCTTTATTAGAATATTTGATTATTTAGCAAACCAAATTTCTATTAGAGTGAAGGTTTTTGCTTTTTGAAATCTTTTAATTATCACTTTGCTAAATGAATAGTTATTTTACAGTGACCTGTGTAACCTTATTTTGATCAAGTATTTTAAACACTTGATATTTGATAAACTTCCCAAAATTAAATTTCAAATTCTAAGTTAACCCTTTTTGACCTTGAATTAACTTTTGGGCATTCTAAATGAGAACCCTGGAAGTCCAAGAGAACCATGTTAGGCTTATTTTGTTTATAAAATATCACATGGGAAGCATTGTCAAATAAACAATGTTTAACTTTCTTTGAGTTATATTTGTACGAATATGTTATTAATAGGTGTTCCAAAATTGTATGAGCTTCCTAAAATTCTAATATATCTTGGTATATATTAATAGTCATAATTATTATGTTAAATTATTGTATGCCACAGAAATAGACAAATTTTCTTCTCAATGACATATTTAACCATGGCTATTCTGTTTTTTGTCATCTTATTACTTTTTTTATTACTTATTTTTATTCATGTCAAAAAGCAGCTTATAATTGGCTTTAGTCCAAATTCTGCTTCTTCTTCAAGGAAATTCAAGGAAAGGACCCTAACAAGTACTTTTAAATTCTGGTTCCTGATAACTTTTGATATCATACCATTGGACTAGGTAAAAACTTGCAGAACTCTAATTTAAAAATTGATGGGTTCATGAAAAATTGATGCTAACCTAACACAAGAAGAAAAAGAGATAATTATATGGGACTGAACTAATAAAGGACTGAAATAATTTTTTGACTTTTTGTTTGAAACGCTGCTTATTCTTTTTATGTTTTGTCTTCCAGAGTCAAAAAATCATTTTTTCTTAAGCTATTTATAGCTTACAGTGATTGAGTAAATTACTTTTGTGGGCAAAATGGAAACATTTATCTTCTTTATCTAATTTCTTCAGAATTGAGAAACTATTCATGAGTATTCTTATTTTATGACAATATAGTAATTTGCATAAGTTCAATAAGAATCTGTTTTCTTTTGTAACAGCACATAATTGAGGACACTGGTTATTTTACCAAAGCTTTTACTGGAATGGCATCTTCGATGATGCAGCCAGGTTTTCTCTGTGGACCTTTGCTTGTTCTATTTAGGAAAGATTAATGAAGAGTGTGACATCTTTAACAGTCTGAAAGAAAACTTTGCCATCTATTCTCTCTGAGGGCCTCTACTTGTGAGGTTTCATCTGCATTACAAGACCACCTTTTTTAGCCAGACCTTCTCTTCTCTCACTGCCATAGCCTGTCTTGCCACCGTAACCTGTTTTGACCATGCCCTGAGCCCTTGTTTTTATTTTATTCATTTATTCATTCATTCACTTATTTTGAGATGGAGTTTTCCTCTTGTTGCCCAGGCTGGAGTCTAGTGGTGCAATCTTGGCTCACTACAACCTCCACCTCCTGGGTTCAAGCAATTCTCCTGCCTCAGCTCCCAAGTAGCTGGAATTATAGGTGTTGCCACCATGCTGTGCTAATTTTTTTATTTTTAGTTGAGACAGGGTTTCACTATGTTGGCCAGGCTAGTATCAAACCCCTGACCTCAGGTGAGCCACCTGCCTTGGCCTCCCAACTTGCAGGGATTACAGGTATGAGCCAATGTGCCTGGCTGAGCCCTTATTTTTTCTGTAAACTCAAGATGGTACGTAAGTTTCTGAACCCCATGTGGAGTTTTGGGTAATCACTCTGTGCTTCTCCACTGTGCATGTCAGTAAATTTGTATGTAATTTCTTCGATTAATCTGCCTTCTGTCAGCTGATTTTTCAGTAAAGCTTCAGAGGGTGAAGAGGCAGTTTTATGTCGGCCCTTACATTTCTCAGTGGTTGGACTGACCACACAGTTCAGATGCTGTTTCATCCTTTGGCAATATCCAGTAGGGCAAAACTTTATTATAGTAACACTTCCTTTCTATTGAATTGCTTACATTCCTTTCAAAGTGTTTGGTAGCTGTCGAATATGCTTTTATAGCCCCAAATATCTACCATTATTAAGGAAACATTCTTTATTCATCTGTTTACTTAATAGCCTTCCATACAAGACAGATTGAAGACAAATATTACCAGCCTTATTTACAGGTAGAGAAATTCAGATTTAGAGAGTTAAATATGTATAGTGAGTCATGCAGAGAGTGATCAGGCCATGTGGCTGAAACCTTCAAACCTTGTGCTCTCTGTCCTTTATCTTTTTCCCTAGATTACTCTAACTTCTTGATGAATGAGTCAGCAATTTATTTTTTCCCTATAATTACTGTACATAATTTTCCTCCTTATCATATATATCAAATGGGAAAGTGAAGAGTAATACCATAATTAAAGATGTAAAAGATGCAAGGGTGATGGTCCCTATCTCATCTTTGTTAAATTTGCCAGACTGCTTCCTGCAGAAATGGATGAGAATGACTGTAGTATAGACCACTGAGAACTCAAGCAAATAGCAGCCAGCACAACTGATGTGCTGGATGTAGCTTCATTGCTAGAGGAGATTTATAAAACCTCACATTCCTATGGCTATTGATTTAGTGAATGCATTCTTTCATATTCTGGTCAGCTAACAGGATCAGAAACAGTTTGCATTCATGTGACTGGCCAAAATATATGCTTTTCACTTCAGGGATATGCTAACGCTCGTTTCCTCTCTCCTAATAAGTCTTAGGAGATTAGGCCTGTCAGAGTCCCCTGGAACATTACATCAATCCATTATATCAGTGACATCATGCTGATTGCACATGAGGAACAATAAGTGACTAGCATGCTGAAAGCCTTACAAGACATGTGTGCTCCTGGTAGAAGATAAACCTCCATGCAGATTCAGGGACCTGCCATTTCAGTAAAATGATTAGGGGTCCAGGGGTCAGGGGTATGCTAGGATGTTTCCTTCAAAATAAAAGACAAATTGATACTTCTTGCATTTCCTATGATAAAGCAAGAATACTTTCGGTTTGGGGTTTTTAGGCAACACATTCCATATCCAAGAATATTGTTCTGGCCTAGAGAAGGCTGTTGGCTTTGAATGGAGCCAGGAGCAAGAAAGGGCTCTGAGGCAGGTCCAGGTAGCAATGTGCAAACACCCCCACCCCATACCATACCACCTGGCAGACTCTCTGGTGTTGGAGGATTCCATGGTGGAAAAAAGTGCAGGGTGGAGTTTTTAGCAAGTTCCTGTGAAAGAATCCCAATTCAGGCCAGCTTTGGGTGGGCACATGACTGACCTAGGACTACTTTTCCCAGCCTCCTATGAAGCTTTGTATAAATATGTGACTCTGTTCTAGCAAAAGCTATATAAACAGAATAATGTGTGCTTCTCCTGTTTGTGTCCCTAAGAAATTTGTATTCTTCTAATTCCATTGTTCCTTTTTTTTTTTTTGAGACGGAGTTTTGCTCTTGTTACCCAGGCTGGAGTGTAATGGAGCAATCTCGGCTCACCGCAACCTCTGCCTCCTGGGTTCAAGCAATTCTCCTGCCTCAGCCTCCCTAGTAGCTGGGACTACAGGCGTGCGCCACCATGCCCAGCTAATTTTTTGTATTTTTAGTAGAGACGGGGTTTCACCATGTTGACCAGGATGGTCTCGCTCTCTTGACCTCATGATCCACCCTCCTCGGCCTCCCAAAGTGCTGGGATTACAGGTGTGAGCCACCGTGCCCGGCCCCATTGTTCCTTCTTACAGGTGACCAAGATAGACTTAGCATGCCCCTCAGACTATTTCA